>NC_058412.1:11941062-11945837 GCF_002201575.2 Neomonachus schauinslandi | reverse complement strand
AAAGAAAGAAAGAAAGAAAGAAAGAAAGAAAGAAAGAAAGAAAGAAAGAAAGAAAGAAAGAAAGAAAGAAGGGAGGGAGGGAGGGAGGAAGGAAGGAAGGGGGAAGGGAGGAATGAAGAAAGCCAAAAGGAATGAAATGTGAAATATATAAAAATTCATGAGTTCATAATAATGTTTTAAATGTCATTGTTCACCAAAGAGTTGTTTAGGCACCAAGGCATTCTAAAAATTGATGAAAAGGAGGAATCTATCATTTTAAAAGAGAATTAAATAACCCTTATATCTCACATTAATTTGTTAGTATAGAGTCAAGGTTCAAGAATGTTATGCTTTACTGAACAATTAGAATGTGAGTTTTTCGAGGGCAAGAAATGAATTTCTTCCTCTTGTGTGTTTTAATTCCTTTCTTCTTTTGATTGATTGTCTCTTGTTCACCAGTGACCAGGTCGTGCTTAGGCTCTGAGTAGGTACACCGTAAGTATTGGTCAATTCCCATTTCCGAATCTGCAAAAGTCTTCCAACCTCACATTCCTCTACCTTTGACTTGGCAAGAGGCAAGATGAGTAAGTTCTATGGGCAGAAGGCAAGGGCTCTGGGAGGCCACACTTTGATCCAGGCAGGCAGTTTCCTCCCCTCTTCTTTCTGCCTCACTTCTTTGATGGGAGAAGAGGAAGGAATCTGCTGTAAGAAACCAGGTCATTAGAGCTAAAAGGGACCTTCACAAAAACTCAACCCAACTGCTTTGTTTGCAGATGAAGGGACTGGGGCTCCCAGAGGTTAAGTGACTTGCCCAAGATCACAAAACCAGTCAGCTGGGCTCCAGCCGGGGATTTTTTCCACTCTGCTCTTCTAGTAAAGTCACTGGAAAAGAAATCAAAGTTCAGTTTTAAGATTGCGGAGACGGATTTGTTGAGGCAGTCAAGCTTAGTTCTGCTTCTGGAGAAAGGGAGAAAAAAAAAAGAGTGGTTCAGTCACTCTGGGCGATACCTGTTCTCAGGTGGTTTTCTGCACAGCATTTGGAATGTCATTGGTGGAAATTTCGTGGATGTGTCAGGTGAAATCACAGCTTCTTCCAAATGCTCCTGGACCAGAGAGCTACGTACGAGGCTCAGAAAGGGCCTGGCATTTTGAGGGAGCACAGGAGCTGTGAATCCCTACCCTGTCACCCCCAGCCAGGCCATGGATACCAATGCCAAGACATCCAGACCATGCAGTGAGAAGTCCAGCAGAAAACCCCACTGTACATCTCAGTCCAATGAGAAAGGAGTCTTCAGAGCATGGGGGGTTCGCAGCTAGGCCAGAAGGTTCAAAGGGTGGCTGAGATAGAGCCTCAGAGGATGGCCTCAACCAGTGCCATGGCTTAAATAACATCAAAACATGGATGTCACCAACCCTGAGATCTCAACCTGACCTCTCCCCTTCCACGTGGATGTCTAAAGGCACCATTAGGTCTGCTGTAGAGTTGATGGTTTCCTGTCTCATCCCCTCTCTCTTTTTCTCTCTCCCTTTTTTTTCTCTCTCTCTCATGCTCTCCCTAAATATTCTTCCCACAGTCTTCCCATCTAGAAATGATACCTTCCACCCAGTTGTTCAAGGCCAACATCTAGGAGTCATCATGACCCTGCCGCTTTCAGCCCCCTCTAGGTCCATCCATCAGCAAGTCCTACTGGTTCTTCCTCCAAATCACTTCCAAAGCCTGACCACTGCCACCCTCCTTCACTACTACCAGCCCATCCAAACCATAGTCATCTCCAGCCCATGCTGCACCTGCTCCTAACCGTTCCCCTTCCGTTCATGGCTCACCCTTAACCCCCATGCTCCTCCCAACAGGGATCACCTTCTTAAAATGTGAACCAGATCAGATCACTTCCCCAGTCAAAGCCTCCAGTGGTCTCCTACTGCATCAAATAAAATCCCCAGCCTCTCCAGAGGGCCCCTGCCTCTCTGTGCTCCTATCCGGGCCCCTTCTCTCACCAGTGTACACAAACCTCATGGCCTTTCCATTCTTGGAATGCATGAAGTCAAAGCCACCATCTAAGAATGTTCTCCACATAATGGCTGCCATCATACCCCTCTGCGCTCAACTCAAATGTCAACTTCACAGAACACCCTGCTGAGCTTACTCTACATTGTTGCTTTTCTCTTCCTTACAGCACTTACCACTATTCTCCTTAACACTATATTTATTCTTTTGAATGTGTGTTCATCCCCACTTTCTAGTGTAGGCTCCAGGAGGATAGGACTTGGCTGGTCTTGCTCAGGAATGCATCCTCTGTCCCTCGCACATCACAGGTGCCAATAATTTGTTGAAGGTATGAATTCAGCTTTTAAGGTGGGTTGAGCCAAGTGGAGAGCCTCTATGAGCCAACAAAAAGAAAATCTCCTTCGAGAAACCTTGCTGACCACTTCTAGGACCCTGCCGGGACCCTGGTGGTCTATATACTACCAGTTCTCCAACCTGGCTACTCACTCAGTGGAATCACAGGGTGCATTTCGAAAAACATTGATGCCTGGGTTCTATCACAAGCCAGTCTGATTTAATTTGTCGAGGGTGTGCCTGGAGATTGGGAACATTGGAAATTCCCCAACTGATTCTAATGTGCTGCCAAGTTTGGGAATCACTGGTCTACACCTCTTATGAAACAGTCTGCCGAAACCAAACATTATGCACAATCCACATTATTTCCATCTCTGAGACTCTATCATATTGTTAGAGCAAGGCTCTCTGTTTAGAGGATGTTCTTCACAGTTCTCTCTCCAGATGCCAGCCCCTCAGGACTTCCTGTCCCTTGGATACATAGAGCCTCAGCTGGGATGCCATCCTCCACATGCCTAGCATGGTTTTAACATTCTATCTCATTACTCTGTCGAATTCTCCCTGACGCACATGTCACTGCCTGAAATTATCCTCATTTTACAAATTGAGGTGCAGAAGGGCTAAGCGAAGGGCTTCCTGGGGCAAACCTGGGCCTGGAACTCGGGCACAATGGCTTCCTGAGGCCATGCCCTTACTTGGAGATGGTCCTGCCTCGAGGGCTGATATTCTGTTACCAAATCCTAGCTTTACCAAATCCCTCTGCAAGTCTAGGACTAACTTTCATCTAAGAGGAGATTTAGATTTTGAAACTGAGCACACTCTTTCTAAAGAGATCTCTTGGTGAGTATAAGCCGAAATGCAAAAAGATGGGAACCAGGAAAGGGCCCTCGTGAGCTTCAGGTGCATGACGCTTACTTTACATGTGGGGAAGCAGAGACCCAGAGAAGGCAGGGGAATTGCCTGCGGCCACCCAGCACAGTGGGGACCTCAGCGGGAAGAAAGCCAGGTGGTAAGTAAAGCCCTCAAGCCCACAGGAAGAAGACAACAAGAACATGGTGTTTTAGATTCAGGAGAATATTCTCTGGGCTGGCTACATACAGCTGGGAGGACTTGGGTGATTATTACCTCTCTCTAGGCCTAAACTGTCTCCCCCACCGATTGCAGAGGTATGTGGACCCCGTAGAATATTCCTTATTGAGGTTGGGTTCCTTTAGAATTTGATTTGGTTTTGAGGTTGTTTTTTTTTCCTATTTTTTTAATGCCCAGTTTGCTGGTCTCAAAAATTTGGCCCTCAAGGAAGTATGACTAAGCTGATACTCTACACAGGATTTTTAAATTTATTATCTATTTGGGCAAATGTCTTCAAGATAGCTAATAGTGACAAGGAAACTGAGGTTCAAAGACACCAAGGGACTCATCTGACGTCATCCACCCTGCTGGTGAGAAGCATAGATTCAAACTCATTCTGCCAGGTTCGTGCCTTTTCCGGCTGTACTTTGCTGGAGTGACTTTGGTATTATTATTATTATTTAATAATTAGTTAATAGACCCAATATATACCGGCAGATTTCACATCCACACTGTGAGAACTCGAAATATCAACACGCTAACTGAAATTATTTCTTATACATTTATGAGCATATGTAAGTCACTTGCTTACTTCATTCATTTAAAAGGTGCTACGAGTAACCGAATGGACACCAAGAAACCCTTCTGCCATCAGCGTGCTTGCGAATTACACACATGCCTTGGCTCCAGAGGGGATCAGTGCCGTTCCTACATATTTCATAGTTAAAAGCTGACAAGTATTTCTTGCAAAACTGCCGTGTGCCAGTTACCATCCTGGGCAGTGTCTCTACACTAGAGGATAAGCCAGCCAGAGCTGTGCACCTTCCAAGGGTCAGGAGCAAAGGTGTCAGGGGCCGAAAGGCAAGTTTTCCAAACTCCTCATCATGATGGGAGTCCCTAGTTAGAGAGGATGCTTGGACCTCTGGGATTCTTTGAAAGGCTTTTGGGAAAGAGGCCCTGTGGGAAATGCCTGGAACTCTCTCAAATTGGCTACATTTCAGACCCCCAAGACCAAGAAAGCATTCAAAGGGGAGTCCTGAAGGAACCATTTATATGGAGATCTTCTCGGGGGGCTGCTCAGGAGCTTGGACGCAGTCCATGGCTAACAGGACTATTTCTGTTCCAACCAGAAGAGGCCTAACTATCTCGGGCTTCTAACCAGTTATAATGGCTAAGTACACCCACTTTAAAAAGAAAGAAAGGAAAAAAGGAGAATGAGAAAGAGAGAAACAAAGGGGTGGAGGGAGAGAGAGAAAGAAGATGAAAGAAAGAAAGAGAAAGAAAGAAAGAAAGAAAAAGAGAAAGAAAGAAAGAAAGAAAGAAAGAAAGAAAGAAAGAAAGAAAGAAAGAAAGAAAGAAAGAAAGAAAGAAAGAAAGAAAGAAAGAAAGA
>NC_058412.1:11896148-11941052 GCF_002201575.2 Neomonachus schauinslandi | reverse complement strand
AGAAAGAAAGAAAGAAAGAAAGAAAGAAAGAAAGAAAGAAAGAAAGAGAAAGAAATTCTGGTCAAGAAAAAAAAAAGAAGGTGTGTTTTTCCTTTAGTCTTGTGGTATTGTGGAGCACTTTAACTGGAAAGGACCCCCCATCTTAGCATCCAGATGTTTGGAGTTAGAGGATCCTGATTCTCACTCAAGAGAAATCCATGAGGAATGCGGGATGGACAGAGAATTGTCTGCAGGGCCCATGTTACAAATCGCCATACACACTCCCTCCCAGACTGGACTTTCTGGTATATTTGGGAGCCTGTGATATTTTCCAGCGGCGACCCCAGCGTGAACAGGGCCTGCCCTCCCCTCCCACCCCCACCCCTCATCCTCCACCCCTTCCAGAATCTGCAGTGGTAGAAGGACAGAGCTTAGGAGCTGGAAAATGTTGTGTGTACAAATCCTTGCTCCCCCCAAGTCTCAGTTTTCTTTTGTGTATAAAATGGGGATGGTCCTTGTGAGGGTGACATACATCAGTCCCTATAAAACACTGAGAAAGCACGGGCCAGAAGTGCCCTGCTGGTAAGGGGTAACCTTTCCCCACTTTGCAAAGACTTTATGTGGGATTCCTTGGGGCACACGAACATTTTCAGAGAATAAATTCCCCTTCCAGATCCTCAGCTTCCATGTACACTCTTATCCAAAACGGACCAGGGGTCCCGCGGAGCTCAGGGTCACACGGAGACCAAGGTGGACACCGAGCTAAGTCCTAAAGGCTCATTAAGCATTCAACTGAGAAGAGAATGAAGAAGAGTTCCAGCAGAAGGACCCCCTCGAAGAAAGGTGAGAAAGCTTGGCAATGCCCGGGCAGACAATGAGATCCACCTCTGATTTGTCTTGCAACAGTAAAAATGTCAGGGTGCCTCTAAGCTAGTTAGTCCTGCCGTCAATAAGTGCCCGTTGACCTAATGATTAACTAATTGATAACAAAGAGTTCCTAAGGGCTATCTCCTCATTAGAAGCCTTTGTGATGTTGATTGAACTAAGTAGGATCTCTGAAAGCATTTAGGCTCCGTGGAGACAGCTGTCACAGGGTTTTCCTGCCTGAGCACCTGAGGGAACTCAGGCACTGCTGGGCTAAACCATCTAGCAGCAGAAGGAGGCTGTGGGGAACAGCCAACAACAGTCTTTGCCCTCATATTTGCGACAGCTTAATGTTGTCCAGGCTTTCTTGCGTGAAGATAGGTTCTCACTCTTTCCCTCTTCTCTTGTACTGTTTGTAGTTCATCCTGGCATTGTCCCAAGCAACCCCAAAGCACCAAAGGTGCCTTCTTGTCTAGCACCGGCAGATTTCCTACTGACCACGTTGTGTTTTTCTATACACCAAGGCCTCTAGACCGATGCTTCTCAAACTTTACTGTGCCTTTGGCTCCTGGGGTATTTTGTTTGAATGCAGGTTCTGATTGAGTCAGTGTAGGATGGAGACCACCGTCCTGGGTTTCAAACAAGCTCCCAGGGGATGCCCGTGTTGCTGGTCCACGGACCCCACTTTGAGTAGAAGACTGGGATGGTAACTGTTCCCCACCTGCTCATTATGGCGAAGTCTCCGCGGGAGAATACCACAGAACGCAGGAAGCTCACTGATTGATGGGATTTTCTCTGTCCCTCCTCCTTTTTGGAGAGCTGATAACAATCTCCATCACTGGTACAGCAACTTAGTATTTACAGGGTCATTTTCTGTCTGTCTTCTCAGTGCTCTTCCACCCACCCTGTGAAGTAGTCCAAGGAGACTTTTTCTCCCCATCTGTCAGAGGAGGGAAGAGAGGCTCAGGGAGGTTCCCACTTTCCAAGCAGGGAGGTCCCCACTTTCCAAGCAGCTCTGGTCTGTGTGGCACTGACCCACCTCGCCAATGCCCCTTCTCACCACCAGCTCCCAGCCCACAGGTCTGGTCGCCTCTGTTATGGAGCAGAGGGAGGAGGGGATGGAGAGCTTCCTAGTAAGGGAACACCTTCTCATACCCACTGATGGTCGGGAAGTCACCACTGCCGGGGTCCACTCTCGAATCATCCTCTTTTCTTGGGCCTCGGCACATCCCTCCATACTTAAAATAGCCCACAAGGCACTGTGGGTGGGAAGGCAAGCTGGTACAACCACTCTGGAGAACTGTATGGAGGTTCCTCAAAATGTTAAAAATAGAGCTACCCTACAACCCAGCAATTGCACTACTAAGTATTTACCCAAATGATACTACAAAAATACAGATTCGAAGGGGCACAGGCACCCTGATGTTTATAGCAGCATTATCAACAATAGCCAAACTATGGAGAGAGCCCACATGTCCATCGACGGATGAGTGGATAAAGAAGATGTGGTGTATATGTACAGTGGAATGTTACTGAGCCATCAAAAAGAATGAAATCTTGGGGCACCTGGGGGGCTCAGTTAATCACCTACCTTTGGCTCAGGTCATGATCTCAGGATCCTGGGATCAAGCCCCACGTCGGGGTCCCTGCTCAGAGGGAAGTCTGTGTCTCCCTTTGCCCCTCCTCCCGCTCATGCTCTCTCTCTCTCTCAAATAAATAAATAAAAATCTAAAAGAAAAAAAGAACGAAATCTTGCCATTTGCAATGAAATGGATGGAGCTAGAGTGTATTATGCTAAGCGAAATAGGTCAGTCAGCAAAAGACAAACGCTCTATGATCTCACTTATCTGTGGAATTTAAGAAAGAAAACAGATGAACATATGGGAAGGGGTAAATGAAAAAAAGGAGAGCGGGAAACAAGCCATAAGTGACTCTTAACCATAGAGAACAAACTGAGGGATGCTGGAGGGGTGGGGTGGGGGATGGGTTAGACGAGTGATGGGGATTAAGAAGCGCACTTGTCGTGTTGAGCACTGGGTGTTGTATGTAAGTGATGAATCACTGAATTCTACTCCAGAAACCAATATTGCACTCTGTGGTAACTACCTAAAATCAAAAAAAAAAAAAAAATAGCCCGTAAGCCTCTTGTGCCCTCAACGCCATCTTTCCTCTCCTCTTCACAACAACCTTACAAGATAAGATTTGCTTTTCTCCCTTTTCCAGTTGAGGAAAGAAAAGCCTAAAGAAGCTAAATGACTTGCTCAATGTCACCCAGTTAGTTGCAGGGCAGGATTCAGAATCAGAGGCCCCGGGCACTCGGGTCTGTTCCCGCAGAAATCCGTTTACATCTCTTCAGTGTATTACTATCATGTTCATCTCTACGTTCCCCCACATCACAGTGCCTTGCTATTCTAGAAATGCCTGTGGTGTTCTGAAAACATCTGCTGAACAGAATTAAACTGAATTGAACTGAGCGATGCTTTATAATACATTATATTTCAATAGCTGATTGCCTCCTGAAATTACTTGGAAATAGGAACACAGCATTGCATTCTCTAAAGTTAGGACAACATTGTGCTTCTGAAACTGCTACAGAGAAAATGTTATAAATGGAAGTACAGTTATACACAGGGCAGCAGAGGGATGATATTTATTTCTGTTTTATACTTTCATGCAGGTGAAAGATCCAACCTGTGCATAGGTTTCTTCCCCCCCCCCACTTTTTTTATTTCATTCTTAGCAATAATAAATTTCAACGATAACAACAGCTACTCTTTTTTTTTTTTAGCACTCATTATTTACCAGATATCGCATTAGGTATACGTTATTTCATGTAAATCCTTACAAAAAGCCTAGAAAATAGGTGTTGTTATGCTCAGAGCTATGGAAAATGATGCTTGGCAAGCTTAAGTCCCTGGCCCCAAATCACATCCCTAGTAACGGGGTTTCCATAGTTCCTCTGACTCTGTCTCTCCTCTTTGTTTCTACCATGGTATCTTCCCAGTAATGATGCAAAATTGATTTGAAAATGATATCAAATTAACTAACATGAACACTTTGAAACCACCTACCATATTGAGATCGTTTTCTCATATTTGTGATTTTCTCCTCTCTACTCCACCCCATCTTCCTACCCCACCCTCGAAACAGATGTGCCGATGGCTAGGTGACAGTGGAATGAGCTCAAGCTCAGAAGGGTTATCATTACAAAACACCACCCAGGTTCAGGACCCAAAGAAACCACTATACTTGGAGGTATGTGCCCCATGACACTTTCTCTACCTACAGCCCATCTTTCCCTTTCTGGTTAGACCAGGTTGTACTGCTTTTGGCCCAAGTCCCTGCAACACTTACAGTGAGTAGAAAGAACAGGTACAGAGTCATCCAGAGAGAGTCATCAAGTGGAGACATATTTCCGAGCATGAAAATATTAACATTTCGGAGCTCGTTTCATAAAAAGAACCATCACACAAATACCTTACTCACAGTCTCGTTCATTCAACTCAAATACTTGTTGAAAGAATGAAATACAGCATCTAAAGTGAATTTTGCTCTGACTTTTCAAGTGGTGAAAGGAAAAAGAGATCAAAAAAGCTATGTTCGTGCCTGGCTCAAATTGCCAGTAATTTCCCTTTTATGGAATTGATCCTCCCCGAATGACTTCCTCTGAGTTCCTGGCATAGTTTCAGACATGAAAAGCAGGATAAAAATGTTGAAGAAGACCCTCCAGTTCAGCAGTATGCTGGTCTCAAGTGCATGGGTATCTGCCGCTGATAGAAAAACAGTCACTGCCTTGGAAACACACACACAGGCGGTACTGAGGCAGGGGACACAACTGTGACCTCCTCTAGTAGCCTTATACAACCCAGGGAAAGAGTGGAAGGGAGACAGAAGTGTTTCTCTCTCTACGCCTTTTATCCTCCGGACTTGATAACACGCACAGCATCAGCACCAATAACGTATTTGTTGCAGGATGGAAGAAGAAGGGAGGTGGGTGGGAGGCTGGAGGATTTCCATCCTGCTCATCAGGATAGGAGAGAGGCATGCCAAGAAGCGCAGCCACGTGAGCAAGGAGGTGGGGGCGTGGAATCTTGGTGCCAGGGGCCGGGACAGGGAGGTTGGAGCAGAACCCAGACCAAGGAGCTTCCCACACCAAGCTGAAGAGCTCGGTCTTTATTCTCTAGATGACAGTCGTGGGTCAATGAACGATCTCTAGGGAAGAGAGAGATACATAGAATTGTGTTTGAGAAACAGCATTCTGGCCGCAGTGGGGAGATGATGGGTTGGTGAGGAGAGGAGTCGCTAAGGGTGGTGGAAAGAAGCCCTGCGGTCCTGGGGGCCGACTGTGGGGAGGCAGGAGCAGGTGCAGATGGAGGGTAGTGGGTGCTGTAAAGGCAGGAACCCCCAGGGCTTGGTGCTTGCTTGGGTGCTGGGGTGAGAGACGGGGGTGGGGAGGGGGGTATCAAGGCTGACCCCCAGACTTCTCCCGCACAGGCAACACAGGGGGAGAAGCAGGTTGAAAATGTCCAGGGAGGAACATGAGAAATAGCTACTCTCTGTTGCTTTTCTGTTTCCCTTTCATTTAGTTTGGACAAGAGAGGCAACAGGAGTTCAATGACGCCTTTCTCTTTTCAGCCGCTCTGGTCATTCAGGGAGGGCAACGGGGAGGGGAGCGGTGCGGAGGGCGAGGGCGAGGGTATTAGCAAACACGGAGCTAAAGCCGCGCAGGGGTTGTTAAACAGAGAGCCGGGCGCCGGCCGAGCACCTGCCGCGTGTGGGGCGCCCTGCGCCACCGCCACCCGGTCCCCGCTCTGGCCGCGCCCCCGGCGAGCTCTTTCCTCTGCATTTGGGACTCTGGAAGACCTTGGTCCCCGGGGACCAGGAGCAGAAGCCAGCAAATGCCAGGTGACCCAGGCTGAGTCTCCACAGAGATCTCCTCGAGGTCCAGGTGGCTCCCCACGCTCTTGAAGCAGGGCCCCCTTCCCACCACGGCCCCCCTCACAAAGATGGGCTGCTTTTCATCCTCCAAGGTCTTCCTTCTCTGTCTCTGTCTCTGCCTCTCTCTCGCTCTGCCTCTCAGTCTCTCTCTGTGTCTCTGTCTCTCTCGATCTATTTCTGTCACTCTCCCTCTGTGTCTCTCTCAGTCTCTGTCTGCCACCTGTCTCTCATGTCTCTGCGTCTCTCTTTCAATCTCTCTCTGTCTCTCTGCATCTCTTGCTCAGTCTCTCTCAATCTCTCTCTCTCTCTCTTTTCAGATTTCAAAGCAAGCCCTTGAATGACGGACTATTCAGGGCAGGCAGAATGAGGCCTCACTCGGGCCGGGGCCGCAGTCAAAGCCGCCACACTTCTAAAGGGGCTGCAGGCTGGTCTACCCGGGAGCGGGCGGTGGTGGCGCGGTGGCGGAGGCGGGCGGCCCCGCAGCCCGACTGGCCATCTGTATGCAAATCTCAGCAGACCCAGCAAACTTGCATCAGCCTGGCCGGCCGGCGGGCTTTGCACTCAGCAATTATCAGTGTACATCGGGCCTTTGTGCCCGCGGCCCAGCTTTGTGGGTGCCGGGGCTGCCCAGCACCTGCACCTCGGAGGTGGCAGATGGCAGGACTTGGCAGCAATATGGAAGTTTGCCTGAATGTGGCCGAGTCGCAAATGGACATCTTTTATTTCTTCCTGGGGGTGGGGAACAGAAGAGAGGGGATTAGTGCTGGATTACCAGCCATTCACGCACTGGGCAAATATTTATTGAGCTCCTACTATGTGCTCTCCAACCCGCGGTGCGGGGAGAGCTCCACAAAGGCAGGACATGGGGTGGGTGTTATGCTAGATGGAAAAAAAAAAAAATCTGGAAAGGGGCTATTGGCATTCACAATTACTACATATACAATTGGCAAGGCGGGTTCGGTTCCTGGGGACCCTTCCCCTCCCTGGCCCCCCTCAGAGCCACCTCCTGCCTGGCCCCACGTGCCCACACCGTGCAAGGGCCATGAGTTCTTTCTACCCAAAAGTGCGTGTTGTCTCGAACCCCAGCTGAGGCGGGCCTCTGCCAAGGACTCCAGGTGAAGCCAGGGAGTGCTGTTTCCCTGTCAGTCTGCCCTCAGAGTGGGAAATGATTCGGGTCCGCTGCGGAGACAGGCTGTGGTCACTGTCCTGCTGGAGAAGGAGCATCCTCCCGGACACGCCTGTGTGAAACCATCATTCTGTGGAGCCCCAGGGGGCTCTGCACAGTTTCGGACACTTGCCACAAACACAAGCTTAGAGATGCTCTCAGCCATTCTGTGAATGGGTGTTTTCTCCATTCTGCAGAAGAAGGCGGCTGATTCAGAGAGGTTCACTGAAGACGGAGATTGAGGGTGAGCTGGGGGGCGGGGGAAGAGGGGAGAGACCAGACTATACCCTGGTCTCCTGGCCCCAGCATTGAGCTGTGGGGTGGTAGGCAGATCTTTTCTTCAAAGTTAGTTGTTCTCTGTTTAACATGACCACTGTCATGCCAGCCTATTTAGAGAAACATTTGGACAGGGCCTAAAAATCCTTGTTTGTTTCCAAATAATGTATCGCCTGGCCCTGCCACTCCACACCTGAACCTCACTTCGTCCTTGACCCCCTACCAACCCATCTCTTACCCCACCCATCCCTGGTTCTCGCCCCACCTCATCCTCTCATGAGTTCTGAGCTCCTTGCTTGGTTATATTGGCCACGAACTACTTCCTGTGGGAGCCAAAGGCTTTGGGGCCATACCTGCAAAGCTCTTGCTCTAATATATGGAATGAATTATGTGAGAACATAGATGAAATGCTCTAGGAAAGCTGCTGGGGTTCCTATATGGTCAATCCATAAGAACAATGAGTAACATTCCCTGCTCATTAATGAAAACAGAGCCACCAGGCAAGACCGACGTCCATGCCAACACCTCCAAGGGAGAAAGTCAAGGCTGGGATGAAATGAGAATCCGGGATGAGGAAGCCTCGGGCTGGGTTTTGGATCAGCTTCTGAGGGAAGGAAGGATTGGGGCAGGGACGGGACAGGATGCCTATTGCACATATCCACTGATAATAACAAATCCTATTGGGACACCTGGGTGGCTCAGTCAGTTGAGCGTCTATCTTTGGCTCAGGTCGTGATCCCAGAGTCCTGGGATCGAGTCCCTCATCGGGCTCCCTGCTTAGCGGGGAGCCTGCTTCTCCCTCTGCCTGTCGCTCCCCACCCCGCTTGTGTTCTCTCTCTCTCTTTCTCTGACAAATAAATAGATAAAATCTTCAAAAAAAAAATAACAAATACTATTTATGCAGTTTGACAGCACACAGCCAAAGTGACCAATGTGGTAGATGGTGCTGGGACTGTCTTCTGTCACCAAGTTGCAGAGCCCTGGGAACTGACCCTGAGGACAGGGTCCTTTTCTGCCCGTAATTCCCACCCTAAAACAGCTCCCAGTCTCCCACTACCCCCATGCCAGGGTTGGGGCTCTACCTAGCGTCCTGGTTCCAGAGGTACCAGGTGGGCTGGAACACTGCCCATCTGCATACTTCCTGACGGAAGCTGAATTCAACTTAACACATTGGTAATATGCAGGGAGGCCATCATCAACGGGATGAGTAATTTTAAACGGGGTGAGCAAAAACCCTAAAAGGGAAAAAATCCAGAGGTGCTCAGAGCACAGTGGGTTGCCTGATTCAATTTAAACAAGTTAGTGAGGAAAGAAGTACTTTGATGAAGTCAGGAACTGTAGGGCACATGGGGCCTTGGCCCTCGATGTCAAGAGGCAGGACTGGTTCCGGGTCAATGGGAAGCCCCGTGGAGCTATGGGCACAGAATGTGACCCGCTCAGGTCTCGGCCAGCTCTGGCTGGAGGGGCTTGAGGGGGTTAGGGCAGAGAGGTGAAGAGAGGCAGGGAGTGGGGAAGCAAAGGGCGGAGGCCTTTTAAGATAAGTAGATGTTTCTTCCTTGATACAGATTGAGGAGGACTGGAATGGGGCAAAAGGAGAAGAATTTTGTCGCCTGGAGTCAGCATTTTTATCTGTAAATTTGGGATACTATTACCTATGGAAGTGCTATAATTAAACCGGGAATGTATGGGAATGGGCCTGGTATATGGTAGGAAATCAGTATCTGTTTTATGAGGGATGACTCAGTGAAGGGATGGAAGAATGGAAGGCAAGGTGGACAGGTGAATGACTAGTAGATGGAGGGAGGGAGGGAGAGACAGATGGACAGTTGCTGAGTCCTTCAAGATCTTGTTCAGATGCTGCCTCCTCCAAGAAGTCTCCCATGACCTCCATTTTACTAACCCCCACCCGCCATGTGACCCCTTTCACTATTTCCCCCAACAATAAAATAATTTCGTCCTCTCTCAAGCTGCCGTGGAGGACCGGCCCTTATGCATTGCAGTGGTCATTTGCTCATTCAATTCTGCTCTCACTTCACCTCACCTCTAACCATGGTCTCTTTCAGTGACACCACCTGAAAATAGGGTTTGGGCAAACCCTGAGTCTAAGGACCAGGAGAGCAACTAAGGCTGTTTTAATGGAGTTACAAGGACCTGGGTTTTAAATCTGCGAGCAAATCACTTAATCTCTCTGAGCCTCAGTTTCCTGACTTGAAAAGGGGGATAAACTACCACCCTCCAAGGATTGTTGTAATAATGTGTGCCTGGTGCAGAACTCACCAAACATTCTCCAAAACAGGGAGTGGTTATGAGCCTTGTTGGCAGAACCCATGATCAAGGAAGCAATGGAAGAGACAGCTCCTATGTCCCAGGAATACACAGGTGTGCAGCGGGTACAGCCTCGGGGGCATGCTGAGGCCCCAAACCTGAGGCAGGAAGTCTGTGCTGTGCCTCCAGAAACTCTCAAGGGCCACCGCTCAGGGTATTGCCAGAACATTCGGGCACGGCCATTTCCCATCCGGTTCCATTAGCCGGTCCACACTCACCTGCCTCCAAAGCAAGGGGACCCCAGGTTTTCCAAAAAACTGACTTTGGTTACAAACAGTTTGTATATTTAGAGCACTGGTGTGTTAAACAGAGACCAGAAGGGCTTTGGATACCGAGGGGCCGCAAGGCCCAGGCTGCGTTGAAACCCAGCACATCTCTGCTCCCCATAGCAGAACAGGCTGTACTCCCCAGAGGGCCTGACCCATTGCTCGCCATTATTCCCTTCTTTCTGAGAAAGTCCAGAGGGCAGAATCACAGTGCAAACACTTCGGCGGCAAGAGTCACAGAGCACACAGAGAAAGAAAGAAAGAACTACATTGTGCAATGTGATTCCGGACCAGATGTCATTTTTGGAAGAATAGAAAGCAGCATGGGATGTGTGTGTGTGTGTGTGTGTGTGCACGTGCGCGCATGCGTGTACATGCATGTATGTGAGTAGAAGGAGAGAATGGCCCTGGGAACCAGAAGGTGAGTTCTTGATTCGTATCTGCCAGGAACCAGCCATGGGGGACAAGTCAACCAGTTTTTCTAGGCCGCATCTGAAAATACAGGAGACTGGAAGACATGGGTTCTGTGTGTCTCTCCTGTCGCATGTGCACAGACTCATAGAGACACGTGGGTGCTGACATACCGAATCAATGCAGATATATATAATCTGCAGGGCTATAGATACACATGCTTAATCATCTGTTCATGCTCTCAATGTGAAGTCTCTGTGCTTCCAGCATGGCTGAGCCATGAACCTTTTCCAGCATATCCCCTAGAAGCATTTACCAGATCTGTCACACATGGATTTTCAAAGGGAGAAAGAGAGAGAGGAAGGAAGGAAGGAAGGAAGGGAGGAAGGGAGGAAGGGAGGGAGGGAGGAGAGAGAAGGAGGGAAGAGTCAGTCCTTGGCCTCGCTGGGTCCAAAGCCTGTGCCCATTCAGAGCTGCAATGCCAGCCACGTAGGTGTATACACGTGTGTTTATGTATGTAGGGATGTGTGTGTGTGCGTGTGTGTGTGTGTGTATTTCCTTTCCTGTCGCTAAGAAGCGTCCTTGGGCCATTTTAAATCGTTTAGAAAGCCAACTTGTCTTTTCTTTCCCAGCTACCAGTAAGAAAATGGTGACCAAAGCCAAAGACCCGTCTCCTCATGTTTGTGTTTTTCCTTTGAAGCCGAACAGCACCAAGCCGGCTTGGAAGCACAGGAAACCTGGGCCTGCCCTCTTGAATCTGGAACCCCTCCTGTGGGAGACCCGGGACGGAGCGTTCTCCGCAGAGCCCTCGCGTAGTCTGTCTGCAGCCACCATCTCCTAACACGTGGAATTAGCCCCCTTCCCTAGGAAACTCCTCAGACACCCACTGAGCTCATCACTAGGAGACATTCCCAATCAGAATGGCAGGAAAATTCCATGGCGAAGCACAGCCGAAGCCACTTGATTCACTCACTACCCAGCAGGACTCCCGCCGTATCATTCTGGAAAGGCGAGTCTGAAGTTAGAGAAAATTCTAGCCAAAGCAATTTCCTGACTCCCTAAATAATCCTCTGTAGATGACCAGCCGTGCTCCCAGAACCTTCTCTCGGACACTCACCTTAGCTCTTGCTGCTACGATTTCATTCCTGCCCTGCCTCATCTGTTCTCAGCCCGCAGAGACAAAGCAGGGCTCCCTTCTGAATGACACCCATTCACGTCCCCCAACATGGTGATGAGACCCCCGGGCCGGCCTTCTTTGGTTAAATGATCCTCTTGCACTGAACTTTCCCTCCCCTGACTTCTATTGCTGTTCTTGTCTCAATTTCCCGGCCCCTTTTTGGACTCCGGGTGAAGAATGTGAAACACACTTCCCCTTGTCCAGGGTCTTATAACATCTCTCTTTTTACATTTCATCCTGGGACGTCAGGCACACACACACCAGACCCCCTTTTTAGAAAAGAAACTATCGCCAGGTTCTTGTTCTTAATCTGGCTTCACCACACGTTAATTCGTGGTATGTTCCAAGCCTCGGAGGAGGCTGTCACTGCTATTAAGTATCTATTAAAGTTGTATTAGGGTAATATATTCAAGTGCTAATGATTATCCATACATATTATTCCTATACTTAAGACATAGGCACTCAGAAACTGTCACAATAAGCGGGGGGCTGAGCTATTTTCTGTTCCTAATTAATCTATTACATACTCTCTCCCCGTCTCCGTCTTTCGCCTCCACGTCCGAGACACACGGATGTATGTCGAGTAGTCTTCCATTAATTCAGGGCACTTTGAGGCACCGTTCTAGAGTCTCTCCTCCAGGTGTAATTTACTGTAATCACCTCAGAAAATGAAAGCCATTTTCCTGAAGCCAGGGAGTAGGCAGAGACTCATTTGCATCCCCCATTTCAAGCCCTAAATTACTCTCTGGTTCCCCAGAGGTCAAGCGAAAGCAGGGCCTGTCATTTCTGCTTCTCGGCTCCCTCCGCACGCCGGTGGCTGCCGCCCCTGCAAACGGAGCATTTGATCCCTGCCTTCTTGCCGGGGCCCAGGATTACTGAGCACATCCAGGGGTGGACCACAGTCTGAAAAATAAAACTCAACCCCATAGATACTGAACGTGTCCTATCGCTGAGATGGGCCACAGAAGGACAAAAGGAGCAAAATCTGGTGCAGGAGAAATAGTCGGAGCCCCGGGCCGCTTTGCCTGGGGAAGAGAACATTCAGGAGGGCCGCATAAATGGCCTTCGCGGGCCCCAGGGCTGTCATGTGGAAGAGGGATTAGTTTAAGCTGTGTGGTCTCCAGGGGAAGGACAAGAAGTGAGTGGAAGGGCCAGAGGAAGAGATTTCCACCCTAGTAGCACAGACTTTGCAAAGTAGGTGGAAAATGCTCGCACAGCTACCCCTTGCTGAATTGTTACCATGTGTCAAGGTGTTCCACTGCTCACCAGCAGTATCATTTCCCTTAATCCTTACAAGAACTCAGCAAGGCAAATGGGATTATAAACCTTTCTTAGCTCCAGAAACGGAGGAGGCTCACCAGGCGGGGCCCTGTGCACAGGAAGGAGGGGCAGGATCGGAATCCAGATCCACCTGATGCCAAAGCTCTGTTAGGAGGAGCCCGTGTGCAAGAAACTCCTGGCCATGCCCAAGCAGCAGGGTTGGGTGAGAGAGCCCACCCCTTCCAGGGACACTTCCTGCCCCAAGAATCACCACGCAGATAACCACCAAGTGCAAACCACCAGGGAGAAAGTGCATGGGGCTTTTCTTTTTCTTCTATCGAAATCGTAAGAATAGCAACTGTGTGTGAGGTGTCTGTGTCTGGAATACGTTGAGCAATACGGTAGACATTTAATAACATTGCTCCCGGTCTCTAAATCCTCATCCAATCCCTCCAGGTAGTTGAAAGAAGCACACTTAGCTCAGAGACCTAGTGGCTTGGCAAGGTCATAGGGCCCGGCAACTGGCAAAACAGCTCCAGAGCCACCAGAATTCTGAGACGTGAACTGTCTCCCTGAGCGGAAGTGAATGTTCGCGCCATGAGAGGTGGAGCAGCGTTTTAAGAGGTGGGACTCTGGAGCAAGACCTATGTTCTAACCTCAGCTCCACCACTCCCTGCTATGTGACCTTTGGGAAGTTGCTTAACTTCTCTGTGCTTCAGCTTTCTCAGGTGAAATGGAGATAATTGGAAGAATGAACTGAGTTAAAGTATTTAGATCTTGCCTGAGACACAGTAAGTGCAATACGAGTGTCAGTTATTACTAAACTGCTCGGAAGGCTCCCTGCTCCTCTGCTGGAGATGGAACCCAAGGAGCACAGTCCCGCTGGCTGTCCAGTCCTCTGTAGACTGGGAGCACATTCCCCAGCAACTCTGGGGCACCTCTGCCAGAACTTCTTGGAGCCCGACTGCCCATGCAACATGCACACTCTCGCAAGCCATTGGCAAACTTCAAACAGCACCTGGGTGCCAGTGGGGCAAGCCCTGGTCCCAGCTGACCCGCTCACCGAAGCACAGAGACAACCCGGGCCTGGCCAGCAAAGGGGCCCCTGTGGGTGTGGAAGCACGCAAAGCCTCACCTCCTTAGCAGCAAGCAGGAGGAGCACATTGGCCACTCCATTGAGGTGAGACATTGTCCCAGCAGAAAGAATTTGACGAGTTAAAAAACAGACGTCGTTCATTAAAAATCCTAGGGAAGCACAGAACATCGATCTATCTATTTTGGCTCAGGCCCGAATATTCCTTGTGCTTGAGTGAGACAAAGACGAGAATCAGGAAGAAAGCTCACACCCGGAAGCATAGCTTCCCGGGGCAGGAAGGAGGAGGCGAGTCCTGCTCTTTCCCCGGCAGCTCGTCCGGGTCCTCTCAGGGAGTCCTCGGGATGGCCCTAAGGGTCCTGAAGAGCAGACCACCCCAGTCACTCTCCCTAGGTCGCAGGAACAACGGATGGAGGAACCAGAGATTGAGTCTTAGATCTATTCAGCTTCAAATTCCACTCCCATCTCACTAAAAAGGCCTGGGGCGGACCCACTCCACCGCATGCACCCAGATATCTCCTTTTAAACAAAAGTCCTGCTTTGGGTCACCCAAGGCTGTCCTTTGCTCACAATGAGCTTCTAATCCCGCAAAGACCTGCACGCACTTTCCCAGGGGCTGCTGGTGAACCACGAGACCCGAGGCGCCCAGGCCAGAGCCCCCACGGAGCTGGCCCACTGGAGGCAGGGGCTGAGGTCCACCAGGGCCAGCGCTGGGGAGGGGAAGGGGTCTCCACTCAGCTCCACCTCCTGCGTCCTGGTGGCTCCTGCCGACTCTCCAAAGGCAGCGCCCCTGCTGGCTGGGCCCACAGCAGCGAACAGCTGTGCAGCTGTGCGGGGGAAAGGCACCGCCCTGACTTCCACCCTGAGCGTAAAGTACGGCCTAGACTGTAATCCAGCGCTCTGCAGAAACCAATCATTTCTCCTCATTACCGAGTGAAGAAATGCCTCTCAGGGCTCCCACTCCTCCTTACAAACAAAATAAAACAAATCCTTCCTATGGATTTCATTTACCATTTAATGCAACCTAATGATTTCCAATTGAAACCATATTTGTATTTGTATTGACTTATTAATAGCACATCCATTTTCCACGCAATAAAGCCTGAACATGAACTGATGTCTTTGACCGAAATGCATTAGGTAGCATTAAAGATTAAATAAACACTGTTTCTATGAATAATGTTTCATGTCGTCTATTTGCCAGCCCTATTGAAAATTGATCTCCGGGTATTTCAAGCTGGGGTTCCAAGGAGTGCATTTTGAACATATTATGAGTAATGACTACGCATTACAACGTGGAATGGTTTCCAGGCGATCCCCAGAGCCTGTTACAACTTGACTATATTCTGGTTAATTCGCACAGATTGTTCCATTGTTGATGGCAAAAGCGAAGCGCCATGAGGACCAAACCAAAACACATGCCTGATTCCACAAAGTGACTTAGAAAGGACTTAAAAACGAAAAATGAGGAACAGTTCCTTTCTCCTTCCTCTGGGCATGTGCTTCTTTTTGTCCGTGTCCATGATTACTTGAGTCATCAAGGATCTTTGCTGTTACTACGAGTATTATGCTATTGCTCAGAGATGAGCTCCCTTTCTGGCTCTGCCTCTGGAGAAGGTATGGCCTTGGGTGGAAGGGCCTGGGTGGCTCCTCTCTGGGTTTCAACCCTCTCTACCTAGAAAAGGAGACAGTCCGGTCCGGTGACTCGAGGGCCCCAAAGGCTCTGGCATATCTTGCCTCTGTGATTTTATTGCCCATCAATTCCATGACGGCAAAGACAGTGTTCTCTTGAACTTTGTGTCTCCAGGGCCGGGCTCAGGGTCTGACACTCCAGAAAGGTCGGCAGAAAGGGAGGCCAGATTTTCAGAAACTTGGGCCAAGCTTAGAAGTTGGACTTTCCTGGTAGACATGCCTTCAAGAGTCCGATACTAATAATTACTGAAATCATATAACTACCAACTATTGAGCACCCACCCATGGTCAGGCAGGATGCGGGGTAGGTTATACACCCGACCTCTAATTGTCTCCATAACCACCAAAGAAGTGATCGCCCTTGTACACACTGGCTGATTTCCTTCCTTTGTCATAATTGACATTATCCCCAAGATTATTATCGGATGTCTCAATGCTTTTGCTTGACTCTCTTTTTGGTCCTGACTATGAAGCTGTTAGGCAGGAAGGTTTCTATACCCATTTTACAGACGTGAAAGTGAAGCCCAGAAGAGTGAAATGACTGATTACTCTCTCCCCAGTCCCTCTGTTTCTTTCTTTCCCGACCTCTCCCTCTCCCTTCCTTCCTTGCCCTCGGGGTCTCTGTCTTCCTTGCTCCCTCCTATAGTTTTGCCAGTGATGCCCTGCACCCACCCCCAATCTCTCATGTCTTTCCTCTTGCTTCTGTGACAGTGAGGGGGGAATCTCCAGAAGCTCCCAGGGTAATAGGAAAGACAGGCCCCCAATTCCCAATGGTCAGCTTTTTCTGCAACAGGGCTGTTCCATCTCCTGCTGTTAGCCCTTCCATTTGCTTCTGTGCCTTCTCCAGCCGAGGCCCCAGAGCAACGAGGGTGCGTTCTGACCCCCACAGTACTGCGAGTGCGGTATAGAACCACCTGTCCCATGGTGGGGGTGCCTTAAAGCACAAGCCGCCTGCAGATTGTTGGTCACAGTTGTGCACAGACAGCTGTATTGGTGTCCCTCTCACCATCTGGCCAGGGAGGCGTGCAGCCCTAAGCCTGGCCCCAGGAGAGCCTGGCGCTTCCCCTGTCCCCTCCGTCTCAGCACATCTCTGCCCTTCCACAGACTGGGGTTGGAATGCCCCTGGAGAGGCCTCAGCTAAAGCCATCCTCGCTCCAGCCATTCCAGACACTGCTCAGCTGTCCCTGCAAGGGGCTTGGGGGTTCCCACCTGAAGTTGGCATGATTATCTCCATTTTAGGTTGAAAAAAAAAAAAAAAACAGAGGTGTGTTGAACTGCCTAGGATCACACAGCCTGTGGGCGTTAGTGCTCCGATTCAAACAGGGGTCAGGCTAATCCCACAGCGGAGGCTGAGGCTGAGGCTGGATCTCTCTCCTGGACGCTGCTGACTTCCGGGCCCGGCTTCATCCCAAGCCACCATCCAAACTCAGTTCACCCTCCTGCACTAAGGGCTGACTCCACAGCAAACACCGCAGAGGCTGAGAGAGAATAAGCAAGCCACAGACTCCCGCCTCCAAGCGTAGAAATAATGATAGGCAACTGTCCATCGAGCAGGCCCCATGGGTCAGATGCCGTGCTGTCTCACATATGATGTTATTCTAATTCCCATCGCAACCTGGGACCATCATTATTGCTCTCCCCCCTTTATAGATGAGCAAGACGCCCAGAAATGTTGGAGTCAGTGGTCCACGGTCACAGAGTTCTGAGGTGAAAAAGCCATCATTCAGAACGATGGCCATTTCCTTTTCCCTGCAGAACGAGGAGAAGGACCCGAACAGAAGGCACAGCACCTAAGCCATGTGAACGATGCCTGGTGGCCGGGGGGTCGGT
Organism: Neomonachus schauinslandi; assembly: GCF_002201575.2. NCBI lineage: Eukaryota > Metazoa > Chordata > Mammalia > Carnivora > Phocidae > Neomonachus > Neomonachus schauinslandi. Next base: position 11,923,776 of record NC_058412.1, on the reverse strand, counting down.
CCCTTGAGAAAGAAAGGTGGCATCAAGTCTCCCTGAGTAGGGGCGCTGGAGCAGGGTCCAAGGCTTCCGTGGACAGATGTGGCCCCTGAGTCAGGGGAAATGGCAAGCTCGGGAGGAGGGCCCCATGAGGGCCGGGCTGTGTGCAGGACAGTCAGACCCAGGGCCACCACAGCAGAGGAGGGCAGAGGTGGGGAAGCCAGGGACACACACACACATACACACTGTCTAACTCCATCCTCCCCACAACAGCCTGAGGAAGACCTTCCTCTCTGTGTTTCCCAGATGAAAAACGGAGCCCTGCAGGGGTTGAGTAACTCACCCAGGTCACCCAGAGCCAACCCACGGACCCCTTCTGTCATCTCTTTCTGTCTCCCGAGATGTTGTGTTGTTAGAAATAATGAATCCCTGGGACTAAAGAGCCTCAAGAGCCTGCATTTTGTCCCCAGTGGCTTTGAAACTTCTGAGGGCCTGGTGCAGGTCTGGGGATGCTGGAGACCCTCGGGACAAGCCAGTGACCACGGTCCCAGTCCCATCATGGCCTCATCCTTCTGCTCACAAGGCCCGAGAAGAATCCGTTTACCACGTGGGCACAGGGGATGGGGGTCGACAGCTTTCCCAGGGGGGCGTCGACAGGGCTTTACCTGTAAGTCACAGGCGTGGTGTCCAAGGCAAGACGGCAGGGTCCACGGGGCTGGGAGTCAGAAGACGGGAGCTCTGATCCCCTGCTCTGCACAGCCAGCCCCCGGGCCTCGTGCACATCACTTCGCATCTCTGCCTTTGGGCTTTTCCATCCAGAGATTGGGGTTTCAGAAAAGAGGATGTTAGGAAAATGGCCTCCACACGTTGATAGGGCCGTGGTGACACAGAATCCAGTGCTGAGGTGATGAGCCGCAGAGGGGACCCCTGAGAATCCCGAGGGAATGGCAGGGGCCTGCAGAGGAGAGTCCCTCCCCAGCCCGCCCAAGCCCGGCTGAAGCCAGATCACCAAGCAGGAGGCAGAGGTACCAACCTTAGACCCAGCACTGGCTCTGCAAGGCCTTTCCTGCGCCTCTAGCCCACGCCAGCCCCTTCCCACCCAGGCTCTCCCCTCGGTCCCTCTGGCCTGTGGCTACCACAGAAAACCTTGGGCCCCATCCCAACACAGTGACACCAAAAGCCAGTAGAAGTTGCCAGGAAATCTTGCTGGGTCAGGAGCCCCGATCCAGCCCTGAGATCACCGTCCACCACTCGAAGGTGAGGGGGGCCCTATGCTCCGTGTCGGGGACCCTGGCTCTCTTCCTTCAGCACATCCCTCTCTTCTCTGCACCTTTCTTTCCTCATTTTTAAATTAAGGCTTAGACTATTTCTAGGTCCCTTTCCAGTTCACAAACTCTTGTTGCTACTAGCATGAAGCTGGGAGAACCTGCTGGAATGGGTTGTTGGTATAAGAGGCTTTTGAGAATGTGACCCAACCGGTAGTATGAGTGCATTCAGAGGCTCCCTAGCCTCCAAGGACAGAAGAGTCCTTGGTGAACTTTCCTGGAAGGATCCCTACCAAAGTCTTCCTGTGCACCAGAATCAGGCTGACAGGAATCTCCCTACCCCCAACCACAGCTGCTTTACTAAATATCATCTCTTTAGGATTTTAAGTTGAAGTATATACCTGATTAGAAGAGAAGAAAATGATTCTTTGCACATAAACTTATTTTTAATTAAAAAAAAAAATCCCATTTTCTTCCTTTTGTGTTTCAAGGGAAAGTCTTTGCAAGGCACAAGAAAGATTTTTTTTTTTAAAGATTTTACTTCAAGGTTAGTTAAACAGCATTTTCCCATAAATAAGCATGAAAGCTGCATCCCCTGGGCTGATTTCTTTCAGTTTATACACTGACTACAATAACTCCCAATTCTACACATGATGCCAGTTCGGTTTGAATAATAACAGCTCAAATATATAAAAACCAGCGCTTTAAAACACACAGCACTGGGTAAGCTCAGCCCTGAACAATTACAGGATTTTGAAATGATTTTCGACGTTTCTTGATTTCACATGTCTTTGTTTAAATTATGGGTTGCCGTCAAGCTGTGTTATCCTGTTGATCATTTTGGTTTGTGTGTCAAAGTGCAAATTATTTGTTTTAATTCAATCTTTTTCTACTGAAAGTGTTACAGTTATGACTCCAGCCTTTCAGTCACAATGGGGATGAATTATGAGTTCCAGAAAAAGAGATTCTAACAATTTGAGAGATGGGAGGGCTTTTAAGGAATATGTCGGCCTACACAGAGGAGGCTGAGGCCCACTCAGAGAAGTCAACGGCTTGTCTAAGGTCACCAGCCAAAGACCTGGTGAGCTGTGAATCCTACCTTCCAGGAGAGTGTGATTTCTCCTGTGGAAGCCTTCTCAAATCTTCAATCAGAAAATACCAAAATGCCTATGACTCTTCTCTCCTGGGGCCATTCGCCCCAAGTCCTTCCAAAGCTTTCTTCCTTAAGTAGATAGATGTTCAGGGCCTTCTTCAAATTGTCTTTACCTCCTATTTCCAAACATTAACAGTTGTCTTTTATCGAAGTCACCAGCGTCGAGAGCCAGAGACACTGGCCATTCTGACCCCGGGCTTGTCCCACTGTGGGGCTCCGAAATGGTCACGGGCACTTGTAAGTGAGCAGAAGTCCCAGCCCCTCCGGACGGACATCTGGTATCCCATGCATCTCAACGTATCAGTCTCCTCCACGACCATTCTCCAGGCGGTCAGTCCTTCTAGCAAGAAACAGAACAAGACCCAGTGCAGTTGTCCCCTCTTGTAAGGCGCAGACAAGGGAGCAAGGTGGGAATGGGCTTCTAGGGACAAGAAATGGTGATATGAAGCTGGAGGCTGCGCAGAGACACTGAGTGGCGTTCGGTTTGGCTGCAGCCCAGGCTGTGGCCGGCATGGTGGAGGCATGACGTGGGAGAGGCACACAGGAGGCAGATTATGAACAGCCTTGCCAACTCTGTCAAGTTTGGATGATATCCCAGGAGCAATGGGGAGCTATTGAAGGATATTAAGTAACAAGAGACATAATCAGATTTGGGTCTTTTAAAAATTTATTTAGCTTTAAGTTGCCGAAGTAATGGGTGTGTATATGTGCGTGTGTGTTGTACCAAGTGAAACGACATAAAAATAAATGAGGAAAAGCCAGCTTTTGTCTCTGACTCTCCCTCTGTTCTTCCCCCAACCCTAGATCACTGCTGTTAACAGACTGGAATATATCCTTCCATGGCTTTCTCTTTCACTTCAACATTCCCCCCCACCCCTACACACACGCGGGGGTTGGTTGACTTATGACTGGAAAAGAATCACGTTATGCTAGTTACTTAGGTCAACTTAGTACTTAACTACACATTGATGCCATTCCGTAACACTAGACACGGGTCTAAATCTCTGTCTCTCTGTCTCTGCGTCTCTCCATGTATCTCAGTGTTTGTAGACATAGACGCACTTGTATATATGATTTCACGTAAGCGGAGGTCATATCAAAAATGCCCGGTTGCTGTTATTTTCCCGCTTTCTTCTATTCTTTTTTTTTTTTTTTTTTTAGTTTGTTGTTTTTTTGAGCGATGCACATTTTAGGATTCTCCCCCTAGCGTACATGAAAACTGGGGGCAGGCAAACATGGGGGCTTGGAGGCTGGAGGCTGTTCTTGGTTCCAGGAAAGGGATGGGGTAGCTGTGGGATGGAGTCACTTAGGGCATGCTGTTGAGTTCTCCACCAGTGATTGGTTCTGCAGATCATAGTTTGGAAGAGACACCCCCAAATTCTGTGAGGTAGGATGATTCGGGAAAGAGAAATTAGTTTTTCAGTTGACTAGAGCTGAGTTTTCTGGTCCCCAGCTGGGTCGCCCTGCGCAGCTCACGGAAACTGAGCCTCACCTTCCTATCTACAAAACTGGGAGATCACTCCTGCCGCGTAGGGTCTCTGTGAGGAGTAAATGGAAGGCTCATATGGGAGGTGTTTCATCCTAGAGAGTAGACTCTACTGGGTGAATGGTAACACACAAGCACTCCTGCCCAGCCCAAAGCAGCCTGTTCCCACAAACTGGACCCCTTCTCCATCTCCTACACCCTTATCATGGCTGCCCATAGTGGGGCCCTCTGGCACCTCCCAACAGACCTGGGCTGACCCCAGGCCTGTGGTAGGGCTGGCCTCAAGGGGACTGCAGACAGCCATGTGGGAACCTGGAAATCTCCCCAAGTCATGTTCCCCATTTGTTTGCTAAGGCCTGAGATCCCTTTCCTCAGGACACAGGCAACCCCTGAGCCCACCGCCCAGATCAGATATGGTGCACAAAATCCTGACAGAGAGGGCACACTCGTCTCAGTTCCCTAGCCTGCGTGCAAGGGGTGGAGCCCAGGTCTTTCCCTCAAGGGGGTCATGGTGGTGGAATGTGTGCCTTAAGAGCCTGAAGGGACAGGTCCGAGTTCAGCGCAGGCAGGGGACAGAATTTGGCCAGGAAGCAAGCTGAACCAACAAAGTGGTCTTGGGAAGTCTGAGTGCTCCTTGGCCTACATCTGGATTCCTGGTCCCTGACCCAGGACAGGTACTTAACAGATGCTTATTGAATGAATGCAACAACAGAAGAGATTTCTCAGATTTGCATTCACCAGGAATTGCTAAAGAAATAATGGTGGGAGATCAGGCAGTGTGACACCCACTGGGGGAAATGTGTTTAGTTGGCGGGCAGTGGGCTATCAGAGAGAATCCTCAGGTTGTGTGAGGATTCCCAGCATGGTAGAGAAGTCTGGGGCGGGGGCAGGGTAGGAAGAACAGGTGCAGCTCAGGGCCATATGGCCCTTGGCTCTGAGGCTTCGGACTCCAATTTTGGTGACTTGTCAATCAACAGCCCCACCCGGGCTGGATGCTGAGAGAGATTCGGAGGAGGAACATACACATGCACATGCACACGCACACATGTACACATAGCCCAGGCCACCCCGGACGAACAGAAGCAGGGGGCGAGAGGGAGATGTGCAGGGAGAGAAAGTGAGGTTAGAGAGACCGGAAGGAGGGAAGAGCAATGAGGGGCAGAAAGGGCTCAAGGCTTCAGGAACTCCTGCCGAGGCCAAGCCCAAGGGGTTGGGCTGCCAGGACAGCGTGGTGCCCCCACGCAGTCTGGGCAATAAGGCCATCCTTGCGCTGCCTGTGATCTGCTCTGAGAATTGAACCTCTTGCCATCACCGCCTCCCCTCCGCTCCTCGTTTTCTCCATCTGCACAATGAGACCCCCAGGCTAAGACGTCTCCCAGGCCATCTCCAGCCCCGCAGGTCTTTCCTGATGGCCACGACCGCTTCCGATGTCAAGGGCTCCACGAGTCAGGACAGCGACAAGGCCTCCAGCGCCGAACTGCCAAGGAACGCCTTTGGAAAGACGTAGGGGAGCCTGGGCACCGATGCCGGGAACGGCGAGGCGCTTCTGGGAAGGCATCCTATAGAAAGGGCAAGGAAAGCTTGAGAGAGGGCCTCCCTGGGGCCCCTGAGCCCCCTGGGTGGCCGCTGGGCCGGGAGGCAAGGAGCCGGGGAGCCCCTCGCCCGGCCCGCTGGCAGGCCAGGGACAGTGTTCCCTCAGCTGCAGACAGCCTGGCTCCAGGCCCACCTCCCGGTGCCCTCGGCCTGACATCTTCTGGGCAGCGCCGCGATGCCCAGGGAGCCGTGGGGATGGTGTTAGTAAACACGCTTTCTTGCGCCCAGCCTGGCAGGGCCTGTGGGCAGCGGGAGGGCGAGGAGCTGGCAGCTCCCAAGGCTGGGCAGGCGGACGGGCGGGCAGACGCGCGGGCAGACAGCGGGCCGCCCCGCACGGCCAAGCCAAGGCCTCGAACCCAGCAGCTGCTCCGTCGCCATGGAGACGGGACTGAACAATGAGCAGCCAGAAATGCAGCATGGCCGCCGAGCACCGCGGGCCCCCACGCTCCCGCCGGCCCTCGCACCTCCACGCGCGCGCGCACCCGGGCACAGGCGCGCGCACCCGGCAGCCCAGGCCTTCCCCGCCTCCTCCCGCTCCCGGGGAGATGCAGCAGGACCGCAGGAGGGGAGAAGCAGCAGGAGCAGGGGGCGCAGAGGGAGGGGAGGACCAGGCCAAGGAGAAGGAAGGAGAGGGTGAGAAGCAAGGGCAAAGGGGATCACAGGTTCGCTGCTGCAAAGTTGAGCAAAAGTCTCACCATTCGATTCCAGCTAAAAATACGTTTTTAAAAACTAGCCAGCTTTTCAGAGGGTCACGTGGTGCTTTGGAGTCTTATATAACAGGAGAACTAAAGGGGGTTTCTAATGAGCAAAAGGCATCTGGAAACAAGTCCCCTCGTACTTAGGGAGGGGTGGCTGAGAGAGCCTGATGGAGTCTTCGGTCCCAGGAACTTAGAAGAACGCCTTTTTAATGGACCCAAAGCCCATGTCATTCCTCCTTAAAGAGAATGTGAAGGGAGGGCCGAAAGGTTTAGCCGCAGTCTGGAAGCGGAGAGCCTGAAAAAGGCCTTGTCTTGGCCCTCGGGAAAGCAGCAGGAAGTTGTGCCCAGAGGCCTGAGGGGCACGTGGGGATGCAAGGGGACATGCGGGAACAAGGGGAGCGTGGGGGGACGGGCGTGTCGGCCTGTGCGGCAGGGAGGTGGGCAGGCTCTGGTTGTGGTGCTCCCGGCGTTCCTGAGCACTTCCTCCGTGCACACGGCCAAAGAAAGATGAGCAAGTCAACCTTGGTCTTCCGGCAGGCCCTCAGAACCCTGGGGGAGGTGGCGGAGTCCACGGTGAGCCCAGTCATCATCTCTTGAACAGAGTATGTGTACATAACCCTGCGCATCACTCTTCCCCTTCACCAGCCAGCCACCAGTCATTCTTTCAGGCTCCCACCCTTGTTCTGACAACGAAAACCCAGGTCTGGGAGCATCGGGAGCCTTCCTGGACCACCATCCAAGGACAGGCAATCCCATCCCAATTTCCATCACGTTCTTCACCTCCTGGGAGACTGCCTGGTTTCTGGTGGCTTTGTCTGACTCCTTCCTGCTTCAGAGCAGGTAGGTACCTGCTAGACCCTTGTTGTAGAAAAGACAGGACCACCCGCGGCTCGGCCTAATTCCTGCGAGAGGTGCAAGGGACATTTGAGGGATTATGGTGTGCACCTCCCCACACCCCAATTCAGAAGGGATCTACTTTAAAGATCGTAGCAGGTGAATGTTAGAGCTGAAAGGGGAACCTTGAGGACTCTGACGTCCAAGCAGTGCAGGGAGGGGGATGGAATGGGGAGGGGGTATGAGAAAGGGGAATAAGGTTGGACGTTGCTTTGGTTTTAACGAGAGAGTGGAGAGAGGAGATAAGAGAAGCAGCACTTGGCCAAAGGGAAGGGGCTTGGGAAGAAACAGGAAGACTGGGTGGGAAGAGGGGTCTCCCACTAATAAATCTCGTCAATGGAGTCTCGTTCTAGCAGGTTCCAGCGAACGCATTAAAGCACAGCGCAGAAATCCTGAAGGCCCCACCCTCGGCTTCACAGCATCAAAAAGTATAGGTACCACCAAAAGTAAAACGTAGGAAAAAGATGAGAGGAGCACGAGGACCAAGCCCGACCCCCTCCCAGCTCCCCCTCTGCCCGGCAAAGTTCTGGGAGCCCTAGGAAGCCATCTGTGCTGGCTCAGAAGCGCCAGAGAGGGAATTAAAACCACGAAAGGAAGGATCAGAGAGACACTCTCTCCCCCTCGAGAGCCACTTTAGTAGATGAAAAAAGCCAGGCGATTTTTAATCATCACAAATTGTTTGAGCTTCTGGTTCCATCCTCTGAAGCCCGGGCGGCCTCCCCTGGTCGCTGGCTGATGCTGGCAGGTCTCTGGTGGTCTGAGCTCGGCCCGGCGGGCGAGAGCCCACCTACCTCTTCCTCCCCACTTCCTGGAACCCTCGGCCTGTCCTCCCGGGTCCGGGCAGAGGCCAGGCAAGCTGACCCCGCTTATCTAAGGAAATCTGACAAGACTCCAGCCCTCAGGGGTATGGCCCCTGGCAAAACATATGGTGCATCGTAAATAGGACTTCCTTTTAGGAAATGAGCCGTTGTAATTAAATCCCCATTCATTTTTTGTAACATACACACAGAGACAAATAGATCCTTATCCTTTATAGGCACAGAAGAGAAATAGCTTGTGAGGGACAGAGATTCTCTGGTGTCAAGTCTTATCAAAGGCTTCCTAGATCCAGGTGGAGTGAGAACTTTGAATTCTTAAACCCAGCCGCAGGCCCCAGTGGGCCAGTGGCTGGCTCGCTTTGCTCCCTCCAGCACAAGCGAGGGAGCGTTCTGGAATGGAAGAGTGCATTGGCCTCGAATTTGCAGGGAGGAAGCTACCTCTTCTTCCCATCCCACAGCCGTACAACAGAGCAAGCTCAGGAATAAAGATTAGATTAGGTTTGTTTCAATTGGGTTTAATTTGATTCGGTTCAACTCAAACAAACACTGACTATGTGTTGTGTGCGGGTCTAGACACGGGAGGATGCAAGAGGAAAAACAAGGTGGGCTCCTGAGGGCCCCTGGGGAGGGGTGCTGGCCAGCACATGGGCTCAGTTCCATGGGAGGGGTGCAGGGTAAGAGGCCTCAGCTTGTTCCCACTGGGCCTGGGATGGCTTGGGGGTGACAGGGAAGGGTAGGATCTCCTTAACAGAGACCCGAGCAAGCACACCCTGGGAGAAGGGAAGGTGGAGGCAGGAGACAACCAAGGTCCTGGGGTCTGTCCCATGCTAGAGTCACAAGCATCATGCGAGACGAGGTGCAGAAACGAAAAACTGGACATCTTTCCTGGCTTTGGGAACCAACCCCCAGACATAAGACTTGATTTCCTCGAAAGGGACATTTTCTTTCCAAAGTCATCAAACAGCCGGAGGCAAAAACAAGCAAACAAAAACCCCAAACTAAACTACAGCTGTTTCTCAGCTTCTGAAGAGCAGGTGAAAGGCGCTGAGTTCTTTGGTGTGTGTGTTTGGCGGTGGGGCGGGGTGGGGGTGGGGTCTCTCTGAGGTGAAGGCTATCCAGGGTCAGCCCGGAGCCACTTGCAAACCCTCAAAATTGCAAATACCGTGGGGCCCTTCCCTGTACTTAGAGCTTTGAAATCAGTGGAAAATCACAAAGCTTCTTTGAGATGCAAATGTTGCACACTGGGCTGGGCCAACAATTCTGATCACTATCTCCCCAGGGCAGGCTTTCTGTAGGGCTTTTGGCTGGTTGACCCCAAGGAGGCTAAATCACAGGTACCAAGGCTTTGCACAAGGTAAAAGTGCGAAAGGCCATTTGGCAATAGCACGGAAAGTGCCAGGGAAAAGGCAGCTCCATCTGGCGTGATCAGGACAAGCTTTAGGTCCCAGGAGCAGAGCTCAAGACCCGTGGCTTGCTGGTGTTCAAATCCTGACTCCAAAGTGTACTAGCTGTGTGACTTTGAGCCAAGTGCTAACCTCTCTGTGCTCCAGTTTCCTCCTCTGTAAAACAGGGGTAAAAACAGTGCAATGGCCTTCTCCTACAATTGTTGAGAAGATTGCATAAACCAGTATCTGCAGAGCATGGACGACAGTGCAGGGCACGGAATAAGGACTTTGAGAGTTTCTTGTTATTGAGCGAATGGTTTAAGTAGTTGTACAGAGACTGGGAAGATAACAGCATAAGGAAACCATTGTAGATGACGAAAATGCTGTGTTAACTCTTGGCACCCCGAGAGATTTCAAAAATTAAAATGAAGTTTCCTTGTAGTCTTCGTGGTTCAAAGATGAAATGGACCACCTCAGGAAGGGGCTTCCACATTTCGGCGGACAAGGGCATCCCAGAAGGAGGCCAAGCATCAGACTGGCGGTTGGACTAGATGATGTTTGAGGTCCCTTCCAGCCCTAACATTCTGTGCCCTCCCCTGGGCTCTGCGCAGAGGGGAGCGCTCTCCCAGTGCTCCCTGGGCCGTGGAAAGGGGAGCGAGAGCGTGGTGGCTGGTGATCCCTGATGCATCCTGCCAGAAGGGTCTCCCCAGCTTGGCCCATAAGCCTCCCTGGATAACACCAAATGGATCACTTAGGAAGTCTGGGCCTTGCAGTGTATCCTTGCTCTTCAGTAAGACGAGGAGTTGGGGGGGAGGGGAAGGGGGGGTAAACAATAGTTAGGGAGTTTTAGTTTTTCTCTCTATCTCTCTCTGCCTCTGTCTCTCTCTTCATCATCTTTTCAGGGACCTCCATTTAAAGATTCGGAAACTGAAGCCTGATACCTTATCGAGCATCACGTACAGCCCCTCCCTGGCTAAGCTCAGGTCCCCTTCCCCCAGGAGCAGGGCATCCTCCTTGTGCTGCCCCTGAGCAGTTTGCAAAGGGCTTTCAAGTAGGGGCACTTGGGTGGCTCAGTTGGTTGGGCGTCTTACTCTGGATTTGGGCTTAGGTCATGATCTCAGGGCCCTGAGATGGAGCCCCTTGTCCTCAGGCTCTGCGCTCAGCGGGGAGCCTGCTTCTCTTGCTGCTCCTTCCCCCTCCCCCCATGCACATTCTCTCTCTCTCCCTAAAAATAAATAAATAAAACTTTTTTTTTTTTAAAGGGTTTTCAAGTAGATGACCCTGCCTTGCCCCAGAGCACATATCAGTGGGCCCATTTTACAAAGAAGTAAACCAAGGCACGGAGAGGTTAAGTGACCTGGTGCGTGGTAGAACTGGGATCCAGGCTCCTCTGGTTGTACCCTTCAGTACAGCTCTCCCCCCTTCACCCCACACCTCCACTCCCCCCGCCCCCCCGAGCTCATCCCCTTCTCCTAGTTCTCATCCAACCACCGTCCACACTGTCGCTGCCACCTCCTTTTGCCAAGCATCTCAGTTCCAGGGTCTGTCCCTCTCCCTCCAGGACAGGTTTCGTCCCTAAGAAACCATACTTCGCTCAGGAGGAGCTCTTCACACCTCCCCCCATTTTCCCCTACTTTGCATTGAACAAAACTGCAGTTTTCACATCGATAATTACACTCTGCATCCGCTTAGCACTTGCAACTCCCTATAGCACTTTCCCATCTAGGGAGGGTTCTTCCGAGCAAGCCCATGAGATGGACAGTGCCCTCCCTCTGGCGCCATGCAGGGAAGGGGCACTCAGGAATGAGGGCCTGGTTCCAGTTCCAGGTCGGCCGGCTAATCGGGGACAGAATCAGGAGAGAACCCAGTGGATTTCCCGTCCCGCTCTCTCTCAGTACTACTACGTCCATGTCCATTTCTTGCCGGGGATTGCCCTTCTTTCTCAAAGGGCTACCAGGAATCACTTTAAAGAAGAGGAAGATCATTTAAAGTTTCAGATATGTCAAATTGGCCAATGATCGCAGGAGAAAAAATGCTTGGCCTGGAGACCGCGGTGGACATGCTCGTCCCAGTTCTGCTATTTTCTGTGTGTGACCGCAGATGGGCATCTTCTCTGCAAGCCTCAGCCTTCACCTGCGGGATGACGCAGCGACCCTCAGAGACCCCTTCCAGCTTCCAGCGTCTCTGTTCCCATCTTCAGATCTGACCAGCAGAAAATGGGCAATTTTCCTGTACTTTGGAGAGACGCAGAAAGGAGCAGAGATGCACACAGAAAGAGCATTTGGGGAAGGTCACCCTTGACCTAACCTTCTAGTTTTCTGTGAAACTGTCTCAACTGGAATGCCAGGTAAATGATTAAAACGTGAGCGGGCATTGTTCTGGCTTTTTTCGTGATCCAGTCATTTAATCCCAACACCGCTGTGTGAAATGTATTCCTGTTTGCATGGGGGAGGCCCATGGGTTTTTAATTCTTCTGTGGGAAACAAAGGCCCTCATTCACTAAACAGTAACTCAAGAGGGTCGTTTCTGCTCTTACCAGTCAAAAAATGTTGTCTGGCCACGAGATCTCATCATCGAACTCAAGAGGCGAAAGAAAGCTCTTTTTACACTGGGTCCCTTTCATACGTGGCAAAGCCCGTGTTTGCATTTTCCTCTATGAATAAGGTCTCGGGTTTATTTTATAGAGAAATACATCAAGCCAGAGGTTTTAATGACAAGATAATGAGCAGAGGAGGACTCTATTTGTTGCAAAAGGATTTGTGTTACAGAAAACAAAGTGACTTTGCCATTTGTTTTTGGAAGAAAGACTTGGCAGCTCCCTTCAATAGCTAGCCGAGAAGTGACTTCACACATACATAGGACAAATTTCTATCCAATTTATGAAAGTTCCCAGAGAACACTCCCTTCATTCCCAGAGGAATGCACAGATGACATCTAATTTATGTCCCACGAGTTGTGATACAAATTTATTCATGGAAGACAAATATGTCATCTTCAAATGGCTCCTGAAAGATATAAGATGGAATTACATTCCCAGCGAGGACCATAACGTAAAAGGTTTGTTGTCCAGCCGTTTGTCTTCTTGCCCTCATCCGTTCATTCCAAGGCACCTCTTTGGTGAGGGCTGATTAGTTTGCAAGGCACTGTGGGAAGCCGCAGACCTTCGGGGGGGACCAGCACCCCTGGAGATGCGAAACTTCCCCCCAAACTCTGACCCTGCCCCTCCACTGGCTTGCAGTTTTGTCAGAAAATCAGCTAACTGCATATTTGCCTGAACTACAATGAAGAATTTGATAAAGCCTGGAAAGAGGTCACAACAAATAATTGCAAGAATTCCAAGGAGTAATCACAGCTGATTGGATCTTCCAGGAATGTTTAAAAAAAAAAAAAAAAATAGGGCCCTGGAAGGATCTGGAGCAGCCTGGCCCACAAGAAGCTTCAGCAATGATGGAAATGTTCTTGGTCTTCTCTGGATGGTACAGTTGCTACCAGCCCCACGTGACCGTTGAGCATTTGAGACACGGCGGGTAGGACTGAAGACCCGTATTTTATCTTTCCTTTAAGGGTGTTTTTTTTTTTTTATTTTTAAAATATTTTTTTATTTTTATTGTGGTAAGATACATATCACGTACAAGTTACCACTTGAACCGTTTTTAAGTGCACAATTCAGTGGCATGAAGTACATTCACAACGTGGTGTGACGATCGGCTCTGTCCATTTCCAGAAATGTTTCATCATCCTGAACGGAAGCTTTGTACCCATTACACATGATTCCCCACTGGTAACCTCTGTTCTGCTCTCTGTCTCTATAGGAATTGCCTATTCTGGGTACTTCATGTAAATGAAATTGTACAATATGGGTCCTTTTGTGTCTGGCTTATTCTACTTAGCAGAATGTTTTCAAGGTTCATCCGAGTTGTAGCAGGTGTGAGAATTCCCTTCCTTTTCAAGGTTCAATAGTATTCTATTGATGTCTATACCACATTTTGCCTATCTACTCAACTGTCGATATCTTATTTCATTTTAACTAATTTTAATTTAAATGGCCACATGTGGCTAGTGGCTACCATATTGGACACTGTAGATTTGCAGGATTTGGGCACGTCTGTTTGTTGGAGTATATGTGGGTGTGGGTGTATGTGTCCGTGAGAGAGAGAGAGAGGGAGGGAGGGAGAGAATGCTCCCAATGGCTTGAGCACATTAGGTTGGAGGGGTGGTATTGGAATGAAGAGCATTCAAAGGGAAGGAATTCTGGTAAGCACAGACTCAAGGGGCAAAGATAAGACCTTTAGAAAGAAGGAAGCTGCTGGTGGCGGAAGCATACGGTATGTTAAGAAAGGCAGAAAACGAGGCTAGAAAGAAAGGGTTTAACGAAATCATAAGTAGTCTTGAATACAAGTCTAAACATCTGAATTATTTCAAAATGAAGTGTTTTTATGTGAACAATTGCAATATTACCTGCATCTTCAAATCCTTCAAATCTTCATTCCTGCCACTATTTTATAAAGAATCAGGATCAGATGCTGGACAAATACCTGCAGGACTCCATTTGAGGAAAAATAATGCATATAAAATTTCCAGGCTAGAAAACAGATAAATTAGGCAGAAGTTGTTAAGTTGCAAGGGAACATATCCTCACTTCACAGAAGGATTCACTAGACACTTCCTTTATATACTGTCCTCCCTTAAGGCACTAAACATAGGGTTTGATTTATTTAAAAAAATGCAGTGACAACTTTTCCAGGCCACACGGATGGCACCAAGCAAAGCACCCCTAGAGCACCGTTGTTCCTTGCAATGTGATGGTCAGTTGGTCTCCAGATTGACTGAAACTGGAGTCGTGGAAAGACCTGGAGCTTTCAAGCTGAATTCTCTTCCTCAAGAAAGTGAACTTCCCTGAAATGCGATTTCCTCATCTGTCAGAAAAATTCATAGCAGTCTTGCAGGTCTTTATGTAAAGTGCCTCGCCCAAGGTCTACAAGGCTGTAGAAACACCAAAAAAAAAAAAAAAAAAAAAGCAGATGGAGAGGGGTGGGAGTCTTTGAAATTATATTGTTTACAAAACAACCAAAAACAGACCCGAATGGACAAAATGTTGCCAGGATTCGGGGCGTCTTATGGTGTATTATTTAATGTGGCAAAAGAAAATAGACCTCGGTCAAAGTTTTATTGCCTCCCTGAGCCTCCTGGGAGTGGCTATAATGTCTCTGTTCCAAGCCCCCATGTGGGGCTTCAATTCCATGAGCTGCCTGCTTCTTAGAGCTTCCGTCTCCGATGTGCAAGAGTGAGGAGCAGTCAGGCCAAGCAAAGTAGGAAGAATACAAATGCAAAAACCAGATATGCCTGCTGAACGTGGCCAGGGGGGCAAGAAGATTCAGGGTGCAGATCAGGATAGAGAGAAATGTTGTGTTCTCGTCAGCTCCACTGGATAAAGGTGGAGACTGAGTCTCAGAGAGATTTTAGTTTCCCCTAAGATTATAAAGAGAGAGTCCATGGATAGAACAGCAACCAGAACTCAGATGAATGTCCAGTGAATGGAGAAGAAATGTGTGTTCACGATGCCCAGCTTAATTCCGCCCCCACGGGCCATGGAGAGCACTCGAGAACTGGCTAATGGTAGGCACAGGAGAGGCTCCAGGACCTTGAAAGGCATGAATTCAGTGGTCCCAGCAAGAAGGGCTACCGTGGCATATTTCTAGGGACGCTAGAGACTGCATCATCCCATTATTTTGCAAATGTGGAAACTGAGGCTCAGACACAGGAAGTGACCACAGGCGGGCAAAGCAGACTCACAATTCCCACACGACGCTCTTCCTTCTGCTGCAGGAAAATGCAGAGTGGAGTTTCTCCTCCTTCCTGCAGTTCAGAACCACCCCTTGCGTCTCTGTGTTGGGAGATCTTTCCAAGGCACAGTGACAGTTGACCTTGAACAACGCCAAGGTTAGAGGTACCAGCTCTCCGCCCCTCTACCCAGCTGAAAATTTGTTTATGCCTTTTGATTCCCCAAAACCTTAACTAACAGCCTACTGTTGACCGGCAGCCTTACCAATAACAAGCTGTCGACTAACACATATTTTGTATGTTATATGCATTTTATACTGTATTCTTATAATAAAGTAAGCCCAAGAAAAGAAAATGTTATTAAGAAAATCGTAAGGGGGGGCGCCTGGGTGGCTCAGTCGGTTAAGGGTCCAACTCTTGATTCAGCTCAGGTCATGATCTCAGGGTTGTAAGATCAAACCCTGCTTCGGGCTTAAGATTCTCTCTCCCTCTGCCCCCCTCCCCTTAAAAAAAAAAGAAAATCATAAGGAAGAGAAAATACATTTACAGTACTGTACTGGAAAAAAATCTATATAAGTGGACCCAGTCAGTTCAAACCCATGTTATTCAAGGGTCAACTATACTTTGAGTGAGAACATCCAAGGGTTCCTCGAGGAAACCCTGGCCCTTTGCTCACATTTCCAGGACACCTGACTCAGTGTTGGGGAAACAACATACGACCTTAGCCCTGACTGGGGACTGTGGCAGCAGATGCTGAACATTAGCTGAAAATCAGTATATTCATGAAACTAACCTAGACAAAGTGTGGGGAAATACACAAATAAAAGAGTTTCTAAGGGTAACAACACTCTACTACCACCACCAGCAGATCCCAGATCACAATTTGTGTGTGTGTATCTGTGTGCAGGCAATCACAAATTGCATTTGGATGGTGTTTTCTACACTTCAAAGCATTTTCATATCGACGCTACCATTCGCTCCATAGAATGCATTCATATCTATGGAACTTGTAATAGTCTTTCTTTTTTTATCTTTTAACTCAACCCCAAATTGGTCCCATCTTTCATCATTCTCTGCCTTCATATAATCTGTAGTTTCCATGCAAACTGAGTTGCTTAATACCTCCTGCACCTTTGTTCTCTTCTTGCTTTCTGGAATGTCTTCCTTCAATAGTGCTTTTCCCCTGAATACCTCCTTCTTATCTGTAAGATAAGTGCTGCTTCCTCCAGGGAGTTCTCCCTCACGTTTGCCAGCACCCAGGTCTACACTCCCAATTTCTCAGGGCAGGGATCCCCCCGGACTCGCGTCTATACCCCCCATGCCTGATGCATCCAGTAGTTAGCATGGAGCAGGCGCACCACAGGGCTCTGACGGCCGAGGACAGTGAGGCCCAGAGAGGCCAGGTGATTTGCTTGGCCTCACAAAGTAAATTCACCCCAGCATTTGGATTAAAACCCAGGCATCCTGACTCCCAGCCCAATGCAGCAACTGAGCAGGATGGAGGGGTGCCATTCAGAACCAGGGTCCATCTGCTTTGCAAATGCAGCACACTTTACAGGGAGTCCCTGCTTCCCTCTTGACCCTGGTGGGTCCTGAGCTCTCCCACAGCCCCCTCTGCGGTGGGGCCCACAGCATACAGGGGTAGTATTTCCTCTCCCTTCTCCTTAGCGGAGTCTGGAAGCTCCTAAGTGACCGTGTCTGTCCCGCTGTATCAGTTTCGAGTTGCGCAGGGCAGGGTCACAAAGGATGTCTGGGGCACGCTTTCATCCCAGGCTTGGGTTTTATTTTGTTTCCTTCCTCATTCCCAATAGCCCTTCCAGTGCCCTGTCATAAAGTTGCAGGGCTTTTAGAATTATTTATAATCTCATTTGAAGTTTAAGTGAACTTTTAAAAGCCTCCAATTCCTTCACTGTGTTTGTTTAGGCACAGGTAATACTATAATTCGCAGTGATGCATTTGAAAGTAATTGTCTTGTAAAATTTTGTCTGATGAATCCTAATTGGTTATTGGGCTACTTGAAGCGAAAATCATTTTGGTTGAGTCACGATGTTATGATGTTCTTCAAACCACTCCCAATGTATGTATAACACATCTGTAAAGCCTCGGGAGGTTGGTGCTGGTGGGACCTGGGGTGGCTAATGCATGAGCCCGGGTCCCTCCAGGAGCTCAGGGTGAAAAGGAAAACGCAGATGACAAGCAGACTCTGAGAAGCAGAGATGAGTTATAATAAGCTGGACTGAAGGAGGCAGTGTCGAATGAAATTCTCAAGTTCCTTTAAATTTGGTCAGAGGAAGACGGCAGAGAAGAGGGGTGTGGATCTCACGTGCCACAGGGTTGGGTGGGACCTGGCAAAGAGGTGGAGCGATTTGTCCTGGAAAGAGTCATTGGTGACACAGAGGGAGAAATCGAAAGGAAAGACCAAAGGGAAAAGGAGGGAAAGAATTTCAAGGCTAATGAGAACGAAATGACACCTTTCTGTCCTCTCCATTGTCCCACAAAGTGGAACGCAAGCGTTGGAAACAAAGTCATTGCTTGGTCCCTGGTCCCCTTCTTCCTCAAGCAGAGTGGATTTTCTGTAAGGTTAACAGAGTTTCAGCTTCAGGGTCCTCAATCCTCTGACTCTTTTTAGGGCTGTAGTAATGGGCTCATTTGACTTAATAAAACTCGCAAAAGTAAGCTATTCTAGCAGTGATTGGTCAAGAACATGGTCTCTCTCCCTCTGATTTCCCCTTGGTTCTCTCTCCCCTACTGCACAGGGTGGCATTATTGCAATCCGGCTAAAGGGAAATTGATATGAAAGACTACATCCGCAAATGCAGGCTAAAACCGACATCACACCACTACAAGGATATTGATGACAAACTTGATAATGAAAGCTGTCAATTCAAAGGATACTTAAGATTCATCACTGCATGAGAGTGCCTTGAAATCTTAAACAGCTCATCTGCAAAAGAAACTTGATGGAGGGTCTTCCAAATTTACAATAGTGAAACAGACACTTTCCAAAGTACAAATCATTTTTTACAAGAAAGATGATCCATTCTGTGTTAGAGAAAAGAGAATTATCTTTCCGTTCTCCCTATAGACAATGATATTACAAACTGTTGTATGAAAAAGCAACAACAACAACAAAAAAATGTAGGGAACAGTATTACATGGTGTCACAGGCCCCTTTGTAATAAAACTGTCCTGAGTTCCCTGGAGTGCCTGGGTGGCTCAGTCAGTTGGGCATCCAACTCCTGGTTTCAGCTCAGGTCCTGGTCTCAGGGTCCTGAGATGGAGCCCAGCCCTGAGTCATAGGCTTAGCGGGGAGTCCACTTCTCTCCTTCTCCCTCTCCCTCTGCCCCTCCTCCCACTTGTGTGCACATGCGTTCTCTTTCTCTTTCTCAAATAAATGAATCTATTAAAAAACTATCATGAGGGGCACCTGAGTGGCTTAGTCGTTAAGCATCTGCCTTTGGCTCAGGCCATGGTCCCGGGGTCCTGGGATCGAGCCCCACATCGGGCTCCCTGCTCAGTGGGGATTCTGCTTCTCCCTCTCCCTCTGTCTTCTGCTTGTGTTCCCTCTCTTGCTATGTCTCTCTCTGTCAAACAAATAAATAAAATCTTTAAAAAAAAAAATCATCATGAATTTTCTGAGATTTATGATAATTATGGTATTCAGCATTTTTGCTGTGATTTTATTTTGTGATTTCTTTTATCCCAAATAAATATTTCTTTTCATATCAATGTTGTGTTTCTAATTTTGTAAAGAGGATTCCAAAATTGAATAAACCTGCATCCACCTTGCCCTTGCTCTGCCTCCACGCTCTGCCCAGGATCATTCCAATCCAGTCATGAGGATTCAGCTCCAGGGGTGTGCTCGCGCACACACACACACACACACACATACCACCTTCTAGAAACTCTGAACCATGGGGATCTCTAGCCTGTGGCTCCCACAGAGATAGACCCAAGTCAGCCACAGTGTTTCTGACCCCACTCTTTCTTTCCCAGCGTGAATATCCTAGGATCCTGGTTCCAAACAGGCCCTTCAGAAAAGCCTGTAAGGAGGTCGAGTCCTCAGTGGTTCAGGCTGACAGAGCTACAGTCCTTAGCTGTAAGCTCATTAGTTGGAGTACAGAGGTGAGAACTGACTCCCCAGTTCAGAGTGCATGGATAGGCATTTGCTGCCTCCCAGGTCCTAGATCAGGTGCCAAAAACCCAGGTGGGATAAAACATGGCCTTACCCTAGAGAAGCAGACATTCTAGCAAACAGTCATGTGAGTAGGAGAGTGGCTTTAATATAATAAGAGGGGGCTTTAGAAGCCAGACCTCCTGCCTCTAAAGCCAAGACCAGGAAGTGTGCATAATGAAAGACTCAAGGACCAACCTAGTTGCCTGCTAGCTCACTACTAAGTCAAACAGAGAAGAATGGCTATGGACCCATCGCTGGAACTGCCACTGTTGGATCTTCAAAAGTCTCCATCACACTGGGGACTTTTTTTTTTTTAATTTAATTTAATTTAATGAACATTATATGAGACCTCTTACATGCCAGGAATTGTCCCAAGAAATCTACATAAATCAACTAATTGTATCCTCATAATTATATTAGAGTTGAGTGGTGTTAGCCCCCTACAGATGGAGAAACAGAAACATGGACAGACTGAGATTTACCTGGGATTCCAGAGGTAGAGAGAGGCAGAGCGGGGTCCCAGCCCAGGCTGCCTGGCTCTGGACAGAGCCAGCGATTCACCCATTAAGCTTCATGCTGACTCTAATCTGATTCCAAGAGAAGCCATGCTGGGCCATCCCCACCCAGACCAGAGTTCAGGAGGATCGGTGGAGCCTGGGAGGCTAGATTAGGTGGAGAATGCAGGGAGGGGCTGGATTCCTGAGGAAACTCCAACTTCACAGGGAGATCCCGGGGCAGGTGTCAGAAGTCTCCTGGGAATTTGGGCCTGGAAGTCACATGACTTATCCACGCCTGGGCTTCCTACCTGCAAAAGGGGGACAAAGTCCCATGGTGCCAGCCATGAAGTGCCCAAGTAAGAATCAATGCAATTCCACATTAGAAAGGCCTTTGCAAAGAGGGGAAAGCTGGGCTGGGGGCAGGGGGTGGGGTGGGTGTCTTTAGACAGGAAGAAAAAAAGAAATAGCAGAATTTTAGCCAAGAGATAATCTTCTCTTGGGTTCCGCCCAGGATATTTAATAGCTGCTTCACTTAAACACATTTCTGGGTACGATGGTTTGTGTTCCAGATTCAGCAATGACAAATTTGCACCCTCATTGAACAACTCTTGAAAAAGAACAAGCCAAACACAGACTCTCCTGGTGACTTTGTGGGAAGATTTTAAAAACGATCGGGTCAGGGGCACAAGCTGTGGACTGCGCTAGTCCCAGGCCTTGGGCTGCCCTTGTGTTCCACTCCCCTTCCCAGGCACCCCGTGCTCGTCAGCCCCCCAAACTTACCAGGAGTCACGCTGGAGTGTCCTCCTTCACCTGAACACGCTCTATTTCAAGGTGTGCATAGCACTTAATTTCACATGGCCTGAGTCATGATTTACAGCTCCAAAAGCAGAATCCAAAGACTTCATGAAAATGGTTAAAAGCATCACCTTCAGCTTATGTGGCGCTGGCTTTTCTCTGTCACCTGGGGACCCAAGACCTGAGAGGGGAGAAAAGCAGGCAAGCTCCACACCCATGCCCACTAGCCATTCCTACTGGGCCCAAGGACTGGGAAAGAGCGGTGGAGCGCATGGTTTTGGGGCAGTTGAAAAAAAAAGAAAATGTGAGAGGGACCCATCTCTGAGCCACATCAGCTAGAGAAGTCTCCCTCTCTGCCCCGGGTCTGATGTGTTCCAGAGCATGCTGGCAGATTCTGTATCATAAGGCATTCTTGGCATCTGAGAAGCCTTTTTCCCGTTCTTGTCCCTGACGGTCTTGAGTCACGGGTCCTCCTTCTGAAGGAAGCCTCCCCTCCCTGGTCCCAAGGTGTGATTACAAGGGACATCCACAGGAGAGCCCTTCTCACCCTGTGTTCACACCATTCCTGGCAGTGATTGCACTGATCACATCATCTACTCCTTGCTTGTCTGTCTCTCCCCACTAGACCGCATCCCCTGAAAGCAGAGACTGTCCCGCGCATCTCTGTTGCCCCAGAGCGAGCACAGGGCCTGGCACGGAGCTGATGGTAAGTAAAAGCTGACTGACCGGAGCCCCACTATCTGTCACAGGGTTGATTTGTGCCCCCTAAAAAGATACATTGAAGTCTCAGCCCCCAGGACCTCAGAATATGACCTTATTTGGAAATAGAGTCATCGCAGAAGTGACTAGTTAAGATGAGGTTATACTGGTGTAAAGTTGACGCCTAATCCAATGTAGCAGCTGTCTTTATAAGAAAAGAGGAAATTTGGGACACAGGCAGAGGGAATGCACAGAGATTCAGGGAGAACGCTGTGTGAAGATCAAGGCAGTGACACATCTCTAAACCACGGAACACTAAGGATTGCCAGCCATCAGGAGCAGCTGGAACAGATCCTCCCCAAGAACCTTGGAGACAGAGCTTGGCCATGGCGACATCTTGATTTCAGACGTCCAGCCTCCAGGAGTGTGAGAAATAAATGTCTATGGCTGTAAGCCCCCCAGTCTGTGGGACTTTGTTGTGTCAGTCCTAGGACACGGGTACATGCCCCCAGCAGCCCACCTCTTCTCCAACCCCCAATTCTTCCCCTGAAACACAGCCTTCTCTCCGAAGAACTTCATTTATTAACTCCTTTCTGCTACTGGGAGCCCATCTCTCATTCGTTTTTATTGCATAAGCTAGACTGAAAGAAAGGTAAAGTGGACTGGCATCCACTCAGTGCTGTTTAATGCAATTGTCTTTTATTGTTTTTAATCCTACATTATTTCAAGTGACCTTGAGGACGCTATTAGAACTCGAATCCCACAAGAAACCATTTTCAATAACCAAAAGACCTGGAAAGAGAGTCAGTATCCAACAGTGGCCAAAGCCTGAGTCTGAGTGACTGGGAGCAGAGCCTTCCTCCTCGCCTCCCAAGAGCATTTCCCTGTCTCCCATGGCAGATTGGCGCCAGAGAGCAAGATCCCCCAGTGCTGAGGTGACAGGAAGCCGGGTGGCATAATCTGTCCTCCACCCCACAAAAGACAGGAAATCCAGAGCTGAAGGCTGAAAATCTGACCTCAGCTCACCCCTGCATTGTGTTGGGTCCAGGATGAAAGAAGGGGCTGCACAAAGGCCTCTAAAGAAAGTGATTGGGGCCTGGCCCCCGTGGTGAGGGAGGAAGACACAATCTCAGCCCAACCGTCCTGCTCCAAAGGCTGGATGGACTCATCCACAGTTTCCAAGAACAGCTCAACCCTGCGCCCCCAAGGTCCTGGAGAGGGGGTGCACCCAAGGCCCCGCAGAGAGTGCCTGGGGCTGCCTCTAACGGACCAGGTTCCTGGAGCATGCAGGACAGGCTCCCACTCAGACCCCAGAGGAGCCCAGAGCCAGAGCGGCTGGAGACCCGCATCCTCTCCTGGGCTCTGCCAACACCTTTGCTGGGCTGACCTCAGTTTCTCCACTCATAAAATGGGAATAACCTCTACCCACCTCTGGGGCAATTATGCAAATCGAGTGAGCTCCTAGATGACAATGATCCCTTGGATTCCTGGTGCTTTACAGTTTACACAACCTTTGAAGTCCTTTATTTCATTTAATCCTCTCCTCACAACTTTGTGAGGTTAGAATTATCACTGCCTGGTCCTTTTACAGATGAGGTCATTGACTGCAGAGAGCTCACAAGCCCCCACCGTTCAGAGGAAGGGGAGAGTCAGCTGCAAGCCTCCCTCCTCATTTGCCCCAGGGACTCTGAGCTTGGAGCTCCTGAGCCTCTCCCTGTACCTGCTCACGGAGTGCTCCCAAGACGGTAGGCACACCTAGATGAGCTGAGAACAGCAAAGCAGGAGGCGGGAGCGGGATCCTCAAGTCTGGCCATGTCTGCTCTGATTTATTCTGGAATTTCTTAGCTAGACTGACTCATTTTTTTGTTTTGTTTTTTAGTATTTTTTATTTATTTATTTGAGAGAGAGAGAGCGCACAAGCCGGGGGGAGGGGCAGAGGGAGTGGGAAAGGGAGAAGCAGGCTTCCCACTGAGCAGGGAGCCCGGCGCGGGACTCAATCCCAAAACCCTGGGATTGTGACCTGAGTTGAAGGCAGATGCTTAACGGACTGAGCCACCCAGGTGCCCCTCAACTCCAGAATTTTTTATCACCTCAAACTGAAACTCTGTGCCCATTAAGCAATAACTTCTTACTGCCCTTGTTCCTCCAGTCCCTGGTACGTACTCTGTGTGAATTTACTCTAAGTGCTTCTATCTGCTTCATATCAATGGAATCATACAGTACCTTTCCTTCTGTGTCTGGCTTCTTTGGCATGATGTTTTCAAGGTTCATCCATGGTGTTGTAGGTGACGGGATTTCACTCCTTTTAAAGACGGAATGCTATTCCATTGTACGTATAACCATTTTGGCTCCGTAGCTCAGGGGTTAGAGCACTGGTCTCGTATAACCATATTTTGTTTATCCATTCATCTGCTGATGGATATTTGGGTTGTTTCTACCTTTGGATATTGTGAATAATGCTATGGACATGGGTGTACAAATATCTCTTTGAGTCCCTTCTTTCCATTCTTTTGGGTATCTACCTACAAGTGGAATCCTGGATCATATGGTAATTCTATGTTTAACTTCTTGAAGGTAGTCATATAGTTCTCCACAGCGAAAGTAACATTGTACCTTCCCCTCAGCAATGCACAAGGGTTCTAACTTCTCCACATCCTCACCAACACTTGTTATATGTGTTTGTTTTGTTTTGTCGGAATAACCATCCTACTGGGTAAGAAATAGTATCTCATTGTGGTTTTCATTTGCATTTCCCTACTGATTAGTGATGTTGAGCATCCCTTTATCTGCTTATTGGCCATTTGATTTTGTTTTGTTTTTAAAGATTTATTTATTTATTTGAGAGATTGGGAGAGCACAGAGGTAGAGGGAGAAGCAGGCTCCCCGCTGAGCAAGGAGCCCGATGCAGGACTCGATCCCAGAACCCCGGGATAATGACCTGAGTGGAAGGCAGATGCTTAACGACTGAGCCACCCAGGCGCCCCTGCTTATTGGCCATCTGTATACTTCTTTGGTGATGTGTCTATTCAAGACCTTCCCCCATTTTTAATTGGGGTGTTTGGTTTTGGGGGCCTTGGGATTTTTAAAAGCTTCCAGATGTTTCTAACGCCCAGCCAGGGATGAGAAACACTGTAAAACAGCAGAACACAGGCTTTGGGGACAGGCACCGCCAGCCTCTTCACTAGAGCAGAATGGAGGGCACAAGTAGGGGGACACTTGCAGAGTTAGCCCAGAGCCTTGATGCTGTACCCATCAGAGAATCCCAGGGACACTGAAGGAGCTCACAGTGGCTTTCGGGACTGGTGAGGGCAGAGTGCAGGAGCCCTCTCTTTCCTTTCATTCCCTGAATAGTGATATGCTGTTCTCCAAAATGGAAAGTCTTGCTTTGCTCCAATCTTCTTATTCCGATTTAGACTCAGTCAGTGAGCTCCAGGCTAGACACAGTTAGGAATTGCAGGACAGGTTGCTTCTTTTCATTTTTGAGGAATCCGACGTGAATGGAGCTCCATCATATCCGCAGCAATCAACTTCTTGGTTAGTGGCCATGCATTACATATTTTTTTAAATACTTAAAGCCAGCTAACAATTCTTTGTGGATCCTTTTTCTCCAAGGAAGAGGAAATGGAGCTGTGGGTAGAGAGGAAAACATGGCTTAATAGAATCTGTGTCCAAGACTTTAACAGTCCTTTCCTGATGTAAATGACAAAATTGGGTTGCAGGTGATAGAACTTTTCTTTAAGTTGTCTCTGGTGAAGGCAGCTTATGCACAAGCTCCAGATCTCTAGAAAGGCCCAGCATCACCCTTCAAATCGCTCTCCTTCTCGAGGAGGCTCAGTGGAGGAAAGAAGTGGCTTATCACTCTTCCAAGGGCACCTCAATCTCAGGTTCGGTAATGACATGGACAAATGAATCTAACTCAAAGGTTCTTTCCAGACTTTAAATAATTTTCCATTAGTGCTTGGGCAGCGTTTCGAGTAGGGAAGGCTGAACCTTGAGACTGAAGTCCAAATTCACATCCTACTTCCACCACCTTCTAAGTGTGTAAATTTAAGTCTTAGTTTCTCTTTACCTATAAAGTGTAGATAATAATACCTTCTCTGTTGGTTTACCGTGAAGCTTTGGAAACTACGTAGGGCTACAGAAAGGCAAAGGACCAAGGGAATAAGGAATAAAAATACACCTGGCACGTGGGTTTAGAAAGAGGGTAGAGTACATCCGTCTGTACGGGAGGTTTTCTGAGGCTATACAGATGACAGGGTCTACCCTTTAAGGCCTTTCCAACTGTTCCAAATAAATTCTGTGAACACCAAGCACAAGCGCAAGAGAGGTTTCAAGGAATTCCAGCAAAATGGGTGTCACGGAAGGCTTTGTGGAAGAGACAGCCTTTGAGCCGAGTCTTGAAAAATGGGTAAAATTGGGAAAGGAATGCCTGGGGACAGGGCTGCTTCCAGATAGTGGGAACAGCAGGAGGAAAAACACAGGATCGGGGGAGTATCTGGATCCCATTGGATCCCACAAATGTTATATTTCTGATTCTTATAACATAGTCTTGCTTATTTGTTTAAAGAAGAATCTTGAACATAGATAGCAACCATGTAACTGGCATATTCAGTTCAGTTTTTTTTTTTAGCTTTTACTTATTTATTTGTCAGAGAGATAGAGAGGGCACGCGCGAGCACAAGCAGGGGGGAGCGGCAGGCAGAGGGAGAAGCAGGCTCCCTGCCGAGCAAGGAGCCCGATGTGGGACTTGATCCCAGGACCCTGGGATCATGACGCTTAACCGACTAAGCCAGCCAGGCATCCCATGGCGTTTTCAGTTCTTCTAAGTACTCTACACCAGGGCTGCCAGTACAATTATTCAGGCTGTGTCTTGCCCAAAAGATGCCTTACTGAGGGGGTAAGAGGGAGCGATACCCAGCGGCATTCTGTTTGCCAAGCCATGCATACCAGGTGGGGCCGCACCTGCCTGGAGAGGAGAGGAATCCTTTTCATACCTCACGCAGAGATGCCATTTAGGCTATTGGCAGCACCACAGGTCGGAAGAAATGAGGAATCTATAGTATTCAGGACTTTTCAGATTCTAAGTGTCAACTGAGATCCGGAGATTGGCTCGCTTTGGATAAGACAAAAAAGGGTACCAGTCCATTCTCAACCAGGTGGTTCCTAGGTTTTGTGTGGACACAGCCTAAGTGCATTAAATCATTGATCTCCTTTTAGTTTGGGGCCATAACAATGTTATGCTAAAAAGGACATACCCAGTCCCCAGATCTGTAGAAAAAAATCTTTTTTCTACCCACATCAGAAATGTAATGATCAGAAATCTTCCAACGATTGGAACTAGGAAAGATCTCAGGCATAACACAATCAGAAGTTCTCATCTTACAGGTAGAGATAGAGAAACCCATTCATTCATTCATCCATTCATCACCTGTTGCTTGCCTACTATGGGCAAAACCCGTTCTAGCCAAACACACAAAGGCAACAGAGCCCCTTGCCCCTAGTAAGACAGATAAGGCCCAAATATAATTATTTATAATACAGAATCAGAGGTTATTAATGACCTACCAAAGATACGAAACAAACAGGCACATTCATAGGCACTTATGTGAATATGGGAAAATCTAGAAAAATACACACCAAGATTTTAATAGTCCTTCTCTCTGAAAGGTAGATTACTAGTGATATTTTTCTTTCTTCTCTTTATTGTCAGTTTTTTTCACAGTGATAATGCTAGGGAAGGAGGGAGTTATTGTCATTTTTCAAGCACGCGGGGGTATGGGGATAGTGCTGGGGCAGGTTAGAGGCAGAGAAGCAAACTTTCAACAAGGACAGTATGAAGGTTTTGTGAAGAAGATGCCTTGAAGCTGGTCCCTGAAGACAGGTGGGCTTCTGACCTGTAAGACTGGGGAGATGTACAGACAGAAGTGAGAAAGCACAGGATCAGCAAGACTTGAGGAGCAAGAAACTTTAAGTGGTGGCCTCGCCAAGCCAAGATTCAGGCCCCCAAAGGCTCAGGTCTGTGCTCTCCCTACCATGTCGAGGAGTGTTTGGTAGGCCCCCTCAGGAATAGGCACGATGGTTACTAGTCACTGAGGCCGACAAGCACCACCGGGGCAACTTTGCATGGGTTAAATACATCTATATGGTTTGCTCCCAAAGTCACATAGGACTTAATCATGTCCCTCTCCTTCTCAGAAACCTTGGCTGGTGCCCCATTGCCTGGAGGCAGTCCTTAGGTCCAACTCACCTGTGGCTCCAGGACGAATTTGTGTCCTAAATATGCCCTGCACTTCCATGCACCTCCATGCAGCCCCATGCACCTCCACGCGGCTCCATGTAATTCCATGCACTTGCATGCAGCTCCATGCATCTCCACATGGCTCCATGCGATTCCATGCACCTCCATGCAGC
>NC_058412.1:11883569-11896138 GCF_002201575.2 Neomonachus schauinslandi | reverse complement strand
ATGCATCTCCACATGGCTCCATGCGATTCCATGCACCTCCATGCAGCTCCATGCACCTCTACGTGGCTCCATGGGGTTCCATGCACCTCCATGCAGTTCCATGCACCTCCATGCAGTTCTGTGCAGCTCCATTCAGGCTGCCCCCTCGACCTGCCAGCTTGTCTTGTCTTTCTGCACCAGGCCAATCCTTATCCATCCCTTAAAGCCATCGTGCAGTTCATCCTGCAGTGGGAAGGCTCCCCTGTGTTCTCATCCCGCTTCCCACAACCTCTTCTCTGGAAATGATCTGTGTTCACCTTTCACCACCCTTCCTGTGTGATGGTGAGAGTCAGCTGCAGTCTTGGCTCTTCTCCCATCTTCCCTCCATGTCATTCACATGCATACACTCCACCCCTGCAAAGACTGAGGGAAAGCATACTTTTACACCTAGCTTAGGCTCCACTAAGAGAGCCGGCGTTACGTGGCTTGGAAGACTTTGGGGAGCCTAGTATTCCATTCAATCAGCCATTTTTAATTCAAAGCAACATTGCATTTCAACTCCAGAATGTATTCTGATCACACAGTGGGGTATCATTTTATAGGTGGTGGGGAGCAGAGCGTGCTGGGAGCTCCACATCTGTGGAGAGAGCCATTCTCCAACAAGATAGCTTTATGGGTTGACTCTCCCAGGGCCCTCCCCACATCAGATTTATAATAAGGGGACCATCTGCATACTGAAGAGTCCCCAGAACAGCTCTCATTCCCAAGCTCCAGGCCCTTTGTCCCTTTCCTTAATAATATGCACATGTCATTAACATGACAGACCCTCTCCCCTTCAGGAGGCCCAGGACTGGGGAGGATCTTCAGCTGGGCACTTGTGCCCCTCAAACAACACTTTCAGACTCTATAAGCCGTTGCTTGCCGCAAGGTGATGGCAGGTTTCTCCCAAAAGCGAAATAGAGGTAAACACCTCTTTTAAAGGTCACTAAAAGGTCTACTAGACTTCCCATCCTGGTCCTTTTGTGAAAGAACACACATACAGATCCTGAGGAATGTTATTCCGCTCCCCTGACAGACATAGCCAGAATGATTTCACAGCAGCCACTAAAAGGAAAACCCCTACCACAGGAAGTAGTTAACCTCACGGAACGCGTTCGTGGCAAGATCATCACAGGGTCCCCAACTCAGAGAACGAAGGTCCAAGTCCATTTGTAGATGCTCGAATCTGCAGCTTCTCTGATGACACGAGCCCGCTAGCCACACACGTCGGGGAGGATTTTATTCTGAGTGTTCCCTGCCTGTCTCCGTGACAAGCCCACACCCAAGAGCTTCAGCCTGGGATAGTTTGGTAATTCGAAGATTGCTCTTTTTGGCCCCTTGCAAAGATCTGAAGAGTGAAGGAGACTTAAGGAGGCCTAGCTAGAAGACTGGAGCTAGGGTCACCGTCAGGCCTCCAACTGCGATCATCATCATGATCTAGAAGGAACTCCAAAGCCTGGGAGAAGTCGAGAGGGCAGGCCGGCAGCATGTTGGTCCCTGGCAAATGGGTGGGACCCGCCACTCCCACACTCATTGTCGCCTATGGGGCCAACCGAGATTTCTCCTTTTGTGCAGCCTCAAGAGTGACTCGCTCCAAGTCACCTGATCATGTTTCCAGAGCTCAAATCCATGTGCTCCGACACCAAGACCATCTTCTTTCCAGCCCCTCCTTGTTTGCCAGGCCCTTCAACACTACAGCGCAGGGGTGGCCTGGGAGGTGCGTGCAGTGTGAGTTCCAGCCTTGTCCCCGTGCCTTCCGCAGGGAGCCTTGTCAAGCTGGTCAACCCGCAGGGAGAAAAAGCAGGCCCTGAAGAGAAGAGTGGGGGACTGTCCGCCCCTCACTCGCCCTCGCCGGAGGCTGAGTGTTTACCAGGGCACAGACTTTCCGTTTTAAAACTGGGACAGGCACGGGCAAACTGGGACAAATCAGTCACCCTAGGTAAAGAAGGAAAAAGAAACCACATCCCTGCAAAAGGACTTCTCCCCCTCAAATGCAAGCGCTGTGGGGAGAGCCCTTGAATGGCAGCGAACATCGTAACAAGCATTTTATGGCGGTTTCCACTCCAATTATCCAGCCCTTGGCTTCCAAGCCTCTGATGAAGCCAGGGCTTAATTTGCACTTGAGCTAAATGTTGTTTCTTTGCTCCAACATTTTCACATTGTGGTTCATCCCTGTGGGCAAGACGAAAGTCCCCCCGTGGTTGCCTGGCCAGCAGAACCCGTGGCCACACCTGACGCGGCAGCCCCCACACACAGTCGGCCAAAGAAGACAGAAGCTTGAACTGCGATGACAAATTGACGTGTGCACATTTATGACCTAGAGGAATTTCCAAGGGCGGTAACACTCCAGGAGAAAGTGTCCAAGGAAATGTATTCACAACCATCCCAGAAGTTTACAGTTAAAGACATCCAAGAAAGCCTCCAGCTTCATTTTTTTAATGAGATGTTTGGGGGAGAGGGTTTCTGGTAGAAAGATGATTTACCCTCAAGAGAGACTATGAAATATTAGTTTGGCAAATTCAGGAGGATCAACTCAGGATGGGAAAGATTTACTCTCAGACCCAAATGCAATCAAACCATTTGCGGCAGTCAACTCTGGTCCCAACCCTGCTCCCTTCACCAACGAAATGCATCGAACTCCAGCATCCGCACTGTCACAGCTCTAGTCTCGGGTATAAATTCCCTGTTCTTCTTGGCTTTGAGCCAAAGAAAAGTGGCTAAACCAACCCAAGCAAAAACTCAAGATGTTAGATGTCTGTTATCATTTTCTGTTTTCACTTGAGTAACCCAATTAAAAATTGGATGTATCATAGGTTTCTCTCGTTCCAGGTGAGACAAGCCTTTGTACTCAGTTCTTCTGCACAAATTGAGAACCCCTAGCTGGCTTTGAACAATTAGTCAAGCCTTTTCACTGGTGGTAGCTATTTAACAAACATTACGGAGCCGATATGATGAGCAAAGCCCCGTTCTCGGGACGGGGCTGCAACCAGAGGTATGCCTTATAGAATAAAGGCATTGCTAAAGGCATTTACTACCTGGAGGAAACCCGATTCGAAGTGATTCCACGGGCGCCTGGGTGGCTCAGTCAGTTAAGCGTCCGACTCCATCTCAGCTCAGGTCTTGATCTCAGGGTTGTGAGTTCAAGCCCCATGTTGGGCTCCATGCTGGGTGTGGAGACTGCTTAAAAAAAAAACTAACTCCAGAAAACAGACAGTGAAGCAGGAGGGAAATGTTGGACAAGAGCCGACTACGGTGATCAGAGTTCACAGAAGGCTTACATCTGGCAGTTTCCAGAGTGCTGTCCCACCCCTCATAGACTTTGTGTCATCTGGTCCTTCGAAGCACCTTGTGGGGTGGTCAATATTATTGATGTTGTAGAGATGAAGAAAGTGCAGGTCAGAGGGGAGCATCTTGCCCTCAGCCACACACTTGGTGAATGGCTGAACCAAGATGTGTGCCCAGGCCTTTCTGACTGGAGGGTGTTCACAAACATGGCGGGCATCTGTAGCGATTCAAGCCATCCTTGAGGATCAGTGATTCTCTGGAATTGAAGGGGGGCCTTGGAGATTACCAGCTCCTACTCGTTCCACTTATAGACGTGACAGTGGAGCGACAGGGGGTTACCTTCCCATGCCAAGGTTGAAAATAGCAAATAACCAAGTTAAGATCCAAGCCAAGGGCTTCTGCCTCGAAGCTAAATATCTCTATCACCCAGGGCTGCCTCCCCGTCAGCTTGGCACCTCACTTTGTAGAGTGGAGAGTTGGCTGGAAGGCCCTCCCTCAGGAAAATGGTGGGGGGTAGCCTATGCAACGAAATTCAACCCTTAACAGGCTGCCGATTTATGAAGGAATGGACTTGTTTCCACACCCCACCCCACCTCCCCAAGGCTGCCGAAAATCCTGGATCTGCTAGAAAGCAGAAGAAAGTATATTTTCGCGTTGACTCTTCAGAGCGCGTCCCACAGCAAATCGTCTGTACTTATCATGGGAGTATGTGCTGTGTACATTTCTCCAAAAGTGCATTGTACCAATAGGTCTGTCTGCTTCAACCATAAAAAGGCTCAGTTACTTCTCCTGGTCAAAGGTTTCAGGCTGAATGTCTTGTAGCATGATACGTCAATATCAAAAGAGATCAGGTAACCCTGGTCAGTGGCCTATGAAGAGATTTCCTTTACAAGTAAGGAAAACTAATAAACCATTGTAGAAGGCGTAGATGTTCCGAGGCACTCGAATTCCTAGGCTCCGTCTTAAAATAGGCTTCAAAGCTCACATTCATTTGTTTCCAAGGTACCCGTTTTTAGGTTTTGTAAGGCCTCTTTTGAGAAACAAAAGTCCGCAAACTTCTTGTGGAGCTCAGGCTTGTGAGTTTGTTCTACCAGCAAATGTTTCTTAGAGATTCTTTGCCCTAGTAACATACTGGGGAAAAGGCGAGAGGGGGGCACCGACGTGCCTAGTTGTACGGGTGGGGAAACTGCACAGCCTGTGGGTGTGGGGGGTCTCACCTCCGAGCCTGTCTCTTGCTTCCCCTCCAGGGAGTGAACGAGAGAGGCTGTGGGGGGACATTTGCCAGTGTCCAAAGGGAGATGCAGGAGGAAGAGCCCTGAAGCCCAAGGCTGACGCTGGGTGGCCAGCCGAGCGGCCGTGACAATGCTCAGAGCTGGGTGCTGTCCTCCTGGGGCCCACGCCTCAGCTCCCGCCCAGTACACCTTCCCCACCATCTACTCAAAGTTGCCACCTGCCTCCCTCCCTCTCTGCATCCCTGAATTCCCCCTTCTCTTCTTCGTTTTCAAAGCATCCACCACCTTATTGAATGCTGTTTCATTTATCTGCTTATTAGGTTTCTTTTCACTGTTGTCACTCTCTCCTAGACTATAAAGTCCACAAAAGCGGGGATTTGGGGGAGTTCTGCCTCTTTTTTTCGTTAATGTCTCCCAAGTGCCTGAAACAGTGCTTGACACAGGATATGTGCTAAATAAATAGTCGCTGTGAGAGAGAGCAGGAAAGAGAGGAAGGGAGGGAGGGAGAAAGCGAGGGACGAAGGGAAGAAAGAAGAAAGAGTGCCCATGAGCAGACTGTATGTTCTCACATACCTCTGAAGTGGCAGATTGAGCTAGATGGCTTCAAAGCCTGTTCCAAACCTAATAACCTCGGCTTCTAAAAACAATCCCAACTAGGATTTTCAAGAGAGCCACAATAAAAATTAATGAAAGTCAAACCCAGAAGACCCAACTCCCAAAAATGGGTATATGATGAACTGGCCAACACTCCGGAAGGGTAGTGAAACTCCGGAGTAAAAAACACTCGGTGATTGCTATGGTGTTACACAGGATGGGGGGGCCTTCTCACCACAGTACAAACAGTCAATGGCCTCAGAGAAGTCTCCAAGCCTCCTCAGGCCTGCGGTAGACCAGGAAACCAGCTTCCTCCAACCAAGAGAGAGCTCCAAACTGGAGCTCACAGGTGCAGAGCCTGATTCAGCCCTGGGACCCCTCTTGTGCTTTGGCTCAACACTCCCCCATCCTCCACCAGTCCCTCCTGTCTCTCCTGCTTCTACACCAGGCCCGGGGACTGAACTTCCTTCCAGACTGTGGGCTTCCTGAAGACAGGCCTCTGTGTGCATTTGCCTTCACTTCCAGCAGTCAGTACCAGACATTCAGCAATGCCTTAAGGGATGTTTCCCCATTTGTATTAGCCTGAGAGCTCGCGAACCAAACTGGGGCTCGCAGGAGGCACATGAATAAAGGAAATCTTCCCTTGGCTCCTTCCTCGGCTGCCTCCTCAGACACCAGCCATTCTGCTGGCATCCACCAAGGTCCTGTCATCTTCAGTCACCAGGCAAGTGGAACTGAAAGATCAGAGGTGAAGGGGACACAGTACCTGCCTTTGGGGACTCCATGGTCTAGGAGGTCTCGAGGTGATGAGAGCTCTTGAATCTCCAGCAGTGACATCAGATCAGGAGCTGGATGAGGCCCACCTGGGGGGATGAGAAAGACCACTTGAACAAGACGACATGGGGTTTGCCTTTTGAGGTTGAAAAGGATTTCAATAAACAGAAACTGGATAACCCGGGAGGAGAGAATGTGCTGAAACAAGTTAAGAGGTAAGAAAGCACGACCCTGTCTGGCGCGGCTGGAAAAAGAGCATCTGCAGAGGGGCGGGGGTGGGGGGTGACTGAGCTGCTACGCCTCATGCACCAGGCTGAAGGATCTGAACTTCATCTTCTATGTGGTGGAGAGCTCCTGGAAGCTTTTAATGCAGGGTTGGTAATCTAGAATAAATACAGACACATGCTGTATAGGTGGACGGACGGGCCAGGGGGTAGAGAGGCAACAGGGTAAGCAGCGGGAAAGCCAATACCATGGAAAGAACACTGCGTCCATCATCCGGAGACCTGACTCGTCCTGGGTTTGGCCGCTTGTTCGATATGGGATCCCGCGACCCCCTTTTATAAACTAAAATAATTCAATGAGATGAGCTCTGTGCAACATCAAAGTCCTATGATTTATTGATCTAACTCATGTAGAGCAGTTCCTCAGTCTCAAAACTGCTCTTGGAACACAGAGATGGTTTCTCGTGTGCTTGAATTGAGTGCTTCGATTCTTCTGAGTACAGCGATTACTTTATGGGTAAGTGCAGGGCTCAATTGGGTGATGCTTTCCCTCACCTGGTCCGGGAAAAGCAAGTAAGTGGCATTTCACCTTAGTTATAATATTATAATTCATATATATGATCCACCTAATGCAAAAAGTTCTTTTATGTAACAGAATAAAGAACATAAAAAGGGTGGTTAAACTAACAATGAAAAACAAGAGATGGTAGGCTTTAGAAGAAAAGAGAGGATGGGCACCAGGTATGTGGAATGAGAGCACGGAATTTGTCTCTGAGCTTCCCAGCAGCCAGAGTGAAAACAGAGCCTGGTGGGAATTAGTTTAGAGCCTAATTCATCACAAGTTTTCCTCTTTCATGGCTAGAGTTCCATCTCATGCAAAACACTTAGGCAGGCCCCTTATGGACCCAGAAATAGAGAAATTGGGATGATTGAACTTAACTTCAACAATCTCAACGACTTTGGGATGCCTGGGTGGCTCAGTCGGTTAAGCATCCAATTCCTGGTTTCAGCTCAGGTCATGATCTCATGGGTCTTGAGATCAAGCCCCACATCTGGACTTCTTGCTCAGAGGGGAGTCTGCTTGAAGATTCTCTCCCTCTGCCCCTCCCCCCACTTACACGTGCAAGCACACGTGCCCAGGCTCCCCAGCACACTCTCTCTAATAAATCTTTTTAAAAAACCTCAATGACTTTGAGGTCACTTAACTTTCTTTTGGCTCATGGATACACAAACAAGGTGCAGAGGCTGCAGGGTGACTGGGGCCTGTGAAATGCAGACAGGAAGTCTTTTGGAAAGACAATTCAAAAAGGACTTTAAAAGAAGTTTCATGTCTTTCTAGTGTGGGGATGGGGCAAGTGGAGAGATTATTAAACAAGATTCTCATGATCCTCAACATGCTCTGACCATCAGTGTCCAAGGCAATACCGTCAACCTCATTAGCTTTAGGATGTGTGGCTGTAAACTGGGCTGAGGAGGACCTCAAGTTCTAATCCCCCACTGGCTTTTATAAAATAGCCAAGCAGACAGGGACCCACGTGGCCTGGATTCTCCCATCACTGCCCCTCACAAGCCGTGTGACCAAGACAAGCATTATCATCGCTGGACCCGTCTTCTTGACCCAGACACACAGGGACCACTCTGAGCTCTACACTTGGCTGCTGCCTCGCCTGCAACTTCTCCTTCTCCAGCAAAGCAAAGGCCCTTTTCTGATGAATGAACCCTTAGACAAATGGCCGCAGTACTATTTTTTACCCCCAAGAGAAATAGGTTATTTGTAAGCTTTCAGCTCTGAGCTGAATGTCTCTGAAGCCAAGGTAACACGTCCCATCAGGGAAACTCAGAAATGCCTTCCTAGCTGAACTGTACCTCCCTCCATTCCGCTGACCCTGGCTGTCCTCCAGAGCCCACAAAGGTTAATCCTGCTCCCACAGAGCAGCCCAAATACCTGTGTGAAGTCAACAGTTACATGCGCCCCAGTGTCTCTCCTGAAGGCACATGGCACTTGATCTGGGCCATACACCTGTTGCTTCATGAGGTCCTTGCGTGCGTCAGATTGATCGCTCCTCCAGGGGAGGAACCAACTTCACCTTTTTATTCTGCTACCGTGCCTAATGCAGAACCTCAAATCCTAGTGCATTTCGGAGAATACGTTCTTGGAGACAAACTACATGAGCTCATAAAGCCATCCGTCAATGGGACAAATATTACCGATATAGGCAAATTTCACAACCTTGATTATACTTCTCACTCTAAAGGATTGACCGAGACTGGCGTCTGAGTTTAATTCCATTAAATGGCCAACATGTACGGAAGTGCTTTGTGAATGACTGAATGCTAGTTGTTACAGCGCACAGTCACAAATAACGTCTCCGTTCTGTGTAATCTGGAAGAAACACCTTCACCTTCCTAAACTCCGTTCCCTCCACACCAAGTGGGGAAAGTGGCCCTGCCCCAGCGGGGGCTGCACAGATATAAAAGGGCTGCCTAGGGAGCCCAAGCTCCCTCCATAACGTTATGTACTACTTACACTTTAGGGATAGAGGGGATAGGATTTAATGTTATTAAGGAAAAAAAAAAAAGCTGCATCATTTAATTGCTATTTATTTTCATAAACATGAGGTATTTCAAAGTGCTATAAGATGCAGCACTAAATATATACATTTTGAAGAAATTAAACACAGAACTTTGCATTTACCCAGTTCTATGCACCAAACATGAACAAATACATTAACAGGAAGAAACAGGCTAGGAAAAAGGCATATATATATAGTAAATTTCTTTACAAAAGTTTCTTAGTTCAAAAAGTGATAAAGTAATATCTACTCAAAACTTTCACAACTCATTTTCATACGAAAATATAAGTATCAAATTTAGTTATGTATCAGCATCATACTAAAGTATACAGGCAGTGTAAGAATTAGTACAGTACATAACAGAGATTAACAATATATTTGTATACAAAACATGCTCCTCAAACATTGAGGTATTACAGTACTTAGGTATGAACTTCCGGTCTAATACTGGCCGCAAAAGCCACCTCTCATTACCCAGGACGTATACAAAAGGCGGGTGTGTCCGTGGTATTTACAGAAATGTTCCCCAGGGGTCTCAAATGGCAAACCCCTTCTGTGACATCTGCTGGAACTTAAGCACCATTTTTAAAAAGAAGGAATGACTTTCTGTTGTTTGGAAACTTGGAACAAACAAGGTGACTTCAACAGCCCAGAGGCTCCCAACTGTCACGAACTTCGACCGCGGTCTCGGAGGGGACATGGAGGACACTGCAAGGGCCACCTGGCATCCCATCACGCAGGCCCTCTGCCGAGGTCCTGGCAGAACCCCCACATGTCCTGCTCCCCACCCAGATCCAAACTCGACGGGGGGACCGATTTGAAAGTAAACCAACATTCTTAATGTCAACACAATGTTTGTTAAAAAAAAAAAAAAAAAATCAAAATGTGCAAAGTGGCAGAGTGACTGTCCAGTTTTCGAGAAATGTTTAGCAAGTCCGAGCGTGTTCGATTTTCTTTAGCAACTGCTGCTGCCTCGCCTGCAACTTCTCCTTCTCCAGCAAAAGCTGATGCTCCTCAGCCTGAAGGGAGTGGACGTACTCGGTGGCCTTTTTCAAAATGACCACCTTGGCAGCCTTCTCGTTCTTCACCAGCTCTGGCACGTGGTCCCTGAGCGTGAGGAAGCTGGACCGCAGGTCATTTCGGCGCTGGCGCTCCAGAATGTTGTGGTTCCGGCGGCGCTCGCTGTCCTCCGAGTCAGAGTTGCGGGGACTCAAGCTCTTGGCCTTCGGGGGGATGACACTCTTGAGGGGGCGGGGGGAGGCTTCGCTCTTGATCTTCTTCTGGGGCGGCACATCCTCGCTCTCCACGTAGGGAGAGGGGGCGGCGTAGTTGTG
Organism: Neomonachus schauinslandi; assembly: GCF_002201575.2. NCBI lineage: Eukaryota > Metazoa > Chordata > Mammalia > Carnivora > Phocidae > Neomonachus > Neomonachus schauinslandi. The sequence continues at coordinate 11,886,104 of NC_058412.1, read as the reverse complement.
CTGCTGGTGGATGGGGACACAGCGCTTGAGGATCAGCTCACCCGACGGGGCCCTCCCCGGGCCCAGGGCTGCGTTCTTGGGGCGCACAGTGATGGTGAAGGTGGTGACGGCCTTGCTGTTGGAGGAGGACCGCCGCTTCTCCACAGTCACCACGTCGATTTCCTCCTCCTCGTCTTCCTCTTCGTCATCTTCGTCATCTAAGAACAAGATGGGAGTCATTCTCTTGGTGAGACACACAGGGACCACCCTGAGCTCTACACTTGGTCTCTCCTGGCAGGCACCAGCCCATAGCTTGCAGGCATGGGGATCCACCCACACAGATGTGCACAGGGTCCTACCCAGCGTCTCGAAATGAAATACATCTGGAAATTCCACCTTGCCCACACTCCGAGACCCTTCAGCCTCCACTCAGACTTTAGCAGGTGGCAAAAATATAAACTCCTTGGGCTTCGGGGTCGGACAGAATCTGACTCCAGCGCACACGAGTTGGGGGGCCCTGGGCAAGTTAAACTTCTGAAGTCTCAGTTACAACGGGGATAATACCACAGGGTTGTTGAGTTGGACAAGTAATACATAGAGAACCGGGCCTAGCAGAGGATGCTCAGCAAACGGTAAGCTTTTATCATCATCGGTTTTTCCCAAAGACTCGCTCATATTTCTATCTCCACACTTAAGACCCAAGGATCCCCTTTTCAGGAGCCTCTCTTTTAGCAACTGACACATAGTTGAGTTTGATTTTAAGTCCTTACGCTGAAAGGGCAATTTAATGAACTGAGGCAGAAAAATAAACCTGAGTGCCGTATAGTAAGCAGGTGTTTATCTAACAAAGACCAAATCTGAACTACAAAGTCGGAATCCACGGGAACTCTAAACCCCAAAGTGGGGGGCCCCTCTTCCCAAAGTCCCCGTCAATAACAGCAACACATAAACATGTAGCATCATGTCTGCATTTCCCCTCTCTCCTCCTCTACTACCTCGCTGGGATCACAAATTACTGTTTAAAATGCAAGCATGAAAACCAAAACACATCTTCTGCTTGATCTGAAGGGGGCCGGAAAGCTGAACAATTGTGGGATTTGTTCTAAAGCCGAAATGTGAGGCTGTTCCAGTCTGTGGGTCCCTTTAAGCCAATGTTTTGGTTTTCTGCCAAGAAGACAGCTGTTGGAAGGAAGTGCTTCCTCACTGAGAGCTGTCAAGGCACAGACATTAAAGGGACAGACCCGATTCAAACTGGAGTCTTATCACCAAGTTTCCTTCTAGGAGCCTTAGAGGGATCCATCCTTGGCCCTCAAGGACACGGTAGGCTTTTTATCCACCTGCATTCTGAGAACACCGGGTTTTCAAGATCCAATGGGGCCCCAGCTCCCTCCCACCCCCCTCTAGCCAGGACAAGGGCTAGTCAAGTGTTTGGACAGAGTTCTTTACCTCCAGAGTCCCAGGCAAAGTCTGGGTTTCAACCCAACCCTACAGCTGAAGGCAGACATCGGCACACAATAGAAGCGATCAGTGGGTGCCTTCCAGCGCGTGTGTGCATTCCTGGAGGGCCTAAGTGCCCGCCCTCACCTTGAAGGGCACTGGGTCACAGAGTCACTCTGATCTGAAATTAGTCCCAGAATTCTCGCCAGAGACAAAACGGGACCCAGTTCGCACTGCACCGTGTAAAGAGGCAGCCCCTTGAGAATGGACACAACCGCTGTTGTCCTTGCCACCAGCTGCTGAATGGAGGGAGGGAGGGGAGAAGGAGGGAGGGAGGGAGGGAGGGGTGCCCCCACCACCCCCAGCCTTTCAGATCCTACGCGGGCCAGTATATCGCCGCCTGCTGGCCACGGACCAGGAGCAAAGAGCCCACCACCCACCGAGGGCGGGGAAGACTACCCAGGCTTGAGAAAAATAAATAAATAAAACCGGTAGTAGCCATCTGGGCGACCTCCCTCTACCTTCCTGCGCCCTACCTAGGATTTTTCACCGCCTTTATGTCTTCTCCCCGCACCTGCCCTCCCCTGACCCGGGAGGCAGTCCCTCTCCACCCTCGTGCTAACAGGTTTCTGCACCGAAAAGGCACCCAGGGCACCTCTACACTCCCACCCAGTTTTGGGTACCCAACTTTTCCTAATTTTATCCCTAGACTGGCTACAACAGAGGTGGGGGAATGGGTGAGGGCCAGGGATCGAGTCGGGCTCCCAGAGAGGGTGGAAGGAACTTCGGTGAGGGTGAGACTTTGGGGAACACCCTCTTGGCAGCTTCCACTCCCCCTCTCCTCCTCATCCCGGGGCTCGGCTTGGAGGAAACTGGCCCTCTGCCACCAACATTACCTCTAAAAATTACCCCCCAAGCCAAACCCACGAAGAGTAACAAAGGGAGCGCGACTCCGGCTCCAGTGCTCCCGGGAGGCAGCCGGCCTCTGGCACGGTCTTTACCTGAGTCGCTCAGAGTGTCCTCTCCGGAGGTGCTGAGAGCCTTGTGGTCACCGCCACTGGCCGGGCGGCCGCCGGGGCGCGGGGGGACGGCCGCCGGGGCGCCGGCCTCGGGGGCGGG
>NC_058412.1:11846250-11883169 GCF_002201575.2 Neomonachus schauinslandi | reverse complement strand
CCCGGCGGTCGGCGGCCCGCGGCCGTGCTGCAGCTTCTCGCTCACGGCGCGCTCCAGCTTCTCGCGGGCCGAGAAGCCGCTCCACATGCAGTCCTGGAGGATGACCGGGTTGGGGGTGAGGCCGCCCAGGCCCCCCAGGCCGAACGCGTCCTCCTCGGCCGGGTTGCCCCACAGGTCGGCCTCGGGCAGCAGCATCTCGGTGGCCCAGTTCGGGGGCTCGGGGCTGTGCTCCGGGAAGGCACGGCTGGGCGACAGCGGGGGCGTGGGCAGCAGCTCGAACTTCTTCCAGATGTCCTCCCCCGGGGGGGTCGAGTCGGGGCCGCCGAAGTAGAAGTCATCTTCGTCCGGGTAGAAGCAGGGCTGCAGCGAGTCAAACTCAAGGTCTGGGTTCTTGCAGATCATCCCCGGCATGGTGGACGCGGTGCAGCTCGGCATCGGCTCGCCTCCTGGCCGGCGAATGAGGGCTTCTTTCCGCTCCGCTCCTTTTAGTTAGGGGGGTGCTTCCTTCCCGTGGGGGGCGCGGAGGGCGGGGGCCCGCGCCAATCTCCGACACTGCAACCGACAGACACACCGGGAGAGGGTTGGCAAGCGGGGCCGAATGGGGGGGCGGGCAGTGGGCGCCCCCTCTCACCCGGCTCCTCCGGCTCCCCTCAGAGCCCCCCACTCCGCCTGGTGCTCCCGAAGGTGGAGGAAGTTCTGGCTCTCGCTCTCTCCCTCCCTCCTTTTGTGTACAAGCTGTCTACGACAGGGGGTGGGAGGGGGCATGCAGATGCGGGGGGTGGTGGCGTGGCTCTGCAACTTTGGAAACTGCCATTTCATTCACACTCGGCAGTGCCTGGGGGAGGGGGCTGCTCCAGGCTGCAGAATCCTAGCTCTCTCCAGCTCCCCGACAACCCAGTTGCACCGTGTAGGTCCAGCTGCTCAAAGGAAGCCCAGGGCTCCAACCCAGCTACCGGGCGTAAGACCTCGAGTACCCTCAATCCCTCCTTTGTAAAATTGCAACCTCGGGAGTGCAAACGATAGCGGGGGATTTAGGAAACTTTGCAAATGGAAAACGCCTTTCTCTAGACCGAGACCAACGATGGGCACCCCAAACCCACAACCCCCCCCCTCCCAAATTAGAGCAGACGCCCCTCAGCAATCCGTCCGCTGCAGGGAGAGTCCTGCCAATAGCTTATTTTGAACCTCTCTAACCCCACCCCCACTCTTCCAAACCCCCAACCAACGTCGTATTCCTGGGAGAGGGGAGCGCCTGAACCCCAGTTCCCGGGAATGGTGCAGGGTCGCCAGGAGAGCTGCGTCTCCTCGGGGCTGGAGCAGTCGTGACCCAGATTACCACCGCGGCGGCCTCGCCCTGTCTAACCCCCCTCTTCCTCCTCCAGGGGCACCCTTCGGAGAACCCTAACCTCGGGGTGGGGACGCACCGACTCCCCGTCAGCTCAAACATGGATAAATGTTCTAGAGAAGGGCGAATTTCTTCCCGATGAAGCCATTACACCCACCCTAGCAAAGGCTGTAAAAAGGATTAGGGCGGGTCTCTTCCACCCGGGGTGCTTTCGGGGCTGGAACCGGCTTTTCAGGGAAAACCCCGAGATGGTTTTGTTTCGGAAGCAGCAACAGTCCCCCGAGGACATTCGAGCGCCCTGTGCGCGAGCCGCGATCCCGTCCAGGGCTTGCCTTCCCGCCGCGCTCGCCGCCCAGGGGGGCGCGGGGCAGTTTGCAACCCCCGCTCCTTACCTCCCGCCGACTGCCGGGGATCCAGGGGCGATTCTGCGCGGGGGTCTCCGGGTGGCCCGGGGGTGGTGGTCCTCGGGTGGCTGCAGTCTGTGCGCGCTTGCGCCTGGCTAGCGCTAGCTCGGCTCCAACCCAGTTCCCAGGAGCCCCCCGCATCCACCCAGCGCGTCCAGACAGATGACTGTCACTGGCTGCGCTTTGAAGCTCGGGGGATATTATTAACTGAAAAATCTGACACACCCGGGGGGCGGGGAGAGAAGGGGGCTGCGGCACAGACAAGGGGGAGGGAGAAAGGCAGTGGAAAGCGGCTTTACCCCGCCCTCTTGATTTCCATAAAAATCAGGGGAGGCGCCAAGGCTTTCGCGCCAAAAGCCACTTGCTTTTCTTCTTTGCAGAGAGGAGGCTGCAAAGCTGGGAAAGCCCGGGGTGTGCTCCTCCCTCGCTTTTAGACCCCCGGGCTTGCACCCGGTGCACTCTGCGAACCAGCTGTGCGCCGAGCGGTGCAATGCAGCACCCACCCTGCGGGCCTGGCAATTGCTTGGCATTAAAATATTTTTTCCGGAGGTCTCCGGGGGTGTGTACTGGGGGGGTGGGGCGGGGGCTTGGGGGGTTGGTTGGAAGCCGAGGCTCCTCACCCAGCCCCCGCCCTGACTGCGTTTGTGCTCGGCTGAGCTCGACGCCAACGTGGAGCAAGGCCTGGCGGTGGGGTTGTTTGTGTGTGATCTCGAAGGGAGGCTAGACCGAGGGTGCAAAACGGGAGGAGGAGGAGGACGCGCCCATTTAGGAACGAGACCGCAGGATGTTTCTAGTTTTAAATTGAAAGGAGAGGGGCGCCCCCCTTGTTTAAAAATAAATAAATAACTTCAGGCTACGCGGGTGGCGCCGCGGCGGTTTCTTCGGCCGAAGGCGACACCTCGCGGAGACCGAGCAGAAAGCGGAGCTGCTGGGCCGGGTCTTGGGGGCTGGAGTGGGGCCACCCCGCCGCCCCCGTGGCCCTGTCACCCAGGCCTCCCCACTGCGCGGCTTCCGAGGGGGCAGGAGCGTGAGACCCTCCCCACGGGCTCCCTGATTAGCCTTGGCAAAGCTAGTATTTTCCCGAATTAGGGGAAAGCTGAGCAGGTTCACATCGAAGTTACGGGGCACACCTCCTGGAGACCAAACCTCGGCTCAAAGCCCTTGACTCCAAATTGTTGGAGGCAAAAAAAAGAAAAGCTGCTATTGCTGCTCAGCTTCTTGGTGCCTCAGTTCCCTCATTTGTGAAGTTGGGGTTAGTAGTGGTGCTTACATCATAGGGCTATTTTGAGAAAAGAGCGTTGAAAAAGCGCTTAGAACCGGCCCAGCACCCAGAGTGTCAGCCTCTAGCTGATACTACCAGATGAGGAGTCTTCCGGAGAAATGAAGACCCCCCCGCCCCAATCCGGCAGTATGGCCCTCTCTTCTTATCCCACCGCCTTGTGAAATCTTCACTTCATTCTGGTCAAGCTATTTTACAGGTGTAAGGGTGGGGGTATCAGATCATTGCCCCTACCCGAAACTCCCCAGGAAAACCCCAGATCCCCTGGGCCGCCCCCTTCACAACCAAATAGACCATGAGGTGGGTTTTTCCTTGGAAAACATTCCCCCCGGGGTGGTTTGGGGTAGGGAAACCTGCCCCCCCCCATTGGGGTGGGAAAGTTTCTCCACCTCCCTTTTCCCAAACTGGAAATATGGCTCATCCCTGCCATTCACCTCAGCATTCAAACTAGTTACGGGTGAGGATGCAGAGGGTCAAGGGGCAGCCTCTAAAATGCTCCCATATTAGCATTTGTGAAGGGCTCTTCAACCCTTACCCTGGATGCCTACATAATTCTGGGGAGAGAGGCAGATTCCCAGAGTTCTAGGAAGTGGCCCATGAATGAGGATGAGCTGCCCTTCCAAGCACCTTTATTATTATTATTTCTTTCACATATGTAAAACGCTTCACTTTTGCAAAAGCCTTTAACACCCCCACTTCTGCTTTCCCTAACCCCCTAATCTAAACTCAGCCCTCCTGCTGTATTCTCTGCAAGCATCCTGGATTTTCCTTCAGAGCACTTACTGCCATTTGTAATTATATATGCCTGGGAATGTTTGCTCAATGCCTGCTTCCCCCATGAGGCTGCGGGGGAAAACAGCCTCTGCCTCCCTCACTAGACCTGTGAGCTCTGGAAAGAGAGGCCTTGTCTGTTTTGCTGAGGAGGGATCCTCAAAGGCAAAGCAAGGTACCTGTATACAGCAAGTACTTGATGATATTGTTAAAGGCCGAGATCCAGAATGAGTCCTAAGGCGGCCACCTCTTCCAAGATAGTTTCTGTTTATTGGCAACAGTGGGAGAGAGAAATTAGTGTCACTCCCGAATCTTCTTCAGGCCCCCAGCAGCAGCAGGACCCAGAAAAGACCCTCAGAATAGCCTGCCCTACCTTTTTACCAAAATGAGAGGAGCACTGTTAAAATAGGCCAAGAGGGCCCCTGTTACGACATTTAAAAGTCCTCCCCTTGTCCTCTCTCACCAGACATGTGCCCTCCACCATGCCATTAGTCTTTCGTCCCTTGATAAAAAAAAAAACAGAAGAGGAGGGGACAGGGAGACAAGAGACCCGGTTACTCTGTGTGCCTCCCAGCGAATCAGGTATCCTTCCAGGACCTCAATCTCTAATCGCCTCCTTTTAATGCAAACCAGTAATTACTGACAAGTCTGAATTTGAAGGTTAACAGAACGATAAAATTCAACAGGTATTTATTGGTGCCTTCATTTGCAAATGGTAAGATAAAAGACTTCCGCCGAGAAACCTGGCCACTGCTTCTTCCTAGTCGGCTTGTAGAGAAACCTGCACATTTCTTTTTTAAAACGTGGAAACATTCTCAGGCTACGTGAATGCACATGAAATAAATCTTCAGATGGCTTCGAAGACGAGGCTTGGTTCGGCACGTGTCTACTCTGTCCCAACTCAGAACAGAGATGAGTGAAAGAGCTCGCCCTGGATTCAGAGGGACACACTCCCCAAATAGACCAACGGGTAACACAGAGTTAGACACAGGATTGGGTTTATAAATAAGGAGAGTTTTGAGGGAGAATGTTTTGGTCTACAAATCCCTTTATTAAAAACAAAACAAGGGGCGGCTGGGTGGCTCAGTCGTTAAGCGTCTGCCTTCGGCTCAGGTCATGATCCCAGGGTCCTGGGATCGAGCCCCGCATCGGGCTCCCTGCTCGGCGGGAAGCCTGCTTCTCCCTCTCCCACTCCCCCTGCTTGTGTTCCCTCTCTCGCTGTGTCTCTGTCAAATAAATAAATAAAATCTTTAAAAAATAAAAAACAAAACAAAACAAACCACACACACATTCAGAAGGGTCCAACCCATGACTGACTAGGAGATCCACGTCTAGGTACCCCCCCCCATCTCCTGATCATGAGTGAAGGGACTCATGGGTCCACAGGCCACAGTTTCTTCTAGGAACATCACTGGGTCCCTCCCCTCAACAACAACAACAACAACAACAAATGCATCAATTTCTGCTGATTAAATCCTTTTAAATCCTTGACTCTTCATTTGGAATAAAGTAAAATCTAGCTCCCTGCCTTACTCAGTTGCAAAATAAAAAGCAAATAAACAACAATGGCAACAAAGAAACTAAAAGCATGGATTGAAGATTTAAATAGCAAGAAGTAAGAATATAAAAGTATAAGAAGAAAATAGAGATTGGAGTATTTTCTGAGAGACAGAGCCCAGAAACAAGGAAGGAAAAATGAATTTGACAATAAAAATTAAAATTTACAGTTAAAACACACCCTAAGCAAAGTCAAAAGACAACAGTGTGATAGAAAATACTTGCCTCATATAGAAGAGACAAAAAGTATATCCCATGTATTAAAAGAGATGTACACATTGAATAGGAAAAAACAGCCTGATAGTAGTAGGAGTCCAGGATAAGAGTAGGTAATTCACTGCATAGGAAATGCAAATTGTTCATAAACATATGAAAAGATGCTCAGCTTCACTAGTACTCAGGGAAATGCTAATTAAGTCTCAAAGAGATTAACATTTTTTTGGTCTAGCAGATTGGCCCAAGTGTTGGCAAGGCTGAGGAGGGGGTGGGGGCCTCTCCCCCAGGACTGGTGTTCCAGGTCCAGGAGTAAAACCAATCCCATTCTTTCATCTTACAAGATATAATAAAACAAAAATATGTATACAAGAATGCGTGTGGCAGCATTTTTCCTTATAACAAAAATACTGAAAACACTCTAAATGCCCATCAATAGGAGAATGGTTGAATCTATTATAATAGATCCATGTAGCAGAATAATAGGCAGCCACTAAACGTATCTATAGGTAATGACTAAGAAAATCTCTGTGTTTAAGAAGGGAAATAAGCAAGGTACAGGTCAATGTGTCTGGCATTTTAATTATACTCGCACTCATATCTGTCTACACAAACCCACCAGCCAATTGGGTGGAATGTGCAACAAGTTGTTAATAGTGGTTTATTTTGAAGAATGGAATCAGACAGAGGGAGAAACTTTCCTCTTACTTTTATGATTTTTTTTAACCATGGGAATTATGAGCAAATTTAATTTTTTGTTTTGGTTATAATTTTTCAAAAAAAATATTTTTGTTACACCCCAGGAAAGCTAATCATGAAGCTAATCATTTGGGGGGTGGGGGAGGAGTAAAGAATCTTCTTGTGAAGCCTAAAGTCATTTCCCCAAGTTCTCTGTCGTTTCCCAGGCTGGTTGGCATTCTTTCAGACCAAACTGGTGCTGAACTAAGTGAGCTGAGGGCATTCAAAGAGACCAAGATGGGACAAAATGGCACTGGTTTAATTAGGATTAGAATCAAGCCAGCCAAAGCCATTTAAAGTGCATGATGTTGCATGTGCCCAAGGCAGGACCGATTTTTTTTTTTTTTTACTTTTGAGGCTGGAGGAAAATCTGAAATCCAGCAATGAGAGGGTTTGGGGATGGAGAGTGTTATTGGCACAATTATGTTTAAAACAAAAATGATCCTCATTGAATACCGGTAATTGACAGATTTAGAAAAGAAGTATCCAAAAGGGCCTGCACTCCCCTCACAGACTGTGATTCTGCCTTGTTTGAGGCAGGTCAAGCAGCCCCCTCCCCTGGGAAGCCTTCTCCAGGCTGAGTACATTACAGAGCCCCAGGGAAAGCGCAGAACTGGGGTGCGTGAAAATGCTCTGTAAACTGCAAAGAACAATGTGGATAGAAGGTGCTCTTGCTGCTGTAGAATTGAAATTTCCATTTATCTTATGTTCTCCATGTGAAAAGGCAAGCCGGAAATGCTGTCCTTGGAGGCAGGGAGGTTGCTCAGGGCCAAGGCACCCTGGGAATGGATGAGGGCGATAGGGTCCCCCTTTGTAAGCTCAAGGGTTTGCACGGAGGAGAACCCAGTCTTCCAAGGAGCCCAGAGGGCTGCAAAGAATCCTCACCGCACATCCGCTCTGTGAATCCACTCGGCATTGCCCCTCAGAAGGAGTGAAGCTCTCTACCTCCCATCTTCTTTCTCATGAATACTCTCCCATCTCCATGACTGAATTTGGGTGTATCCACCATCTACTACTTGAGGTTTTCAGATGGCCTCTTCAAGTTATTCCATAATAGGTGGTTGATTTGCCCATTGATTCTTGGGTATTTCAATTTCCTTCGATGCTGATGACACTCCCTAGAGCTCCAGGGACCACCCAGGCCCACCTTAATGTCTGCCTGGGGGCCCTTTCTGTTTCCTTGTGTTTAAATAGTGATCAGTGATAAGCCTCTATCTGTCCATTTCCAGAAACTGCTGCTTCTGGCCTAGAAAGTCTTTCTTTTCTGCTTCAAGTCCTTTCCTCAAAGATCTGCTGGAGACTCCAGAAAGGAATGCTGATCTTTCCCCAACCCTGCTTTTTCCCTACAGCTCTCCACTGATTGCACACAGCCTGCCACCCGCTTGCACAATCCACTTGCGTTCTTTATCGGGGTCCTGCTGTGTGTAACGCCCCTCACAAGGTTAGCAGTTTCTGAGTGCAAGGAACCTATCCCACCTCACCCTCACACCTTGCATGGTTTCTGCTCCCATGAATAATGCCAAGAACCAAGCTTGGAAGCCAGCCGGGCCAGTGAGCTCTGCCAGACTGGGTGATCCTGATAGCCACGCTGAGCCTTAATGTCTTCATCTTTAACTTAGCATTTCGTGAGGATTAAGTGGGGTAGCATCCATAAGGCCCTTGGTTTATAATGACAGTGCAGTAATGGTTTAGTCCCCTCCCTTCGTTCTTGCCCAGCCTGCCTGTGGGGGGCTCGGCGAACCCTCCATCAACAGACCACAGCATTTGGGTTCCAGGTTGAGCTCTCTGAAGCTGCTCCTCAGATGTACTGGGACTAGTTAATGATCTCTTCTCCAACCAGAACCACCCCTGGGTGGGCCCCCTCCCTCTTCTTAACTTGTCCTTGACCTAAGTAACTTTGCACTTGGAAGAAGGTACTGCCAAGTCAAGGTAGCAGAAGGCAGAAACAGAGCATAAGACCACAGGGGAGAAAACGAGTGCCTTCCAGCCCGAAGTTGTGAACTACTTGAAGAATCTCACATTGGTCTTTTAACTCCTCTTGGCTTCACTTTCTTGGTTCATAAGATGGGAATAATGAGTCCCATTCCTGTTCTTTTTATTATTCTTTTTTAAAGACTTATTTATTTAAGAGAAAGAGAGAGTGCGCGTGCTAGTGAACAGGGGGAGAGGCAGAGAGAGAATCTCAAGCAGACTCCCGTCTGAGCGTGAAGCCTGACTTGGGCTCCATCTCAGGATCCTGAGATCCTGAGATCTTGAGATCTTGAGATCTTGACCTGAGCTGAAATCAAGAGTTAGAGGTTTAACCAACTGAGCCACCCAGGCACCCCTCCTGCTCTTCCCTTAAGGGAGAGATGATATGCATGGAGAAGTGGGTTTAGGTTCAGAAATTAAGTTTAACATCCTGATACCATATTGTTTCTATATCTCAGGCAAGTCCCCTTCCATCAGCCTGTTTTCTAACCTATCAATAAGGGTAATAATACCCCTTTTATTGCAACAGAGCAGATATGAGACCCACAATCAAAATAAGACCATGCACCTTACCTTGTGTTATATTATGAACTCCAAGAAACCGTGGGGGTGAAGGGCTTTATTTTAATGTAGCAAATGCTTGAAAAATGGTAAAATCTCTACACAGGAACAGTGTGGGATTCTGTGTGAAGTTCCTAAGACAGGGCTGTTTGGGATGGACGCTAGAATCATCTTACAATATTTATGATGGTCATATTTCCTGGTAAGTGGTATCAAATCCAAAAAACTGTCAAAGGGACAGATGGCATTCTTAGCACAAAAGAGGAAACCAATTAGAAGTTAAAATACAGAAAAATGGGAACTTGTAAATGCTAACAAATTGTTTCAGTGTGGAGGACTGTGCTATTTTCCCTGACACTTCCTAAGGAAGGTTTCCGTCTGGTTCGGCAATGCTCACGGGGCACTGGCTGTTAGTGTCTAAAGAAATTTCACAAACTCTTTCTTCTATTCCCCTTGATTTCAAACTTTCATACCTAACCCAAGTTGTCAGGCAGATGCTGACAATTGCACCTTGTCACTTAGACAGCGACAGACTGTTTCTTTGCAGCTCAGAAATGAACACTAAGTGCTAGGCTTTAAGAAGCAATTTCTAAACACTATCCTTGCATTCATTTAGTCTATCAACAAACATTTATATATGATTTTTTTATAACTTCTGCACTTAAGGTACCTACAAGCCAGGGGAGTGATAGACAAAGACCTTTATAGAAAGTTCAGGTAAACTTACTTTGTGCTATAACATATTGTGTCATGGAGGAATGAGCTTTCACCTCGACACAGGGGAGCGGAAACATGGCTTCACAGACTGGGAGACATTTAAGCTGTGGGATGAGAAACGGGAGTTTGTCCAGGAGGTAAGGGTAGATAGGGTTGTATCCATCAGGATGGGTGAGGGCGTGCTACAGTAACAAACAACCCCCAAATCTCAGTGGCTTCATAGAACAAACGCTTATTTTTTGTTCTCATTACATGTGACAGCATCCTTATTAGACAAGCAGGCCCTCATGAAGAAAGACCACGGCAAAAAATATTTCCAGATTGCAGCTGTTAAGCTTTTTGTTAAAGCTTCCCATTGGATTAAGATGGCCGCCCACCGGCCAAAACAGTATGGGGAAGAAAGAGGAAAAGCATGGCTGGGCCAAGGAGCCCTCATAAGCCGAAGGTACTGAAAATAAGCTGGAGATAAAGAGGTATCTTGAAGAGAATTGCATCTGTGGCTAGAGCTGATAGGAATCTGCTTATTCCCGGGTAGAAGTCCGGGCCTGTTCCTGAGCCCACACTCACCGTTCCTCTGAACTCCCTTGTGCCATCGACACAGAACTCACAATTGACTCAAGGGTGGCACTTATTAGACCCTTCAAATTTTCATGATGCATGGTCATACCTGGCACAAAGGAAGTGCTCAGTAAATATCTGTGGAATGAGTGAATGAATTTCTCTTCTCCCCAAGCAAGACTGACTGATCTCTAAGTATGCGTGGAATGTCAGGACCAGCATCCTACGGAAAAGTGAGGCAACAGACCTGTGGTTCTCGAATTTGGTTTTAGTAGCAAAACCCTTTATTAAAAAAATAATAAATAACGTTTACACTAAGCCCAACTTCTTAAAAAATGAGATAAAAGTGGACTGGCTGGGGTGGATTGGGAAGAGGGGACCCTGGACCCCACTCTCTCAGCCTCCTTTTGGCTCCCTCTAGAGGAACCTCAGGCATCTTGAGGATTTTCAGACCCACACTGAAGGCCACTCCTTTAGATAAATCAAATCACAGACAACAAAACCCCAGCACTTTCTCGTGAAACCAACAGATGGTTCTGGCTTCCATCTCTTCTTCCTGTTGAAAGCTGCAGTTGTCCCCATTCTCTTCGCAGGGGCTTGGGATTGTGGTGCATTTCCTCCACAATAAGGAATGAAATGTTCTGAAGAGCCATGTGTGCGTTTTCAGGAGGAGAGGTCTGAGAGAAGCCACTGGCTGTGGCATCCTCATCATGGCGCGCCCTGCAGGTCCAGGGGCTGGGCCTCCTCCAGAGGACAAACTTGCTAAGCAAGGCTCCCCGTGCCTCCTGAGGGCAGGAGTCCTCGTATCTGTCACCTTTTCTGCAGAGTCAGCTTCAGGTCCGGAGGAAGACTGTCTTTCTCTCCATCTGAGACTCATTTCTCACAGTCCAGCCTGCAGAGAAGGGAAGCTGGCTCACAGTCAGCTCCCCCCCTCTGGCCCACAACATTACGGGACGGGAGTGGCAGTCCCCTCTGTGAGCAGCCTTCCGGGGCCTGCTCCCAGCACTGCGAAGGACAGCCTGACCTGCAGGGCCCTCATCACGCTCTCAGAGGGGCAAAGTCTGCTTGTCTCCTATCCGTGGCATCTCACCGGACTTCTGTGGACAGGACACGGTTGATGCCTCCGTAAACTTTGTAAACATCACCCTCCATGCCAGATGGAGTCTTTCATCCCCTTTTCCTCGTTCTGCTCCGTGAAAACCCAGGGTCAGCCTTAGATGATGCCAGGCTCTCCACGCACCTCTGAAACCATGAGGATGGGTGTGGGGATTTTCATTCTGTGAACTGGGGGGCGAGCGAGGTCCCCTCCCCTTCTCTGCACTCATGGAGGCCCTAACTACCCCAGTGTCACCCCAGGGAGTGCTCCTCTGGCTCAGGCCACGCTCCAGGCAGCTGGGAGGACAGCATCCCACACACGGGGGGGGGGGTGGGGGGGGGCGCTGCCCAGGTTGGGACAGAAGCCCAGTTGCCAGCCCCGTGCAGGCTCCACTGTCCCGAATTTGGTGATTTCTAACAGGTGATGTCTAACATTGGGTGATTTCTAACACCTCAAAGGTGCTCACGAAACACTGGACCCCTTACGACTGTGTTTGGATGAAGAGGAGCCCAGCCCTCAGCCTGATGTCCTAGATCGGGCTTCCTCCAAAACCAGGGGATAGCCTCAGCTCAGCCTAAGACACAAGGTCAGATGCCAAGGGGCCACTTTGCATTTTTAAATGGTCTTTCTGTTGAGGGAGGGCTTTGAGGAGTCAGGTCAAGAAAAAGCAGGTTTGTGAAGCAGACCAAAGCCCCCTTTCCTCCACCTTGCTCCCAACTCCACCTCCCAGCTGCCTGGAAGCCTCCTTGAGCCTCAGTCTTCTCAGGTGTAAGATGGGGACAGTGGGTTCCTCTGTCCCTGTGGGGTTGCTATCACTGCCAACTGTGAGATAAATGACAAAATGCCATATAACTGTGGGGTGATTCTCAATATCACAGAAATAATCCCCACTCATCCAGAATCCCCTCCTTGTCTCCTCTGGAGTATCTCCTTCCTGCTATCTGGATCTCTGCCCTCTTTTAGAGATGAAACATCAGGTTAACCTGAATTTTTCTGTTTTCATCCAACTGTTTAGGATCATGGACCCAAAGAAAACACCACAGTTCACTGGCATTATGTCCTCTGAAACCTCTCTTTAAAAACCTAATGGAACAATACACGGCCGTGATGAGGACCGAGCAGGAGCTCAGGTCCATCTTGTAGCGTGAGATGGAAAAAGAAGCTGAGGAACAGTGCAGAACATGAGATCGTTCTTTTTTTTAAGCGTTATTGATTTATTTGAGAGAAAGAGAGAGCACGAGCGGGGTGGGGGTGGGGAATGGGGAAGACAGAGAGAGAGAATCCTCAAGCAGACTCCCCGCTGAGCACAGAGCCAGACTCGGGGCTCGATCTCAGCACTCTGAGATCACCACCTGAGCCGAAACCAAGAGTTGGACGCCCAACCAACTGAGCCACCCAAGGGCCCCAACATGAGCTCATTCTTGAAGCAGTAACATCACACTTATAAATGTGCTTATCTCTTCATTTATGACAGGTCACACACCAGGCTGTTTGGTGGGATTATTGGGGGCTGAGATTAAGGATTGACATGGAGAGGTGGCAAGGGACTTTTCATTCGTTTTTCTAGTATTTGGATTTTTTTTTAAACCGTGATTCGTTATTACTTATTTAAAATTTTTTTAATTAAAAAATGTTTTAAGGGGCGCCTGGGTGGCTCAGTCGTTAAGCGTCTGCCTTCGGCTCAGGTCATGATCCCAGGGTCCTGGGATCGAGCCCCGCATCGGGCTCCCTGCTCTGCGGGAAGCCTGCTTCTCCCTCTCCCCCTGCTTGTGTTCCCTCTCTCGCTGTGTCTCTCTGTCAAATAAATAAATAAAATCTTTAAAAAAAAAATGTTTTAATATTCCTTTTTAAATTAATGAAATTTTAAACATCAGCAGACACTTTAAATATATGGCCTTAAAATAGATTTTAATATGTTGCCTACATCCGTTCTTACTATTTAATTTTCTAAATCAGTTAAATTGAACATTCTTTCTCATATTTAAAATCAGAACCTACAGTCCTAATCATTCCATTTATTGATACAATAATTGGATACAACCATTGTTGTCTACAACCCAGGCTGAGTGCCAGACACTGGATAGATTTTTCTCACTTAATCTGCACTCTAACTTTGCAAGGTTAATTATTTTCATACCCATTTTCCATCTGAAAAAGCTAAGGCCTAAGGTCACACTGTTAATAAGTGGCAGAGCTGGGATTATAAACCTGCTCAATCTGACTCAATCTGACCAAAGTACATATTTGTTTAAAAAAGCACCTTTCTGCGGGTTCCCATGTGTCATCTTAAGACTGCATTAAGCCTCATATATATAATTAAAACTTTTTACTTTCTTTTTTTAAGATTCTATTTTTTTAAGTAACCTCTACACCCAACGTGGGACTCAAACTCACAACCCCGAGATCAAAGCCACATGCTCTACCAACTGAGCCAGCCAGGGGCTTCTAAAAATTTTTAAATATATATTTGTACATGCAACCTGATTTTTACTTTTATTTTTTAAAGATTTTATTTATTTATTGGAGAGAGAGCGAAAAGAGAGCAGGAGCAGGGGAGGAGAGGGAGAAGCAGGCTCCCTGCAAACAGGGAGCCCGATGCAGGGCTCGATCCCAGGACTCTGGGATCATGACCTGAGCCGAAGGCAGACGCTTAACCCACCGAGCCACCCAGGCGCCCCGCGACCTGATTTTTAAGTGAATAATCAATATAGCATGTTAACTCTCTTCCCCAAACATTGACCCTGTCCCCCCAAATGAGCAAAGGCAGAGGTAGATCTTAGGATCTGCTGTCCTTTATGAAAATGACATCTAAGTGAAGGCATGGCAACTTACTAATCTGTTCAGAATGCCTTCTCAAAGATTTCTCAAATCCTGTTAAGTCTGTAGACTTCTAACAGCACAATGTGGAAAGAAGTCTGGTAGGGAACTCCCGAGAGCCCCACCCTACCGTAATCACAGAGGCAGAGGCAGAATGTGCTATCTAGCAGGTCTGTTTATTTCCCTATAGGATTCAGTTCTCAAGGGACTCCTCAGATCAGAAGGGAAGTTTTCTTTCTTTTTTTTTTTTAATTTATTTATTTATTTTAGAGAGAGAGAGAGAGAGAGCAGGAGAGGGAGGGGCAGAGGAAGAGGAGAGAGAATCTCGAGCTGACGCCGTGTTGAGCGAGGAGCCCTACCCAGGGCTCAATCTCAGGACCCGGAGACGGTGACCTGAGTCAGAAGCTTAACCGAGTGCGCCATGCAGGTGCCCCAGAAGTGAAGTGTGATTGGGGGTGGGGGGAGATGACTAGGAACTCCTTTCCAGTACAACATAAAGAATTTGGTAACTATTACAAGAGGCCAACAGTGAATGGGGCTGTCTTGGTAGGTATTGAGATGCCTGTCACTTAAAGGATTCAAAAAGAAATGAGTGAAGCATCAGACGTGCTATAGAAGGGATTTTTGCATAAAAATAAATTTTGTGATTCTCAACTGCATGCTTTGCATTTTTATTCATCGTTGATAAGACTACCGTGTGGCCTTAGGGGAGGACGTCCCTGAGGTGAGCCGTTCTATTGTTCAAATTCACTCTGCAGTCATAGCGTTGGGTTATAAAACCTGTTAGTTTCTGAAGGTTTGGATTTTAAAGACCATCAATCAATTGTTTGGTCCTAATTAATTTCGCTTGAGAACATCTGACATGTTAACAGAAATAGCAATTAAAATTGAATGGTGGTGTAATCACCATCTCAAATATTTAAACAATGTGATTATATAATATCTATCAACAGAGTGAAGGAAAAAACCCACTCAGGGAAATAGATGTGAAGGGAAAATAAGTATTGCTTCAGGGGTTGGAAAATGCAGTATCTTCTTATGCCTCCCAGATCTTCAAGGTACAAGACAACAAGACAAGCTCTTGCTGGCCCCTCATGCTGACTTCTGACAATGGTGAGGCCCCAGAGGCCCCACACCTTGGGTACTCGGAGCTGAAATATGCCCCACAGTTGTCTGCTCCGATCATAATCAGACAAAGGATGTTCTGTGTTTTCCCTGAATGTGTCAGACTGCGTGGGGTCCTCCAGATCATCCCCTGAGCCTGGGGCTGAAATATTGGGGGCGGGGAGGGAGGTTCTCATTCAGCCAGGACAGATTTATTGAGGGCTTACTATGCACCCACGGGAACGTCCAAATCTCTCTTTGCATCCCTACCTTATTTCCTAAAAAACCTACACCCATCTATTTGATGCTCACAGGCATTGCCTCCTGGAATCCCAGAGATACACCGCAGTTAGCGTGTTCCAGATGAGCTCCTTATCTTTCCCCTCCAGCCGGCTCCTCCTGCTGAATTCCCTCTTTCAGTCATGGCACCACTGGTGACCCAGATCAGAAGCCTGGGAGTCAGGCTCGTCTCCTCCTCTTTCTTTATCTTGCCTTTTTGCAGTGACCATATTTTATTATTGCTACGTCCACCCAGGGCATATAGAAGCCACCAGAATGTCCATGCCTTATCTGATGCTAGCTCTACTTTGGGCTAACCCTAGAATATAATGGGAAGGATGTAATTGTCCTGGATACCAGTAGTTTAGTCCTTCCATACCAATTGGTAATGAGTCACAATGCCCCCCTCCCCCCCCAACCTCTGGCCCTTCCCAAGATCTAGCCACCAAAAGATTAATGTCTGGCCCAGCAAGGGGCCTGCAGGAACTTGAGCCTGCAAAGGTGGGTTTTGATTGGCTGGTGCCTAGGTGGGACCATTTATCAGTATTTGACCACTCTGGTCATGGCTCATGGATGGCTTACCTGCTAAGGCACAGTAAGCCCCATGCCTAAGACTCACTATACTTTAGGGGGCCCACAGAAATGTCTTATGTTCAATGTGTTTTAGAATCAGAAGGGGAAAAACCCTGAAGACAACAATAATGAATATGTAAAAATGAATCGTGTCTGGCTTACATTTGTCTTTGTACCGACATAGCCATAAAATATAATTTGTAAGTGTTTTTACTGGGTGGGGCCGACAAGCACCAAAGCAAACTCAGATCACAGCCCATTCTCACTCTCCTCCCCACCCATCCCTCATCTCTGCGAATATGGGCTTTTATCATGCTTTTCTATGTGCACTTCCTTCCTCTTTGCCTCACTTTGCCACCAGCCCCATCTGCTGACCATCCACTGGGTGCCCGTTCTGGGAATTTGGAAACGAGCAAGACACTCCTTGCCCTCAGCTTTTGACAGTCCAGGGGGGATGAAGGCACACCGATCGCTAACTGCAGTCCCGTGAGGTAGGTGTTCCAACAGAAGCCCAAGAGCGCCCAGGACAGAGAGGCCCCGCTCCACACAAGTGAATCGAGGAGAAGCCTCTCCAGAGAGGTGATGTTTGAGCCCCAGGAGACACACACCTCAGCTCCCCAGCTGAATTTCCCTCTCAGCGCAGACAGGATGGCACAGACTGGGGACCATGTCAGTGGTTGAACTTCTCCCCCAGGGACTGCATGTGCCCACACCTCTGGTCCCAGTGTCTGTCCAAGATGGAGAGTTCATCTCAGTGAATTGCCTCGGTTGTGGAGAGTGTTTGGATGTGGACGGAGGCCGACTCCCGGGTGAGCCATCACTCTAGAGAACTGCCACCACCCACCTCGGAGGAGGGAGTCCATGGCATCCACTGAACAGTCACCTCATGAGGGGTGGGAAAAGCGTAGCCAGCGGTGCTGGGATGTGCTATGGCTGTGGAGGCCTCAGTGACCCACCTCGTTCCTCCCCTCTGCCCAGGACAGTCACCAGACTGGTGTTTAGACCTTGGCCAGAGGGAAGACAGGGGGGTGGAGGGTTGGCCAGGCATGATGGTGGCCCACTAGGCCAGCAGCTCCTGCATCCTGAGGCAGCGTCCCTGACCTCCCCCTCTCCCATCCACACTGTATTCCAGCCCCAAAGGCTGTTCTTACTCCACACATTGCCTGTGTTTTCATACCTCTGGGCCACCTCTTCTCCAGTTCTGAAGTCTTACTTGGCCTTCAAAGCCCTCACAATGAAAGTCAATGATATCCCACCAGCTGGAATTATTCAAAACTTGCCCTGTGTTCACAAAATACACAACACATTCATAGAGGTATGTGACAGTTCTTAGATATTTTGTCATGAATTACAGTTCATTGCATGCAGGTATCTTGCTCACTAGAGGGACCTCTTTGAGAGCCATGACCATGTGTGATCTTTGCCTCCCCAGAGACCAGCCCAACCCATCAAGGAAGCATATTCTCAGCAAATGCTTGTAAATGACTCGCTCCTACTGGGGTCTAAAAGTGCAGTAGATCCTGGACCAAGTTTCTCGTGCTTTATTTGCCAAATTCTGCCTGCATTTTGGCTATTCTTCCTTAGAACAAACCAGAAGATCAGAAGCAGGACTGAACTACTGACATCCAGGACAACCTTCCCATTACGTTTAGCCCAACGTAGAGCTTGCATCAGATAAGACCTCACAAGGCTCTAGGAAGAATAACATGACTCTCCATCAGCAACAGGTGAGCAAGGAACCCCACTCTTCCTCTACCTTGAGGCAGGATGGAGATGCTCTTCCCAAGGCCTCCCACCACTCTCCTAATGGGAAACTTCTACTCACCCTTCAAGACCCATTTCAGATATGGGCTCCTCTGGGAAGCCATCCCGAGCTTTGTCAGAAACAGTTAAATGTTTCTTCCTCTGCGTTCCCAAAATACGTCTCTCTTTCCTCTGTTACGGTGTTCCACACATCTATTAAAATGATCTCCCTGCCTATTTGGTTTTTTCCACTATGCCAGACACATATGGCAGTTACTTCTGGGAGCAATGATTTAAAAGGAGACAGACTACAGAACACCCAGAAGAGAGCAGCCAGGGGTGAGGAAGGACCTGGAAACCCGTGCCCCATGAGGTGACCATATGTTGCGGTCGGCCCGGGACATCGCTGGTTTACGCATGTTGCCTTGGTGTAATTATTAATAGCACTCACTCTCACTCTCAGAAATGTCCTACTTTGGTCCATAAAATATATAGTCAGCCTACTGTGAGGAAGAAGTAAGGAAATTAAAGTTGTTCATTTCAAAGGAGTTTGGGGGGGAACACATCCCTGTCTTCAGGTATCTATCTACAAGGCCACATACAGAGTGTGGCCAGGGTGTTCTGTGTAGCCTCAGAAGGGACCCAGGCCCCACGGGCAAGGATGATGTAATGACAGGCTCTGCACCATCTGTTTTGTTTACTGTTGGGCACCCAGGACTTGGAACTGTTCCTGGAATACATTAATCTCTTGATAAATATCTGTGGGAGGGAAGCAGGAGAGGAAAATCTCCAGCAACTGAGCTCAATACATTGAAGGCCAAGTGCTCCCGCCAATGTCAGCTCCCGTCAATGTAAGAGCCCATCAGAGGCTGAGAGGCCCCTCGCTGGAGGGGGCAGGGGAGGTGTTGTGGGCTAAATGATGCCCCTCCCTACCTCCCGAGAAGAGACATGCTGACGTCCTAACCACCACTACCTCCAAATGCAACTTTCTTTGGAGATAGGGTTGTTGCAGATGTCATTAGTGAAGATGAGGTCCTGCTGGAGTAGGTGAGGCCCTAATACAATATGGCTGATGTCCTTCTGAGAAGACAGCCATGCCAAGACAGCGATGTGCGGGGAGAACACCATGTGAAAACAAAAGCAAAGACTGGGATGGTGCTGTTGTAAGCCAAGAAGTCCCGGATGTTTCCAGAAAGCCACCAGAAGCTAGAAAAAGCCAGGAAGGATTATCCTCTACAGCTTTCAGAGAGAACATGGCCTTGCCAACCCTGTGATGTCAGACTTCCAGCCGCCAGAACTATGAGAGCACACACTGTCATTGCTTTAAGTTATCCACTTTTTGGTGCTTTGGTGTGGCAGCCCTGGGAACCTCAGACAGCAAGGATATGGCTTGGGTGGGCAGGTGAGTGCAGTGATCCCAGGGGTCTCTGTCCCAGTGCATTGGCTGCACTTCCGTCTCCGAGGCAGGCTAGCAGTGAGGGGCTTGCCTGCCACGCTGCACGGCCACATGGAGGCTCCGTCTAGCTCCGGACAGGTGGCCTGCACCGGAGCAGAGCACAGGCTCACTGACACCAGCTGCAATGCCAGTATCCTAACCCCCTTCTCTGTCCAGTTGGCCGTGGGTTTGGCCATCTTTGACTTCCAGAATGTCACAGCTTTTTTTTTTTTTTTAATTTTTTTTTTTAAGATTTTATTTATTTGCGAGACAGAGAATGAGAGACAGAGAGCATGAGAGGGAGGAGGGTCAGAGGGAGAAGCAGACTCCCCGCTGAGCAGGGAGCCCGACGCGGGACTCGATCCCAGGACTCCAGGATCATGACCCGAGCCGAAGGCAGTCGCTTAACCGACTGAGCCACCCAGGCGCCCCAGAATGTCACAGCTTTGAGCAAGTTCACAAAGGCAACCACGTTCACCCCCTTCTTGGCAACCCAGATTCCAGGCCCAGGAAGGGATGGGGGGCACCCAGGCCCTGTTCCTTTCTTTCTGCACACACTCCAAGTTAATTCCCACCAAGGATTTCCTCCCACCTTGTTGCCCATGCTCCCCAGATCCCAGCCTTCCATTCCCTCTAGACTCCACTCTGAGGCAAGTGCTCCTCAAGCGTCGTATCTAAAACAGCGTCCTGCCACTCTGTCCCTTGGCCCTGCTCTGTTCTTCATAGCCCTTACCAGCAACAGAAATTATGTATGTGTGAGTTTGTTTCTTGACTGTCTCCCTGCTAGAAAGTAACAGCACACTGTTTAGAATCTAGTGAGTGCTCAGGAAGCACTGCATAAAGGAATGAATGAGTGAAGTGACATTCGAGCTGAGCTTGTTCAGCTTGCTCGAGTGTGTTCCTGGCAGAGGGAAGAGCAGCGAAGATGCTCGTGGTCAGGACAGAAGTTCAGCGTGAGGGGAAAAGAAGGCAGAGTGAGACAGGATCCTGGAGAGAAAGCAACGTCCTGGGGGCCGCACTCAGCTCAGCTTGTGCTCAGCCTGGCCCGGTGTCGGTCCAGTGACTGCCTTGTACATCTTTCCATTTCCCACCTCTTTGAAATGACCTACCCATCTGGGGGCAAAGGCTAAAGAGGACAAGGATCTGGCTCCTTTGGGCTTATCATTGCATCCACTGCCTCAAATTAGTTTTAGAAGGCAGGTAAGTGTTAACTGTTTAATAATAATCACATGTCTGTGTAAGAATAATTGTACATCTTTGAGAAAGGGAAAAGAGATGTAGGACTTATTTCAAACAGCCCAGGTTAGCTTCTTTATAGCTGTGATACTCACTCCATTTTACAGATGATGAAACTGAGGCTGGGAGAAGCTAAGTAATTTACCCACGGTCTCCAGTAACCCAGCATTCAAACCCAGCTCTTCTGACTCCAAAGCCTGTCTTCTCTCTCCCGGATTACACGGTGGCCTCTCAGATTTCTGGCTCAGACTCCATCGTCCTGTGGGAGGCCTTCACCCTGGCATTTGAAGGTGATCCTGGGCAAGTCAGGTAGCTTTGCTGAGTCTCACTTCCTTTATTCAAAATGGGACTGGTGATCCCAGCCCTGCCAACTTCACTGGGTGGAAAAATGTCTCTGAAAAAGTTCTGTAGACTAAGTGACCATACATCCAGGGTTTGACATTGAACCATGCCCAAAACAAAGAGGGTATTTATTTCCAGCACTTCATTAAAGATTTTTATTTATTTATTGAGAGAGAGAGCATGAGAGAGAGGAGGGTCAGAGAGAGAAGCAGACCCCCTGCCGAGCAGGGAGCCCGATGCGGGACTCGATCCAGGGACTCCAGGATCATGACCTGAGCCGAAGGCAGTCGCTTAACCAACTGAGCCACCCAGGCGCCCCTATTTCCAGCACTTCATTGTGCACTCTTAAATTCTGTGGTGAAGGTGGGCTGTAGGACCCTCCCTTCTATCCCCCATCCTATCCTATCTTTTTTTTTTTAAGATTTTATTTATTTATTTATTTTAGAGAGAGAGAGAGCAGTGGGAGGTGCAGAGGGAGAAGGAGAGAATCTCAGGCAGGCTCCAGGCTCAGCGTAGAGCCTAACGCAGGGCTTGATGTCACGACCCTGAGATCGTGCGTGACCTGAGGCGAAATCAAGAGTCAGGCACTCAACTGAACTGAGCCACCCAGGTGCCCCCATTCTCTCCTGCCTTTAGCTCTATCCTAGCCCTAAAGCAAAGCCCCGAGGGTGGATCTGAAAGAACCAAGCCCATAGAAGGGACACCCAGACCTCCCGCCAGTGGCAGTCTGGAAAGTTCTGGAGCCCTAGAGTTGCCCGAGAGCGCCAGGCCCCTCCTGAGAAGCAGATCTGTGTGTCACACTGTCCACCGTGGAAGCAGGCACAGGGCCGTTAGGGAACTCATTTACTGAGTTTCTTGACTTCATGAGACTCTGTGATAGATGGAAGGCCCTTGAACTTCACTTGATTAGATCTAGATGAGCCTCCATGTCCCTTTCTAGACAACTGGGATAATTTCGGCACCCATCTACCTCCTGCAGTCCTTACAAGTATTATAAAGTAATGTCTGCACAGTGCCTGGCCCACAATAGGCAGTGAAACCCTTCATTATTATTAATAATGTCATTATTATTAATAACTACCACCATATTGGCCACAGAGTAGGTGCTCAATAAAAATGTATGTAAGGAACAAAAAATAAGGTCAAAGTACTCCCTTTAATTCCCATTTGAATTCCCCCCAGGGCAAGGGGTGGGGGGAGGGAAATCCAACATATCTGATGTTTAGAAATGTGACGTCCAAAAATGTCTGTTTTCAAGTCCCATTGTTTTCCCGTCCTGCAGCTGCCAGAGAGGCTGGAATTACTTAGTAACCGTGGCCAGCTTTTTGGGAGATGGGTCTGTGGGGGAGAGATCTACTCAGATGAAAAAGATAGCACACCAAACACTGGCCCCATCCAGTGATTATGTCATCTGGCACGAACTGAGGACGAATTTCCCCTGTACCTGACAATAACATTTTTTTCAAAATAAAATATGTGAGGTTGAGAAGTTTATCTTGGCGGAGCATTGTACCATTAACTCAAGATTAAATGCATCCTGTCCAAATTCTTTTGCTACTTGTAATTGGGGCCTCAGGCTCTCAGCCTCCAGATGTTGACTCTATGGATGCCTCAGGAAAGGAAACTAATTGTTTTTCACATTAGAAGTGTCCAAAGTGGGGCTATGGTGGCTGTCCCCGTGCACTCCCCCAAAACCCCTTCAGGACCAAAGTGCTCATTCCCCAGCTACCAGCAACATCACCTGCCGATGGCTCCCAGCTGAGCATCCCCCCCCCCCCACCACATACCGCCCTGAAGGACATTGTCACCTTGGAAGTCATGGCCCCCTTCCAGGAGGCTGCCCAACCCAATAATGGGTTGATGCGGAGGTACCAAAGACCAGTCCCCCTGCTTCAGTCTGTGAAGAGCCACCTTAGCTCCAGATTTCCCATGAGGTGAGCTGGGCCCTTGTTGCCAATGTGCTGGAGTTCAAGTTCTCTGGCAAACTTCCTTTACTGCCCCCCAGGGGTTGGTCCAGATAGCATTCACCAATAAACTTACCGTACACATGCGGTCTGGGGAAGCCAACTCTGCTTAGGATTTTGGAGTAGATCACTCACCAGCCAGTGGCCACAGGGACTCCGTCACCGTGGTGGAGCCCTGATGGCCCAGGTGAGCCGTGCAATCATTCTGAGTCCCACGATGAACTTGGATGGAATGCCCATGGACAGGGATGCACTTGGAGGGCAGTGTCTCAGGTCTTTGGGAAGCTGGCAGTGGGGAGAAACAGGAGTAGGATGGCCGTTGCTGAGAACCACTGATGCATTTGAGAAAGACAGTGGAAGGCTGGGGGCGATGATTCAATAAGGTCAAGTGTGACAGTCCGAGGACTCTCCCGGTAGCAGATAAAGAGACAATCATCTCCTATAACCTGAAGGCAGAAAAGGCTGAGCATCAGGTTCAGGACTTAATTATCAGGCTGCGGAGCTCCAGAGATGATTGAATTCTCAGCCCCAATGTGGCCGCCATAGCAAGGTCAGGGTCCTTGTGCAGGGGGCCAGCATGGTTCGAGTGCTCCCTCTGCCTGGTCTGCTGCCACCCCTCCTCACAGGGGCCGTTCCCAAGGGCCCTCGCCAGTAGTCTTCCCACACATTCGGGGTCACCACCCCAGGGGGCGCCCCCCGCCAGATAGACCCCCCACAGCCGTCCAGAAGCTGTGCTCCCTGCCTTTCCCCAGCTTGTCATTCAGGGCTCAGCTCAAACATCGCGTCCTCAGAGGCCCTCCCCGACCACCTGCTCCCCCGAACCCCACTCCACCTGAGTCGGGTTGTCCCTCACGGCGCCCATTTTCGCCGGCTGCACAGCCCTAACAAGCACCTGAAACTATTCGCTCACTTACTTCACTTCCCAGATCGCTCCTTTGAGTGCAAGTTCACCAAGACCCAGCCCAGGGTTCAGTGTCGTGGCTGGGTGCCATGTAAGGGTTTGGAAAGAAAAAAATATATAGTGAAGGAGGGAAAGAAAGAAGAGAGAGGACTAGGAAGGACGGAAGAGTGCTGGGTTCAAATTCTGACTTTGGGGAGCTCGGAAAGATTCTTTGACCTCTCTTGGCTTTTGATTCCATTTCTGTTAAAAGGGAATGTGAATTATTTTTGGAATTCAATGAGATAATATGTGGGAAGCACCCATTGTCCAGGCTTTCCCCCAGAAACTTAGGATGTTCTCTTTAGGATAGCACTCGACTCCTTCTCATTTCCCTTCTTAGCCACTCCGTCCCCTTCCACTCCTTGCTTCCTTCTGAAGGAGACCTATCTAGAAAATGGAAGTTTCCAAGTGGGAGATATTTTTGAGGTTAAGCTGTAGGCACGAGAAGGCAGCCTAATAGCAATGTCAGGAATCTGGTATCAGCCTTTGACGTGTGTGTGTGTGTGTGTTTGTGTGTGATGTGGAGGTTGTTTTTGTGTGTGTATTGGCAGCGGCGGTGGGGGTGTGTGTGTGTGTTGTTGTGTGTATATTGTTGCCGGTGGTGTGTGTGTGTGTGTTGTCGGTGATGGTGTGTGTGCTGTCATTGGGGGGTGTGTGTGTGTGTGTTTTGTTGATGTGTGTGTGTGTGTTGGCAGTGGTGGGGTGTGTGTTGGTGGTGGTGATGGTGTGTGTGTTGTCATTGGGGGGGCGTATGTGGTATGTGTGCATGTTTTGTTGATGTGTGTGTGTGTGTTGATGTGTGTGTGTGTGCGTGTGTGTTGGCAGCGGTGTGTGTGTGTGCTGTGGCGATGTGTGTGTGTGGTGTGGTGGTTGTTTTTGTGTGTGTGTTGGCAGCGGTGTGTTGGCGTGTGTGTGTTGGCGTGTGTGTGTGTGTGATGGCGTGTGTGTCGGCAGCGGTGTGTGTGCGTGCGTGCGTGTGTGTCGGCAGCGGTGGCGTACGTGCGCGCGCACGGCGTGGCGGCGGAGGGCGCTGGCCCCTCCCGCGCTCGCGGGCACCTGCTCTCAGGCGGGCAGCCGGCCCGCAGCCGCAAGCGGCGCGGTGCTTTCCCAGGGAAGCCTGTCCCGGGCACTGCGGACCAGGACTGGGAGCACCGCCCACTGCTCGCCACTCTGGGATTTTCCACCAGGGTTTCTACTTTCTTTTCCAAGTCTTTTCCTCCGCCTCACCCAGAACTGTAAACAGGATGGGTTTCGTTCACTTGCATTTCTTGACTCCCCCCTTTTTTTTTTTTTAATGAAAGAATAAATAGACTTGGGGAAACTCTGGACAAGCAAATAAGTAGGGAGAAATAGTCAAGCCCACTGTTTTCACTGTTTCTGATGATCTCCCAGGATTCTTGCCGTACATTTTCTTAGGTTTAGTTTTGTCAAAGGGATATTTTATATGTAGTTTGAAAAACCAGAGAGTATTAGCTCTGATGACAAGCAGCAGTCTCTTACCTCATTCTCCTACCTGTCCAGAGTCCAGCTTCCTAGAGGCAACCGCTTTTCTCTCCCTCAGCTACATCTCTGCTAGTTACCCGCGTCTGTCTACACGATACCCGATATGTGTATCTGACATGCTGATCTGACACGTGTCTATGCTGTGAAATCAAGGCGGTAATAAGATTCGTTAACATACCTGAGGCCTCACCTAATTATATTCTTTCTTGATACACTACCTTGAGTTTTTTGTCTTTCGACTTCTTGGTTTGGGCGTTGAGATGTGGGGCTTCTTGCACACTCTCTCCCCAACGGCTGAGCTACACACCAATTCCAACCTCTTCTTCCCTTTCTCCCGATGTATGAAATTGGCTAGCTGAGCTTACGTCTTCAGGCCTGTGTAAGTGTGTTTAGACTAGAGCCACTTTTTTGTACTCCTGCTGTATTTCCTAGCTCGTGCAACTTTCTGGTTCCCTTGCAATTAAGAATTGCCTCGTTTTGTTTACTTGGCTCGATGTATTTTGTTGACCTTGTTTGATGGATCTAAGTCATGCCCAAACTCTCCAGTAGAACTTGATTTCCTTAGTGTTTCGATTAGCACATTCAAAAACACAAAGTATGTCTTTCATTTGTTCCTGGAGCGCTCCGTCCTCCCGTTCCCATCTGATTGACAGCTCCCTTGCTCAGCCGGGTCCTAGGCCTTCTACCAATTGCCTGGCCTTCCCCTCTGCTCCTAGCTCTTGGGTTGGATCCCCCAAATCCTATATTCTAGGTCTTCTTTAAAAGGGCTTGATGCTCTTTTTCTTTTTAACAGCTTTATTGAACTGTAATTAACAGACAGTAAACCTCACATGTTAAACTGTATCATTTGATACACATGTAAATTTTGACATCACCGCAATCAAGGTAATGAATATATCCATCACCTCCTAAAATTTCCTTGTGTCTCTTTGTAATCCCTCTCTTCTGCCTCTTCCCTACCCCTAGGCAACCACTGTTCTGCTGTCACTGCAGATTAGCTGGCATTTCCTAGGATTTATTATAAATGGGTTCATAGAGTGTGTGTTTTCAACCGGCTTTATTTGCTCAGCATAATTATTTGGAGATTTATCCATGCTCTTGTCTGTCTCAGTAGCTCGTGTTTTTTTTTTTTTTTTTTTTTTTTTGAGTAGTATCCCATTATACAGTTGGAGGACATTTGTGTTGTTTCTATTCATTGGTTATTTAAAAATAAAGCTCTTGGGGCGCCTGGGTGGCTCAGTTGGTTAAAGCGACTGCCTTCGGCTCAGGTCATGATCCTGGAGTCCCTGGGTCGAGTCCCGCATCGGGCTCCCTGCTCGGCGGGGAGTCCGCTTCTCCCTCTGACCCTCCCCCCTCTCATGTGCTCTCTCTCATTCTCTCTCTCTCAAATAAATAAATAAAATCTTTAAAAAAAAAATAAAGCTCTTATGAACATTCATGTGAAAATTATTCTATGGACATATGTTTTCATTTCTCTTGGGTAGATAGCGAAGAGGGAAGGACTGGGGGTCATATAGACGGTATTTTTTTTTTTTTTTTTTTGCTGTTGTTCTATTTTAAGAAACTGCTGAATTGTTTTCTAAATGGTTTGTACCATATTTCTTTCCCACCAACAGTGTTATAAGGGTTCTCTTGTTCCACATTCTTGCCAATATTTGACACAGCCATTTTAATTTTAAACATCTTGTTATATGTTTAGTGGTATCTCACTGTGGTTTTAATTTCTTATAGACAACATATAAGCGGGTCTTGTTTTTTTATCTACTGTTTGTCTTTTTTTTTTTTAAGATTTTATTTATTTATTTGACAGAGAGAGACACAGCGAGAGAGGGAACACAAGCAGGGGGAGTGGGAGAGGGAGAAGCAGGCTTCCCGCGGAGCAGGGAGCCCAACGCGGGGTTCGATCCCAGGACCCCGGGATCATGGCCTGAGCTGACGGCAGACACTTAATGACTGAGCCACCCAGGCGCCCCATGATCTACTCTCTTTAATTGGTGCGTTTCAGACCATTGACTTTCAAGGTGATTACCGGTAGAACTGGATTAATATCTACCGTATTTGCTACTGTTTTCTCTTTGTTGTCCTGGTTCTATGTTCCTCTCTTTCTTTGCCTCCACTATTTTTCTGCCTTTTGTGGTTTTAATTGAGCATTTTATATGATTCTATTTTCTCTCCTTTCTTAGCATATCAGCTATACGGATATATTCTTTTTTAACTATTTTTAGCCAATACATAAGAATTTGCAATGCACATTTATAACTAAACCAATCTACTTTCAAATAACTCTACACCACTTCCCAGGTAGTGTACCTTATAATAACAAAATAATCCAATGCCTCCCTCCTGTCCCTTGATTAATTGCTGTCCTTATTTCATTTATATACAAACATATGTAAGAAAGAATACACACATACATATATATAGGCATATACATAATCAAATACATTGCTGGTATTATTTTGAATAAACTGTTATCTGTTAAATCAATCAAGAATAAGAAAAGTAAACATTTTAATTTTACCTTCACTTACTCCTTCTTCGATGCAATGCTCTTTCTGTATGTAGCCCCGAGTTCTGATCTTTTACATGGTCATACGAATTTTAGAATCAGTATGTCAATTCCTACAAAAAACCTTGCTGGGATTTTGATTGGAAGTATGTTGAATCTGGAGAGATTCAGTACAAACTGGACTCTTAAGAGCATTAAGCCATTGGATCCATGAACACATATATCTCTCCATGTATTCAGCTACTTTGATTTCTCTCAGCGATATTTTGCAGTCTTCGGAGCATAGGTCTTGCACACCTTTTGTCAGATTTATCCCTAGGCAGTTAATATTTTTGATGTTGTTGTAAATTATACTGATTTTTTAATTTTAATTTCTGATTCTTGTTGCTAGTCTATACAAATACATTGATTTTTGTATGTAGATCTTGTATCCTGCAAGTCTGCTAAACTCAGTAGTTCCAATGGCTTTATTGTGGATTCAAAGGAATGTTGTGTGGAGGTGGTCATGTCATCTATAAATAAAAACAGTTGTATTTCTTCCTTTGCTATTGAGATGCCCTTTAATTCTTTTCCTTGCCTTTGTGCAAGGGCTAAAACCTCCAGTATAATGCTGCCTAGAAATGCTGAGAGGACATCATTACCTTGAACCTGATCTTAGGAGAGAAGCATTCAGTCGCTGTGTGATGTTAATTTTAGTGGTCTTGTAGCTGCCTCAAATCTGATTGGAGAAGTTCCTCTCGATTCCTAGTTGCCTGGGACCAAGGATCAGAAATCCTGAAGCAGCTTAGCTGGGCTGTTCTGGCTCAGGGTCTCTGATAAGGTTGCAATCAAGCTGTTTGCCCCAGCTGCAGGCTCCGAAGCTTTGACTGAAACTGAAGAAACTTCCGAGCTCACCACAGAGGCTGTTTGCAGGAGGTTGCCATTCGTCAACATGTGGGACTCTCCACAGGACTACTCACAATATGGCTTTCTCTAGAGCCACTGCTCCTGGGGAGAGAGGGAAAGAAAGAAATATTACCCTGCCTTTTATGACCTAGCCTGCAATCACACCATCCCATCTGCCTTATCTCGTCTGTAGTTAGTCTTTAGTAAGTTGCAAAGCCCAGTCCACCCTTAACGGGAACGGCTCATATGGTGATGTGAACACCCGAAGGCAGGTCTCAATGGTGGCCATCTTGGAGGCTGGCTATCACAAGGTGTTCATGCCAGTTATATTTAATGTGATTATTGAGGTGTTTGGGTTCAAATATATGATCTTACTCTTTGTTTTCTATTTCCGTCATGTGTTCTTTGTTCTACTTCCCCTTTTTCTGCACTCTTGAATCCATTGAGGATTTTTGGTTATTCCATTTTAATCCCTTCATTGGTTTATTAACTATAATTCTTTGTTGTGTTATTTTAGTTGTTCATAGTCCAGGGTATACATCTTTAGCTTTCCACAGCTACCTTCAAGTGATACTACACTACTTCATGGATAAGAAACTTACAACAATGTATTTCTGTCTTCCCTCTAGGCCTTGGTGATGATATTCTCATACACTTTACTTCTATAGATATTATCAGCTTCATAATATTTTTACGTAGTTTTATCTTTTAAAGACATTTCAATGATAATAATAGTCTGTATATTTATCCATAAATTTTATTTAGCTGGGTGCTAGATATTTTTGTATTCCGAAAAGCATTCTTGAATTCTGTTCTGGGTTGAGGTTAAATTACATGGAAACAATCCTTTCGGTTTCTGCCTCTAATCTTTGTTAGGCTGGAACAAAGCAGCAGTAACTCTAGGGTTCATTTTTCCCCACCACTGGGGCAAATCCCTGCTTAGTTCCCTGGCAGATGCCTCCTGAATCATGAGACAGTGCAGTCTGACATTTGGGAACAGACAGAATGTCAGCTCCATTCCCTCTAGCCCTGTCATGGCTCTTCCCCTGACCCTGGCTGGTTTTCTTTCACATGTGCACAGCTCAACACTGGAGGGGACCTTCTTCAGATCTCTAAGATTCCCCTTCTGTGAAGCTCTCTTTACTCCAGCGTTCTGCCCTGTGAATGCCAGCTGCCTTGGTTTCCCCAGACTTCCAGCTCCATCTCTGGGTGTCACCTGCTTCAGCCTCCTTGCACTATACCACACCTCCTATCTCCCAGGGATCACTGGCCTTCATTATCTGCATGCCCAGTGTCCTGAGAGCCATTGTTTCCTATATTTTGTTTCATTCTTTGTTTCAGATGGGACCAAAAATCTGGTCCCCACTCCTCCATCTTTGCTATCGTCCATGTCTGTCACATCCCTAACTCATTTTGGTGGAGAACATTCCCCAGCAACTTTCTGATGGAGGGTTCATGGGAGATGAGTTTTTGAGATCTGTCAAGTCTGAATTTTTTTCTCAACTTACATCTGTTTGGTAATTTAGAAGAGTATTATATTCTGTATTTGGAAAATATTTTCCCTCAGAACTAAAAATCTAAAACTAGTGCTTTAGTTTATAATTTTCTGGGTTTTTTTTTTTTCCCCCTGAAAACTTTTAGGATATCCTTTTTATACGTCCTATTATTAAGGTTTATAACAATGTGTCTTTTTTTTTTTTAAGATTTTTATTTATTTATTTGAGAGAGAGAGAGCGCACAAGCAAGGGGGAGGGGCAGAGGGAGAAGCAGACTCCCCGTTTAGTGTAGAGCCTGATGCGGGGACCTGAGATCATGATCTGAGCTGAAGACAGACACTTAACTGACTGAGCCACCCAGTTGCTCCATGTCCTTTCTCATACATTGTGTTGGGCCCTTGAAGGACCCTTTCTATTAACAAACAAACAAACAAACAAACAAAAACCACATCAAATCCTTGAGTGCTGGGAAATTTCCTTTTGTGATTTCTCTGAAAATTGACTCCGGACTTCCTAAAATTCAAATAACGGTCTTCTGACTGGTCTGGGTTCCCTTTTTCACATTGTTTCGGCTTCTCTGTCATATTAGAGGCTCCTACAGAAATGGTATGATCTTTGGCTGCACATCCTTATTTAAGACTGAGGCCCTAAATAGTTTTGTGCACATGTATGAAGCTTGCTAACTGGTAGGCTTTATTATAATGTGATCACGGGGGGGGGGGGGGGGACTGACTGGGTCTTTGGGTAAACTTTCAAATGCCAATACTTGTAGATTTTCTTTCCTGTTTTCATCAGTTTCTGCAATGACAATTTCTCCATTCTCTTGCCAAAATGTACAGGGGCAGGTATGGTGTAAGCTGTGTGCCACCATTTGGAGAGTCAGGAAGAGATGGGAGACGTGGGGCAGGCCATGCTATCAGTCTGTAGCGTGTATATTTTTCACTTTGTCCCCTTGCTTTCAAGACCATATGGTGTCCTGTTTTCAACTGTGCCTGGCATCTCCACAATACCCTCTGCAATTCAACTTCTTTAGGCAGTAAACTTTCAGCATTTTGCCCAAATGGGCACCTGGAGGATGGAAGGGCAACTGGGGGTCTAACGGCTCTAATGAAGGCTTTTCACTAATACCCCAGTGTTCAGCTTCATTCTAAATCCTCACCTCCAGAGAGATCTGGGGCCTCCAGTTTGGAGCCTTTCCATAGTTCTTGGGCTCATGTTAGCTTATTTCTAGTTGGTCTACTGAAGGAAGTTCGATTCACTTTTCTTCTCTCTCTGTCAGATATCATTAATCCATCTGTTTTTGCGTTGTTAGAAATGTGTTGACATCTCTTGCTTGCAATTGTCTCCTCTCTAGTATACTCAACCTACCGAAGAAAGTCAGATTCTTCTTCTATCTGCTAGTCGGTCCGCACTAAGCCCTCTGTTTTCCAGCTTCTAGAATTTCATGGATATCTCTTGTTTGCTGGAGTCTCTTCTCCTGTTCTCTCTGTCCTTGCAGTCTGTGCCTTTTGCATTCCTTTACTATCATTTTAGTGGAATTCCAGGAAGGAGTGGAGATAATGTGTGTGTCCATGGGGCATGGACAGGAAAGAGAGGGCAGAGGTCCAGACAACCAGCCTGGGAATTGTGAGAACCTGTGGCAGTCAGGTGGATCAGAATCCACCCACTGGCCAGAGCTTGCTGACGTCCATTGACCAGGACTAGCTCAAGGAGGAGCAAGGCAGAGACTGCCAAAGCATCGCTGAAACACTTGAATCCTCTGTCACCTAGAGCTGGGGGTAGGAGTTCATTGTGTTTATTCCATGTGCATGTATTGGCCCCTCCTCTGTGCAAGCGCAGACCAGCTGACTCCAGAATCCCCACTCCTGACCACTTCGACTTGCTCTATATCATGAGAGATCCGAGATGCAACTTTACCTGTTACCTTGTCCCTCTTTTGAGATGTCACAGTAGTTTCTCTCCTCGAGCTGCTCTGAACCCAGTGGCTAGAGCCCTTGTGTCCTGCCCATGTTAACAGAAGTTTGATATTAAAGCCAATGTGTGTGGGTGGGTGGGGGGGGGGGGGTGAGACTACTAGCTAATCTAGGTTTTCTGGTGGTGAACTTTAGATGAACAATGCCCCTTTGATCTTCGGAAGCAGGCCACAGGGTCCTGCCTATTTGGGGCTTAGAATGGGTTGTCAAGGTCAGTTGGAGGCCCTATCGAACCCAGTTTCCTTAGCTGCAGGTTGGAATGATTTGCATTTCAAAGGCTCTAAATCATGGCAAAAAAAAAAAGCACATTGGGGAAAGATTGCTTCTAATTCCTAATGACTCAAAAGGGCTTGGTCATCGTTGGCCACCCAGCTGAAGCCTGTCTAAGGGTGAGTTTTAGGGTAAAACAAGAGAAAGTAAAATAAGAGAAGGTAAAACGCAGCCAAGCACGGGGAAGATGTGAGACACTGGGAGGTTGAAAGGAAGGGGAAAGGAAGCATGCCCAGCTAAGATCAGTTAGAAGTTCATGTTAATATTTTACAGCACTTCCATCAATTTCCTTTCATTTCCAGTGTAAGCGCAGGAAGGACTTTTCATAATTTTCTGGCTGGACCTTTGTTTCACGAATGGAGAAACTTGGGTCCAGAAGGCCAGATACCTTGTTTATGACTCAAATTGCTGCAACTGAGCCAGGATCGGAAGCCAGGCATCCAATCTCCTCATCCTGGATTCTTCCCTCTGCAGCTCAACCATCTTGGGACACTGCAGGTACTAGAATAGGTGGCCAGTTTGGGTTTGGAAACTATGATGATGAGGCATGGAGGAAGTGGATTATGGGGAAGAGGTCTAGAATGTCTATCCCTTCAATGTCTCTTGCTTTTTTTGTGTTTATTTTGGAAGTTTTAGAATTTCCCCAGTGACTATGACAGGAATATGTATTAAGAGCCTTAAAACTGCTTCTCCTTTACCTGGCAGATGCATTTCCAAAAATTTATTCTCCAGAAATAATTTAGATGTGCACAAAGTGCTTGCCAAAAGAATGACTCTCAGTTCTTTTTGGTTTTTCAACACCAAAAAAATTGGAAAGAAACATCCAACAGTAGGGGCCGAGTTGAGTAAATTATGACACACCCATATAATGGACAACACATAGCTACTAAAGTGATTTTATAGAATATATTTAACAAAATAGATAAAAAGTGTTCCATAAATACATGAAATATGTATTTGTATTTATATACGTAATATAAAGTATATTATAGAAGAAAATGTAGCATGTGTGCTGTTTTTGGATAAAAATGATACATACATGAATACAAAAATAACTAGAAATATATATCAAAATGTAATAGTAAAGATCTTGGGTAATGAGATTATTGTCTTTTTATATTTTTCTATATTTTTCACATTATCTAAAAGAAACGTATATTGCTTTTCAAGGAAATAAAAAAAATTTAAAGCCCTCTCAGAGTGACAACAAATTGCCAAAGAATATCAACTAGACAACTTTTGACTCACTCTACTTACATAAAAGTGTGGTTCTAAGTATCAACTCATAAACACCTCGTAATGCTTACTCTTCCTACTAATCCTGCTCGATCAGACATTTTGCATGTGCTGGCTCTACACTTAGATTTTTTTAAAAAATCAGTGTACTGAATTATTGTGGTATTTTTTTAAATCAGAGAATAGTCCCTATCATATAATAAATAAAAACGTTTTAAAGCTTTGAAACAGAAACAAACAAAGCATTAGGGATCTTGGCTTGCAAATTTTTAAACAAAGATGCATATAACTGTCCCCATTGAATGACTTCAAAACAAAGCCTGCAGTATCAATCTTGGCGACCTTTGGATGGTTTTACCTCATAGGCTTCAAACCAAACAGTAAGAGGAATTTACAAGAGGCAGCTCTGGCTGTGAGGTCTGAAGCCAACTGTTGCCCAAACAAAACCTAGCTAGTGCATTTGTAGGGTGAGCATATCATTCAAACCAGGATACTTCTGAAAGGCAACAACCAGAAATCAGGACTGTCTGGAGCAAAATGGGACTTCTGGTCGACCTACTAATTTGGCTTCTTTTTAGACCTTTCTGTTTGACAGGCTATGCGGTGTGAGAGAGTGTCGGAATGAGGGTCTTGGACATGCCCTTGCAGGCCAGCCACCAGTTTGCCTGATGGGGAGGCAGAGGTGCAGCATGGGGAGGAATTAACCCCAAGCCACACTGATTTGGTGCCAGCAGCAGCTCGCAAGAATGATCCAGGGCTAAATGCCCTTTGCTGATAGTTTTCTGTGAAAGAAAAAAAATCCTTTTATCAAAGGCCACGCAGAGGGTGCTATGGCTCCCAGAGGAGAGGAGGCAGCCCAGAGAAGCCAGAGAGATCGCCAGAAAGACCTGGCTTTAAATCCCAGCTTTATTTCTCTGGCTTTATGACTTTGGGGATAGTCCTGAACCACTCTGAGCCTCAATTTCTTCATCTTAGGATCAGAAGGGTAAGAACTATCCCACAAGGTTGTATTGCTATGTATTGGGTACTAAAAGGCAACCATCATTGTTACTGTTTGTGCATTGACTCTGCTTTTTAATTGTGGTAAAATATACATAACATAAAACGTAAATGGAATTCACCATTTTAGCCATTTTTGTGTATACGCTACAGTGGCATTAAGTGCTTCACATTGTTGAACAACCATCACCGCCCTCTATCTCCAAAATCCTTCATTACTGCAAATAGAAGCTCCATATCCATTAAACATGAACTCCCCATTTCCACCCCCTCCCCCCAGCCCCTGGCAACCAATGTTTTACTTTCAGTCACTCTGCATATGACTACCCTAGGAACCTTATCTCAGCAGAATCTTTTGTGTGTGGTTTATTTCGCTTAGCAGAATGTCTTCAGGTTGGTCCATGTGGTACCACGTGTCAGCATCTCTTAACTTTTTAAGACTGACTGATATTCCATCGTTTGTACCTACCATATTTTGTGTATCTACTCACCCCTGGATGGATATTTGGTTTTTTTCTACCTTTTGGCTATTGTGAATGATGCTGCTATGAATGTGGGTACACAAGTATTTGTTTAAATCCCTGCGTTCAATTCTTTTGTGGATATACCCAGAAATGGAGTTGCTGGACCATATGGTTGTGCATTGCTATTGAGTGATGCTTGTTTTATCACCTTGGACAGGTTATTAAACCTTTTTGAGCCTCGTTGGAAATAACAACTGTCTCAGGCCCTACCAGAAACGTTAAGTCACTATATGCATAATGATGATAAATAATAATGTTGGTTAAAAAAAAAATTAGTTGGTTGCTCCAGGGCTGTGTAGAGGTTGGGGTGACCAAAAAGCATTTGTCCTGGTGAGGAGGTCTCAACTGAGCTCCTCTTGCCCTTGCAAAATCCTACAGTTGCAGAGATTTCACCTCCCAGCCTGAAGTACACCTCATTTCCTTTCAGCAGATTGTGCTCCTGGAAAGTGTTTAGTAATATTTTAAATGCTCATTATTCCAGGAACCCTGTGGTGGTTCCTTCTGTAAAAGCAAGTCTTCGTTGGAGGAAATAACAAACTCTAAATTACTTGTAATAAATTAGACCTTTGATGTAAAAAGTTCAGACCTGTGTGGAGGACTTCACAGTTTACAAGAAGCTCTCACCTCTGCCGGTCCCAGTCATCTGGTGGGTATGGGCCTGAGCCACGTAGGGAAACTTCCACACCGAGGAAGATGGGTTGAGTGTGGCAGCCAAAAATAAGACTTTGGAGACTCAAAGCCCTGCCTTCATATTCCTTCCCTGCTACCAACTGTGCAACCTTAGTTAAGCTACTTCTTCTCCTGGGGCCTCAGTTTTCTTACCTGGGAAATGCAGATGATCACTACCCCGTGCCACAGTTGAAAGGATAAAATAGGATAAAAGAGCTTAGCACATGGTAGGGATTCCAAGCAGGCGGTCCTGCTCGAGCGGGAGTGTTGCAATCAAATAAAATCTCAGAAACCATGTGCTAAAAGTAATTGTTTCCATGAGGGTTTCAGACCAGCAAAAATAAAGTTATTTTTCCCGCAGAAACATCAGTTAAAAAAGTCTTCCACTACCATATATTTATAGCTCTCAAGCAATCCCCGTGTCCCATTTCAGCAGCTCTGGCGAGTCAGCAACTTCCTTTTACTCTCACCGCTGAGAGCCCTCACTCCTTTGTCACCTGTTCTTTATAACAAGAGAGTACAGACTTCTACAAGCAACAACTTTTTTTTTTTAATTAAGATGGGAACTGTGATCTGCATAATGCATATATAATCTCTAAAATAGAAGCCGGAAGCAGTTTTCTCTAGTGGGGGCTGTTCCTGCCTGGATCAGTGGAAGGGCAACTGTCCCGCCATCTTTTTAGCGCTTTATGGAAGCTGCACATTCTTCAGATTCCCTCAGCCCTCTAGATAGGCAGCACGGGGATCATTGCCCCAATTTACAGTCCAAAAACTGACTTCCAGAGTGGTGAGGTCAGTTGCCCCAGGAGACCCAGCTGATAGGTGGATAAGGTGGTTTCTCCTCTCTCCACACCAGGTCTGTGGGTCCCAGAGCTTGGTGGGTGTCCCTGAGTGGCTCCTCTCTCTTGCCCCTGTCCAGGGCCACCCTAGCAGCCTCCAGTGGGGGGACCCCCATGCCTTGTCCAACTTCAGTCAGTGACAGGCTATGGGCAGAGGGGCCCCTCAGGGGGCTGGAGTCTGAGAGCTGGAGAGAGGGGCTCTTCCAGGGAAGACCCCTGTTTATGGAACCAAGCAGATCCTGAGTTCATGAATAAATAATAATTGTCATTCTTGATGTTTCAGAGGCAATTCTGCAACACTGCAACCCCTCCCCCCACCCAACTCCCTCCACCTTTTTTTTTTTTTTTTTTTTTTTTTTTTTTTTTTTTTTTT
>NC_058412.1:11484427-11522148 GCF_002201575.2 Neomonachus schauinslandi | reverse complement strand
TTCCTTCCTTCCTTCCTTCCTTCCTTCCTTCCTTCCTTCCTTCCTTCCTTCCTTCCTTCCTTCCTTCTAAGGATTTTATTTATTCATTTGAGAGAGAGAGCACAAGGAGGGGGAGAAGCAGAGGCAGAGGGAGAAGGAGACTCCCCTCTGAGCTGGGAGCCCAACATGGGATGTGATCCCAGGACTTGGAGATCATGACCTGAGCTGAAGGCAGACCCTTAACCATCTGAGCCACTGAGACACTCCAGGATTGTTTCCTTAATGAAGTAGCAGAAAGAGAAATTATTAGTGTATAGAAATGCAACAGATTTCTGTATATTTTGTATCCTGTGACTTTACTGAATTCATTTATTGGTTCTAGTAGTATTTTTGTGGAGTCTTTAGGGTTTTCTATATGTAATATCATGTCATCTGCAAAAAGTAAAAATTTTTACTTCTTTCTTACCAATTTGGATGCCTTTTATTTCTTGTCTGATTGCTGTGGCTAGGACTTCCAGTAGTATGTTGAATAAAAGTGGTGAGAGTGGACATCCTTGTCTTGTTCCTGATCTTAGAGGAAAAGCTCTCTTAGAGGAAAAGTTTTTCATTACTGACTACAATGTTAGTTGTGGGCTTTTCATATATGGCCTTTATATGATTCCAAATAACCAACTGCTGATTGTCTGGCATATAATATTATCTTTCAAAGAGTATATTAATAATAAAAACTATGTATGTTCTTTTATAAAGAATATTGGCTTGGAAAATTTTTTTCCCAAGGGTTTTCTCTTTCCTACATACTTTTGCACCAGTGTTGCTTCCCACCTGCTGCCCCAGGTTTGTTAACCATGCTTTTGAGGATGATTGATTGATTGATTGATTTTGGGGGGGGGTCAGACTTATAAAACCACAGTGGGCAGGAATATCTACTGAACTTCTTGAGGGCAGAGATTTATGTTTTGCTGGCTGCTGGCTCCCCAGAGTGTAAAATGGTGCCTGACATGTAATATTGTATTATTGAGTATATTTATTCAATAAATAATTGTTGAATGTTGGAAGAGCAGGGCTTATGAATTCACCTTTAAGGCTACGTAGTAATTTGGAACATTTTGAGTGTATGCACTACGGTTCAGTACTTTAATTTTAATATAGCTTGTACACTTGAAAGGTGTAATGAAATAGGAAATCACTCATTTTTAATTGTTCTATGTAGATGATACGCAGTAGAAGAAAGGCAATTTAAACTAATCTCAGTATAAAGATCTGATATTTAACATTTAAAAGAATTACTCTCTTAGAAAGGACAGTTAAAAGTTTTATTGCACTGTTTGAGAGCAGGCACAATTCCACTCTAAATATTGCTGCCAGTAGTAGAAGGCTTTAATTAGTGTTTTTAATTAACAAAAGATCAAATGGATGTTTGAGCTAGTGGTTTAATAAATGAGAAATAGAGGTGGAAGTTAAAATCCTGTTCATATTATTAATTTCAGTAGTATTAGTATCGCATTGCTACACAAGAGATTCAATGAGGTAAGAGGAAAGTACCTTTTGAAAAGTTTTGAGAAGAGATTTGAGACAGGGAGGTAAATAGAATTGTTAATACAGTCAATTAAAAGGGCTATAGATTAATTTCTGGTGGAAGAAGACCATCCACTATGTAAATGGGCTTTGCCAACCAACTTACTTTGTCCTATGTTGCCTACCCAGTGATAACAACTTACCAAGTAATTACTTAGGGAGTCTGCCTTTCAGCGGCTACTCATGGAATAGAGTAGATTAAGCAGGTAGTAAGTGATATTTATCATTTTCTTTCTTGTTTTGTTTGCCTCACCTTTATTAAGGTATAATTGTAAGATATTTAAAGGGAACAGCGTGATGATTTGCTGTATGTATACAATGTGAATGGATTTTCCCCCATCGAATTTACACATCCACTACCTTACATATTTACCTTTTTCTTCTGTGTGTAAGAATGTTTAAGTCCTATTCTCTTAGCAAGTTTCAGTTATGTAATGCAGTGTTATCAAGTGTAGTCATCATCTTTTTTTTTTTTAAGATTTTATTTATTTATTTGAGAGAGAATGAGAGACAGAGAGCACGAGAGGGAAGAGGGTCAGAGGGAGAAGCAGACCCCCCGCTGAGCAGGGAGCCCGATGTGGGACTCGATCGCGGGACTCCAGGATCATGACCTGAGCCGAAGGCAGTCGCTTAACCGAGACACCCAGGCGCCCAAGTGTAGTCATCGTCTTATACATTAGATCTTCAGAACTTCATCTTATAACTGAAAGTTTCTACCCCTTTACCAACCTCTCCATACTTCCTTCACTCCCCCAGTCTTTGGTAGGCAACTAGTTTCCTACTATTTGTTTCTAGGAGTTTGATTTTTTTTTAAGATTACATATAATACATATAAGTGATATCATGCAGTATTTGTCTGTGTTTGGCATATTTCACTGAGCATAATGCCCCCCAGGTTCATCCATGTTGTCACAAATGACAGGATTTCCTTCTTTTTTTAAGGCCAAATGATACTTAAACCCTGGTTTTAATAAATGCTTGCTGGGCACTAGATGTCAGTTAGTGTTTGTTTGATTCTTCTGATTCTTCTTAGGCAATAGGCGGGAGACCTTTCTGCTTGTGTGGTTTCTCTTGTGGTAACTGAGCAACCTGGTATTCTCACTGGGAAAGGACTGAGCGATTGTTTGGACAAGTAGGACTCTGTGCACACTAAGGTTGGCCATATGAAATCCGTGCACTACAAAGTTTCTCTTTTCTGTAGCAACAGTTAGATTCCTCAGATTTACCAGGAATCTG
The DNA here is from genome assembly GCF_002201575.2 of Neomonachus schauinslandi. Lineage (NCBI taxonomy): Eukaryota > Metazoa > Chordata > Mammalia > Carnivora > Phocidae > Neomonachus > Neomonachus schauinslandi. The sequence goes on along the minus strand of NC_058412.1, from coordinate 11,519,355 downwards.
GACAATAAACACTCCTAGTGCTCCTCAAATGCAGGAGTGCATGTCCCCCCTTGCCTTCTTCTGTTCTCTTCATCATTGGACCCTCTTTTCTGCCAACTCTCTCTTCCTCCTGTCCCTTTCCTTTTGTTCACACAGCATGAATTTGTGGCCTGTTTTTGATAGAATATTCCAGATGTTGTGTACATACAGAATCTTGTGAAAATGTGGAGCCCAAATTCAGGAAACTCACAGTCTGGTCAATATCAACCCATGAAAGTTAATAAGAACTCATGGTAATTGATGTGTGATATAAGAGTATTTTTATAATGCTCACATATTTGGGTTTTCAGTTATATGTAAATTATAACACTGTAAAAGAGATTAAAAAAAAAAACAAACAAAAAACAACTCCTGAAGGGTAAGAGCCCTGTTTCTTTATGCTGGAGCACATTATAGTGTTATAAAGTTGTTGGAACCCTTAATTATGAGAGATAATTTATGACATCGCACCCTCTGAAGAGTGTTATTAAATTCTGGAGGTTACTTCTATTCAGCTACAAGTTCCTTGATCTGACATTAATGTAATATGATTACTGTATAGGATGGCATCTTTAAGATGAGCCTTTCTCCAGATGGGACCCTCCTTGCTGCCATTCACTTCTCAGGGAAACTAAGCATCTGGGCCATTCCATCTCTGAAGCAGCAAGGGGAATGGAATCAAAATGAGCAGGTATGTCTCTTGATTATTATTATTCTAAGAATGAGTCTCGCTTAAGGGTGAGTACTGACAATACTAATTTCATTTGGTTGATATTTTACTGTAGCACACAGCTATTATTTATTCATATCATGCGAAAGCTTTAGTTATATTAGAATATTATCAATATAGTAGGATAAATTTAGAGTAGAGTAGCACTGTGTACTGACTTTAATTGGTAGTGCAATACACTCTATACGGAGTGTACTCTGTCCACCAACCTCTCCTCTTTTCCCTTTTTCTCATTATAAAAATACAGAATGGAGATATTAATTTTGTAGCAACAGTCAACTAATATGATGGCTTCCAAAGGTCAATATTCTAAAAGGGTTACAATTCTTCCCACATCTTGCAATACTCATATAATATTGGGTTTATTTAAGGCTTAAGACTTGAAGGGAGTTATCTTCTCTTCACTCAAAAGGTAGATAGTGAAGATACAGTCTGTTAATTTTTTAGTGTCTTGAAATGACAGGTCGTAAGAATGAACAGTTTCAGTTGTTTAGCAACAGATTCAATATCTGTTATAATCTAAAATCATGATGGGCTGTGTATTGTGATAGAGTGAAGATTTAAAGAAAAATCTTCCCAGTTAGATACAACTTATGTTCTAGGTCTTTTACGCCTCTGATTACTATTTAGCATTTCAGCACTTAAGGTTTATACTTCCCCGTACCCCTTTGCCATAAGAATATCTCGTCACCAGCTTTGGTGGATGGTTTTGTGATTCCTGGATTGGAGCCTATGCCCTGAATGGTCTGAATGGGTTGATGTCTTTTTTCAGAATTCTTTTTAATGTCATTTCATCAGTTAAACTGAGCTATTAAAAGAATTTTGAAAATCAAAGGGTGTTTGGTTATTCCCAGAATAGCAGAGGGAAAGAGAAACTGGCTCTGCATTTTCTTACACTTTTCACAGACTTAAATTTGTTTTCACTATTCTTCAATTTTTTGTTTTTATACACAAGTTTGGGAAGATTGTTTTCCCTCTAGTTCCTACTCACCTTGAATGTAATTTGGTTTCCACATGTCTACTGCACTCTATCTCACTGGATCTAGATTTGTTCTAAATAGAAGAGGCGCTCCTCAGTCTTCAACTCAGTAGCTCAATACAAGGAACATTCTCTCTCTCTCTCCTTGGAATTTATAGCTAGCTTGATTTATATCTTCCTTCTAGAAGTGGAGTGGATCAACTCTAAAACCATTTGTGTAACAAATATAGCTATGCATACTGGATTATTGATCCAAAAGGTACCATGTATTTGTCATGGTTATTGATGTATAGTGATAAATTTGTCATTTGGGAATACCCTGTTCTATTATATGTGTGAAATTTTACATTTGGGCAAATTTTTTTTGAATTTACTAATTTTCTTGAATTATTTCATTCACCGAATAGAAATACTGATGAAGTTCAGGGCACACTTAGTATTTCATTTTGTTAGGATTCCAGAATGGCGTATGTGTGTAGTGCAGAGGCTATTTAGGCAAAAATCATTTGTATGCTCTTACGTTTACTGAAATTCTGGATATCCTTCTTTACCTGCAAGGATAAATTGAATTTATTGTAGTCCTTATTGGCATATATTCAACTTTTTAACTGGTTAGACATTATTTTGTCATTAGTTGCCAATCAATATCATTTTAATTAACTACTCTTTAGCTCATTAATGTTATTCATTAGATTTTTATAACGATTCTATTAAAAGAGTTAAAAATTGTTTAAAAATCTTGAATAACTAACTCTAAATATCTCAGTAATTTGGAAAATGCCATCAGAAAAGTCATGGGGTAGGAAGGGAGGAAGAGGTTTATGGTGTAAAGAGATGAGTTTGTGCCAGAAGTTGGTCTCCGGTATTGTCCCAGGGAGACTCTTTTGAACTCTACCTTGAGAGTTTGTTTTATTTTTATTTTTTTAAAGATTTTATTTATTTATTTAACAGAGAGAGACAGCAAGAGAGGGAATACAAGCAGGGGGAGTGAGAGAGGGAGGAGCAGGCTTCCTGCTGAGCAGGGAGCCGGATGTGGGGCTTGATTCGAGGACCCTGGGATCATGACCCAAGCCAAAGGCAGATGCTTAATGACTGAGCCACCCAGGCGTCCCTCTACATTGAGAGTTTAGAAGGGTAGTTTGTCAGGGATTGCTATAGAGGGATCTTTCTGTTGTACTACAGTGAGCTTCCATCTTACCTTTCTAGCTCTGTTTTAGCAACCCCCAGTCTATAGAGACCATCTATTGATGTAACTTGTTATATCTTTTATTACAAACTGACCAACTTTTAGGATAATATATCTGTCTTTTCAGATTGGGTTGCTATAAATTCCCTTGAATGCCTGAGCAAACTAGAGAAAAAAACAGGTTTGAGGGCTCACAAAACTGAAAACCAGGGACCCGGTTGCCATTACCATGGACATTTTGCAGGTGGTAGATTCCTTTGCTGAGGGAACAGTGGCTTAGTGAGAATTATTAAACCTAATCCTATCTTTATTGGTATTTCTACTGCTGCTCAGCACACCACCTCATTCCAGATTTCATCCCATCCTGGGCTGGTGGCTGCCAACCCCTCTGTTTTCTTGCTGTAGCTCAGCACATGGAAAGACTGTGGCTAAATAGAATAGATTTTGTGCTCCGAGACCCCTGCTCATTTTGGTCTGAGAAGAAATTTTGCCCAAAGTTGAAAACACAAAGAATTTAATTTCATCTAATCTTTTCTTTAAAATTCTAGGATTATGGTCAAAATGCAAACTGATTTGTTTACCTGTCGTCTCTTCTCATCTGATCATGATGCTGTTTCACACTTGCTTCCTGAACTTTCCTCTCCCTTCTCCCTGCTTTTGTCCAACCTTTCTACTATTCTTTCTGAAACTTTATTCCATGATAAACAAACTCCTATGAGGCTTCATCATTTTCGCAAGAAGAACACTCTGGTTTCTTTTGATACACTCATTTCGGCTTATGTAGCTCAGTAAGATCATGGTTCATGTAGACAGTATTCTTGTAGCTTCTGCAAAATTTGCTGTAATAATGACCTCTATTATTATTTATTGAGCACTTATTTTGTCCCAGGTTTACTTAGCAAGTCAAGTAAGCAGTAGAGTTGAGATTTGATTTCATCTCTCTCTGACTGTGATGTACATGCTCTATCCATGACCCTGTGGGAACATAAATACATTTTTAAAAGGGTGGAAAAAACATTTATTTGGTTTTTTAAATTAGGCTTTATTTATTTGATCTTTAAAAGAATAGAGTTAAATCCTTTTTCTCAGTGAATGTAACACAGATTTCTTCAGCCTTCTCGGATGTGTTGGACTCTTGAGCCCCAGTTATTGTGTACCGCCAAGAACTGGAGTAAATAAATGACATAGCTTCTCACTGGTAAATCCTTAAGTTTACAATAGATAGATACAGTACTTATGATGTGCGGAGAGATTATGTGAGGGTGGTAACTCTGTTCAGCGAAAAGAGTTTGAACAACTCTACTTTGCTTGAGTCTTTCACCTATATCCTGGGAGTTCATCACCTTGGATTGGACATTTTTGGTTTGGATATTACTGTATGAAGGGAGTCATTGAAATCTAGTGCACTATGATAAGTGCTGTAAAGCTTGTATGTAACAGTTCTATAAAGAGTAAGCTGTTAACTATATTCGTAATAATCATCATAAAATAATAGAGTTCAACTATTTACTGAATCTTTACCAAGTTTCAGAGTAGAAAATGCAGTGAAGTCCCAGTGCTTGCCCTTAAGATGTTCATAGTCTTGCAAGGGAGATTATAAACAAATCAATAAAGGAACATGTTAATATTATGAAAAGATAAGCTCAGGGGAAGGACACACAATCCAGTTGGTGGAGTTGGGGGGAAGGATCTTTGGGAGTAAGTAGCATTTGTATAGTAAGGTTTGGCTGTCCACCCTAGGTGATTGTCACCTATTTCAGTTACTTCACTGCAGTCCTAGAAAGTGACAAGCGTTTTCATATTTTAATAGATGGGACTAGTGCTAAAAGAAGTAAACTTTTATCACTGCATGTTAGACTCAAGATTCCGGTTGGGCTCGGGTTCTCCGACCTCATAGGTTAAGCCTTTCTTTCAGCGTATCTTCTGTAGCCCTTACGTTGAGAGCTGCTGACTTTTGTCCGGGCCAGTTAGGCACTAGCGATGATATTAACGGAAAACAAGGGAGAGAGTCCATGCAGTTTATGTGAATGACCGCTCTGGGGTTGGGTGGTTCGTTGTGCCGAGACCCTGGAAACGTGAAACTACAAGTAAGTCATTTACCAAATATATTGGTGTCATTTTATGTGCTCATCACTGGCTGAGAAACTTAAACGGTGCTCCTTTCTCCTTTGTCCAGCAATCGTCAGGGGACCTTGGGTCAGCCAGGTGGGACAGGGCTGTACCTCTTCTTATGGCTCTTCTAGGACATGACTAGCCGAGCCAATGAGTTTGAAGTAGATTACATGGTAATATGTAGTGTATAATCAGCTATCGTTTTAGCTAAAACATTGCCTGAGAAGAAACTAATGTTACTATTGCCTATATAGCCTTAGCCTCTTTTACAAAATTGTGAATGCAGCTCATCTGGGGCTTTCTTCGTGTAATTCGCTACTTTATTAGTTTTTCATAATATGCTTTGTGTGATTGAGTATTCTCTCTTTAAAATCTAATGATTAAAGGTAGTTGTGGAAGTGCCTATTCTGATTTACTTCTCTCCAGTTTTGAGTTGATTAAATACTTCAGCTTTCATTGTCAATATGAAATTCCATCTGGCTAGAAATCTGTGAATATTAAGTTTTGTTCATGTCTGGAATATAGTAAAATTGCTAAAGTGTTTTTCATTTCAAACATTTCCCATATGTTATGTTTATATATTTCCATCTCATTTTTGGCCTTAATTTTTTCTGAAGAAGTTTTATTTGTACTTTATTTGTACTTCCTTAGATGAAATAGGAAAGATAAGTTTCATTTCTCCTACAATTTTATTTGCTCTTTGACACAAAAGTGGGTATTGAACAAATTTTGTGAAATGGATCGATCAATGAAAGATAAGTGGGAAGATGACAGTTAATGTGATTAATCTTGATATAAGCCACAGCTGTTTTCACAGCTTCACTCAACTGTGAACTTCTGGAGAATAGACACTGAATATACATTTCTTCTGTGGGGTCTAACATAGAGCTTGGCATATTAAATACTAATAAGTGTTTGTGGAATGAAAAAAAAAAAACATTTGACAGGTTGCTTTTATGCAGTTGCATGCTGGGTCTTCATTATATTTAGCTTCTAGCTGTTAAATAGGATCAACAATTAAATTCCTAAATCCAAAGAAAACATTGCAGTAGCCATGATAGCCTTTCTGTACAAAATCTATAAGTGTATTCTTAGGACATTCTCCTTTAGGCTGCTGCTACACCATGACATGGGGGCACCTCGGGCTGTTTTCAGACACAAGGTAGCATGTCCTACAAAGCAGAGTGACACGGAGGTTACTTCTCAGAATATATGAACATGGTACCAGGAGTCAGTACCCCTGGCGTGCCTTCATAGGGGTCGTGGGTTCTTGGTGATCCTGCTCTCAAAGCACCAGCCTACTGAGTGTATATCAGATGTCCTATAGCACGGCCAGATCACGGGTCCCCTCATAGAGTTTTTAGGGATGAAGGATGGTAAGTCTGGTGCAGTTTGAATAGTATGGGGGATGCAGTGGGAGTATCAGCTTTTTTGGGGGTGGGGAGGTGCCTCTTAATCCCCTTTACCTATTTTTGTCCATCTCCCCCCACTCCTACAACTACCATTTTATTCTCTGTATTAATGAGTCAGTTTATATTTTCTTTGTTTTGTGTTTTAGATCCCACATATAAATGAAATCATATAGTATTTGTCTGTCTTTGTCTGACTTACTCCACTTAGCATAATACCCTCAAGGTCTGTGCACGTTGCCGTGCAAATGGCAAGATCTCATTCTTTTGTATGGCTGAGTAATATTCCATTATATGTATATACCACATCTTTTTTATCTCCTGTATCAGTGGCCACTGGGTTGCTTCCATATCTTGGCTGTTGTAAATAATGCTGCAGCGAACATAAGGGTTTATGTATCCCTTCAAATTAGTGTTTTTCTTTTGTTTCTTTGCTTTCTTTAATTTTCTTTCATTCAGGCTTTCATAGCCTGAAGCAGAGCTAAGTTTGGAATTTTGTTGGGGCTTCTTTCTTAAATATACTGTGCAGATAATTTCATCAGACTTACAAATATTGTGAAGTTAAACATTTAGTTCACATATCTAGAGTGAATCTGCTAGGTGTACTGCAAAGGTGATAGCGTATAGATAGTTAGGTGTATATCCAGAAGAATTTAAAACAGGTACCCAAACAAATACATTTACATACATGTTTGAGCAGCCCTATTCACAACAGCCACAAGCGGAAGAAACGCAAATGTCCATTAATGGAAGGCTGGATCAATCAATTGCGGTAAATACCTACAATAGAATATTATTTGGCCATAAAAATGAATGAAGTACTGATATATGTTATAATGTGGATGTACCTTGAGAACATCATGCTACTCAAAGGAAGCCAGACACAAGAGGTTACATATTGTATGAATTCATTTATATGAAACATCCAGAATAGGTAAATCCATTTGAGGCAGAAAGCAGATTGGTAGCGGCTGAGGGGAGGAGGAGCGGGAGGTAACTGTCTGCTGGTAAGTGGTTTCATTTTGGATTGGTAGAAATGCTTGGAAACAAAAAGGAAGTGACAACACGGTAAACATACTAAATGCCACTGAAGGTTCATTTTAAAATGGTTAATTTACATTATGTGAATTTTAGCTCAACAACAACCAAAAATGACTTTGTGAACCCTCACATCCCCCAGAACCCTAAGACAAGCAAAAATGCAGATCGTGAGAACTGATATTCCTGTGCTTTAGTTAAACGGACCTACTTTTTTTTCTTTTTTTAAAGATTTATTTATTTACTTTAGACAGAGCATGAGTGGAGGGGAGGGGCAGAGAGATAGAATCTTCAAGCAGACTCCCTGCTGAGTGTAGAGCCCCATGTGGGGCTTGATCCCAGGGCCCATGAGATCATGACCTGAGCTGAAACCAATAGCCGGACGCTTAACTGACTGAGCCACCCAGCCGCCCTCTGACCTACTTTTGTTTCCTGAATAAATTTAGTACTTTTTTAACCTTTTGTGTACTTTCGCTCATGTTGTATTTCTCTGACTGGAATGTCTTCCTCCACCCATGTTCCTTGCCCAGGTTTTATCCAGTCTGATAGCACCAGTGTAGCACTTTCTTTATACCTCTTTAACCCCTTTTGGCTTTCTCAAGCCTGTATTAAAAAATGATCTCTTCATCCTTTGATACCCTTGGTGCTTTTATCTAGGTCTCTTTTTGGGTAGTTATCAAATTTCAACTTGGGTTATAGTAAATTTTATCTGTTTCTTAGCTCTCTGCCTGTTTGAGTTGTGGGACCTACAATATCTGATTTCTTTTCCCTCTCTCACAGTGTAAGTGCACAGTATTCATTGACTAAATAGCAGAAGAAACCACACTTGTTAGAGGTTGTAGGAACACTACTACTATGTCAACTAATTTTCCTGTACTGTAGGCATTCTCATTGGAGTGCAATGATTTAAAAGATTAATTCATTCACTTATTCAGCATTTAGCTACTATGACAGGTGAGCACCATGATGGATCTGGGAATAAGAGGATGACTGACAAAGCTGTGGATGCAGAACAAATCTTCAGCTTGTGGTTAGGAAATGAAATCACAAGAGACATCCATTATTTAAGCCATCTGCATGGAACAGTCTAGTCCCAAAGTATGTGGAGACTGACCCCCATAGACTAGTACTGCCTGTTCATGGTGCTCCTTCTCATCATTAACTTGGATGAAGACAAGCTCACCTTGAATTCTCAACGTACTTATACCACTGAGGGATTTCTTTTGAAAATTTTTTGAAGATTTCTTTTAAATTTCATTGTGATCTGTATGTACTTAAATTTACCTAAGGCTGAATTATCAGTGTTGTTGTTGCTTGTGGGACTTAAAGCTTTACTCCCTGCTCCCCTAGTGTACTTCAGAATGTCGGTTTAGGGAGGCACACATGTTGTCATATAAATCAGTGGTGGTATGGGGCACCCGGGTGGTTCAGTCGTTAAGCGTCTTCCTTCGGCTCAGAGGGTGATGATCCCAGGGTCCTGGGATCGAGTCCCGCATTGGGCTCCCTGCTCAGTGGGGAGCCTGCTTCTCCCTCTCCCTCTGCCTGATGCTCCCCCTGCTGTGCTCTTATTCTCTCTGCCAAATAAATAAATAAAATCTTAAAAAAATAAAATCAGTGGTGACGTGCATGTGGTGCTGTGGGAACATGTACACCAGTGATTCAGGGGGACTGAAAATGGCTAAAGTGCCCTATAAATGATCAAATAAGATTTCAGTAAGTTGATTATTTTCACTAATATATACCTTCTGGTAGTCTAAGTCTTTGAAAGTTAATTCTCTTTTTTATGATAAAGTTAACGAGGACATTCTATTTCTTGCCTTTTATGGTAACTTTTTGGATAAAGTTTAAAGAATTCTATCTTCTGTTCTCAGGGACTGCTCTGAGTGATTTATCATAGTAGTGGAGATCAGGAAGTTCTTTTAGGCCATGGAAAGAAGTACTAATTTTCATACTCTAAAGGGTTAGCCACTGAGAAATTGTTAATAAAACATATATGCTTGTTCTGTTACATTAGATGAAAAAGCACATTTTGATGTAATATAGCATTTTTATTTTAGGCTTAAGATTTCAGATAAGTAGCCAAATGATTTTTTGCTGGCCTTTTCCCATACTGTTAAAATTCTGAAAATGAAATAATTAACAATGAGCCAAGAGGGTGTATGGCAGTGCCTTAATCTCAATTGTTGTATGATATTTGAGATTCTAGAAGGTGGGCATGACATTATGTTCCATGAAATTAGAATATGAATAGATCAGTTTTGAGGATTGCATGGTTATATTTTTTTACTTAGTAAATTTTTAGTCCTAGGAAGTTAGAACTGGAGATAACGTGGGGGTTGCAGAGTCCTGTCTCAGAGCTAGGGAGCCCAAGGCCTGGAGGGGTCGCTCAGCTTATAAGTTGTAGGAGTAGGACTTGCATCCAGGCCTGTGTTATTTACAACAGCATAGCTGTTCTCCTCCCAGAATGTAAGTGTGTGTGTGTGTGTGTGTGTGTGTGTGTGTGTGTGCAGAACTGTTAGTGTATCTTGCTCTCATTTGTATTAATTGCATACTCGCTATCTTACTGTTCTTATACATGCTATTTTCTTTATTAAATTGAGTCACAGTAGTTGCTTGTGCACATTTGAAGTGTAAGAACAAGATTATCGAGAGGAATAGATTTCAACTAGGTATAATTAAAAGATTGAAGGAGAGCGTCATTTCCATATTTTGTTACTTTAAAAAAATACATAGTTCTTGATGATGTTCTCATGATTTTCTTACATTGTTGACTCAAGAAGTCCTGTGCATATTTTTCACATTTAGCCAGGCTATGACGAACTTAATCCTGATTGGAGACTCTCTATTGAGAAGAGAAAAAAAATCAAAGGTGAGTTGTATGAAATATGATAATTAAAACCTTAAGAGACTACTATTGTATAATAAAAGTGCTCTCTGGATGATATATATAGGGGACGAAAAAAAATCTTTTTTTTTACTCTCCAAGGTTCTCTGGCTGAGGCCCTGTATAATTAGATTGACACAAGACAGATTAATAGGAGAAGAGCAAACAAGTTTCTAGGGTGTACATCGAGCTTACACATGGGAGTACCCAGAAATGAGTTAACTCCAAAGGTTGTTTGGAAATTGGGCTTACTTATACAGCATCTTGGCAAAGGAACAATAAAATTATTAAGAGAAGTGACAAGACAAAAAGAACTTCGGGTTTCTCAAATTTCTTTATCTTAAAATATTTATATCAAAGTGTCATATTTTGAGGTGGTGATTCTGATCTTCACAAGTTTAAGAGGAAATCAGCTTTGAAAACAATTATATATCTGTCTTAAATTTTTATTAAGAGTATAATTCTCTCATATTGTTTGTCTGAAAAAGGATATATGAACATTTTCTAAAACCTTTTATAACCCTTATGATATGTATACTTTGTACACACCAACCTTCAGCTTACTCTGTTGAAAATGGTGATACTCTCTGTATATTCTTCATTTTTTAAGTGGAAAGACCTAAACATACTTACTCCTGCATCCTTAGAATTTTGGACTTTGGTAAATTGTTGACACTTAGATGTTTATTAAATAAATTACCATTTTGTAAAAATTTGGGTGATGACTTACAATTTATTTTTTCTTACTTAACATGTTTAGGGCCCAAATATGGTTTTTAAATTGATCATTGGACTAAATGTGTTGTATTTAAGCCACACTGACAGATGGACTTGTATTGATTTTTTTTTTTTTCTCCATTAGATAAAGAGTCCTTTTACCCATTGATAGATGTAAATTGGTGGGCAGCCAATGCAGTGACTCTGGCTCGTTGCTCGGGTGCTTTGACTGTTTCATCAGTGAAAACTTTGAAGAATTTACTGGGAAAATCCTGTGAGTGGTTCGAACCGTCACCTCAAGTCACTGCTACCCATGATGGAGGATTTTTAAGTTTGGAGGTAATGCTTTCCGTTTTAGAGCAGCTGGTGTGTTGGAAAATAAACATGCATTTCACCAAAAATCTAAACACCTGATTTTAATATAAATGTAATTAATTTTTTTTAATGATGGCTGCCCATTTATTTTTATTGAAGTATGGCTAAACATTTGATTTTTAAATTTTAGCTATCCCATTATCTAATCTTGTCCTTAAAAACAAAAACCTGTGATTGGAATCAGAGATTGAGTGCAGTATAAGAAAGATCTATTGTTTAGTCAATTAAAAAAATTACATTGTAAGACTGAAGAAAATGGAGTCATTTTGTTCTTTATAAAGCATTTTTTTCTTCACAGGCATGTTAGTTTTTTTTCTTTTTCTTAGATTAGACATCTTAAAATGTAAAAGGTATTTCTACTTAAATATGGTCTTTAAACAAACTATTTCCATGAAGTTTGGGAACTTAAAAATTCTGGTTCTTTTTAGTAAAGAAAGCTTGTTTGTCTCATGTCAAAAGACGTGAAAATGGAGGCTAGTAATTTAAAGTTATGTTTTGGTCATTAAAAATTCTTACTCTAGGCCTTTCAAGGGTAAAGACCTTTAATAGCTTTCACTTCAGTGCAGATTTACAAGTATTTTTTACCTCAGTGTTTGTTACTGAGTCTACAGATGTTATTTCATAAATGAGAACCATGGCTTAAAATTGAAGCCAACTCTGTTAAGTCTGGGAATGAAAGTTATCTTTAATAGTCAGGCTTTCAGACTCAGAAGTTTGTGAAGCTGTTAGACATTTTTTTTTTAAAAAGGGAGGGAAGGCAGGAGAGCCGTTCTCAGTAAAGCAAATAAATACCTTCATGTTCATTTTCTAAATAGATGAAAAAATCCTATTTCTCTACAGCAGGTACAAAAATATCAAAAGTGAAGGAATTAGGGGCGCCTGGGTGGCTCAGTTGGTTAAGCGACTGCCTTCGGCTCAGGTCATGATCCTGGAGTCCCGGGATCAAGTCCCACGTTGGACTCCCTGCTCAGCAAGGGGTCTGCTTCTCCCTCTGCCCTCTTCCCTCTCGTGCTCTCTGTCTCTCATTCTCTCTCTCTCAAATAAATAAATAAAATCTTTAAAAAAAAAAAAAAGTGAAGGGATTAGCATTCTTTTTATTTTCCTAAAATAATTGCCAGACATATATTTGGGAGATCATATTAATGAGCCATTATGAAAACAGGGTTTAGTTTTGGAGATTTGTGGCCGATAAGGCTGTGGATATTTCTGGAGCTGTTGATGGGTATTCTGTTTGTTGTTGGGTTCCTCTGAAGTCTACTCTTTGTCTTCATCATGTGGCTCATGTCATGCATGAACCAGAGTAGAATTAAAAATAATTTTCTCATGGACTCAGAAGCTTGTCTTGAGTTCCTCACTACTGATTTAACATTTCCTTTTTACATTTAGTGTGAGATTAAACTTACCCCCAAACGATCTCGTTTGGAGACTCGGGGTGGAGATGAAGAAGAAGGGGAAGAGGATTCTGATTCTGATCAGGAGGTGTCTGCCAAGGCTCGCTACTTTGGCTACATAAAACAGGGCCTATATCTGGTGACGGAAATGGAGCGATTCGCACCCCCACGGAAACGCCCGCGAGCCATTACTAAAAACTACCGCCTCGTGAGTTTGCGCTCCACGACTCCGGAGGAGCTTTATCAGAGAAAGGTGAGGGGGGCATCCTATCACTTCCAAAGTTCCCAGGCCTCCAGATTTTATTTCAGTGAGGAAAAGACTAATTTTTTAATACAGAAATTTAAAGAGGGATTACCCTATCATTGACATGTTAGACGTATCCGTGGGATAGAGCTTGTGAAAATAGTGCCGGCTTTTTGTGCCTGAGGAGTCAAAGTGAAAACAGTGGATAAAAGATGAATTCACTTAGACTGTCCACTTGTGGCTTAGCCAAGTCTCCGTTGCCCTTCACGTGGCCTTCAGCTCTCACCTGATCCTTGGTAAGTGCAGCTGTCTGCTGAGACTGCAGGTGGCGAGGGAAGAAATGCGGGCTTGCTCTCCAGCCAGGGCTTTGCTTGGGGAGCAGATCGAATCCACGCTGAGCATTCCGGTTATGTGTGCTGTCCCTGCAGGGTCCCGGTGGCCCTGGACGAGGACTTAGGCTGTTGGCACTCCTTTCCTGGTTCTGCCATTGTTTTACTCTATAAATGTGGGCACTTCAACTGTCTCTCAGCTTTCTGTTGAGTGTGGAAAGGAACACGTGGTCTGTCTGCCCCCCAACAGGTCTGTGGGCTTCTGGTGCCACTGTGCACATGAGAATAGTTAGCAGTGCGTCACATGCTGTGAAGTGAAGGGATTATCCTCATCCGTGACTTCATGATAGTGACACTGGACGATTCAGTAATGTAACGTTCCTCTTCCCATTCCTTGTGCCAAGATTGAAAGTGAAGAGTATGAGGAAGCCTTGTCTCTAGCTCAGACCTACGGCCTGGATACGGATCTAGTGTATCAGCGGCAGTGGAGGAAGTCCGCCGTCAACATTGCTTCAATCCAGAATTACTTGGTATGTTTAAATATTTTGGTAACATGGTAAAATTCAAATGTATGGAATTTTTTTTTTTGATTATAGGACTTCATATTGGAGCATTTTATATTGCTGACATTTCTAATGCTGAAGTGTGTTTCTTTCAATGTGGAGAAGTTATCTTTTATCTGGTTGTATTAGCCTTGCAGCTGAACTTTAGTGCTGAAGATGTGTGAACAGATAGTCACTGATAAACCAGCTAACTACCTGGTTTTGGCCTAATCCTTTCTCTTCCTCTACCTCAGTTACTTTCTTCGCCTACATCATTCAGGTTCCCCTCAGGAGCCAGAAACCACCTAGTAATTTGAACAGGGAAAGTTTTAATATGGAGCATTATTTTCTAGTGAGATTTACTATAAAGGGGTAAAGAGAACCCTAAGGAATAGCCTAAGGTTGAAGGAGCAGACCCAAGAAGGGAACAAACTTGGAAGGGAGGCCTCCTCCCTTGAGCTGGGATTCAGACCTCATTGAACTTTGGAGTAATTGGGGGCACATTGGAGGAAGAGTTCTTTGGGATGCCTCGGGCCAGGGCTGGTTCTTAGTTGCCATTGTTGGCAGGTAGGAAAAGGTGGGATGGTTGGGCAAGCTGATGCCTATAGTTAGGGTGCCCCGGCAAGCTGAGGTTGGGGGTCGGAAAACCTCAGATAAGGAACCATGGCCAGGACTGAAAAGAAAAAGTTCCTAGTATGCAGGTGGGCACAGTCTAGGAAGACCCCCTCCCCGCCTCCCCGCTTCCCCCCGCCCATGTGCCTGGGAAATTTACTGGGAAGGAATATGCCCATGGGAGTAACAACTGAAATTCAGTGGGAAGTTGTGTTCAGTGGGAGTAAGGGGGGAAGCAGGCGCTTCTGGATGTCCCCTACATGCTTTGCTGGCTGCTAAGCCATAGGAACAAGTTTAGAACCTGAGCACATTAGGACTAGAAACCAGAGCCTTTCCTCTGCAGTGGCCCTCCAGCGCCCTCTCTTGATGAAGCTTGATATTTTGTCAGTTGCAAAATGGAAATGCTGTCCATCCCATGACTGGCAGTGAGGAGAACTTTTGAAGCTGAGCGGCAATAGATAAGTGACATATCAAGCTTTCCAAATTCTCCTTCTTTGTTTAAATATTACAGCTGGGTTCCTCCTGCTGCCTGCTGCCTGGGTTAAATTTGTTACGTAGCCTGTGTGTTGGGACCCTCGGCACTTTTGTGAGGATGCAGTTGGATTTATGGCATGCTTTAAAGAGGGCATGACTTCTCATGTGACATTTAAAAAGGAAAATGCCTTTGCATTTAGGAAGATCTAAGAAATGTTGGGAAATTTTCATGATAATTCCTTTCCATAAAATTCACGTATACAAGTAGTTGTAAGAAGTTGATGCTTTAACCATTTCAGAAGATAAACTGTTAACAAATAAGACACCAGAAAAGAGAGAGCATGAGAGATAATGAAATAAAGGAAGAAGAGAAGTTGCTTGTATTTCCTTTAGAAGATTAGAACACCAAAGCTGTATTATCTTTCTTCTTTTGTGACTCAGGACAGTGAGCATGTGAGTTTATGTATACCCATTCAGGGCTTTTTCTGGAACACAGTAAAGGACAATTTTGGTCCCTGAAGGAGTTGACAGGTGTTAAGAGAGACAAAGCAAGTACATTTTTTATTGGGAGAAATACTTATTTCAGCTAAATAAATAGGCAATTAAGAGTAAAAACACTAGGCGAGAGAAGGTGAAAGGAGTACAGGAGAAGCATAAATATGGCCTTCCCTTTTAGGGAGCTTATAATGTTTCTGAGAAGATAAGCTTCATGTCTAAAATATAAATAACCATACAAGAAGATTCCAGAAAAATGCTGTGGGAACCCAGTGAAAGTAGCAATCATTTTAGATCCAGTGGTTATGGAAGGCTATAGAGTGAAGACGTTTTGAGCAGCTTTGAGAGACTTCAGAGCAGGCCTCCTGGAGTTAGAAGAGAGGAAGGCATTCTTCATGGGACAAATGGTATGAGCAAATTAAAAGAAAATGAGCATGACCTGTGGCATTGACTGAATTTGTCATAATCATTGCTTCATGTCTAGATTAGTACCTGGCCCCCTTAGGCACCTAGTCAGTATTTTTTGGATGAGTAAATGAGCTCTGTAAGTTAACGCATCTGCTGGATCAGCTATTCAACAGCAGTGAACTTTGGGAAATATGATTAGAAGATACATTGACTTGGGTTCTGGAGGATGTGGAAGGCTTGTGATGAGTTAGGCTTTTTATCTTTAGGGTAATGGGGAAGTGTTGTGGATTTTTGACT
The DNA here is from genome assembly GCF_002201575.2 of Neomonachus schauinslandi. Lineage (NCBI taxonomy): Eukaryota > Metazoa > Chordata > Mammalia > Carnivora > Phocidae > Neomonachus > Neomonachus schauinslandi. Next base: position 11,503,115 of record NC_058412.1, on the reverse strand, counting down.
GTGGAGGTACAGAGGGAGATGGTGTAGAAGATGAACTAGCATGGAAGGAGAGTGTTGGTGGGAAACCCTGCTAAGGGCAAGGGACTCCTGAGATGTCACAGCTGTCATGTGTCGATGACCTGGACTGGTATGGAGGCCATAGAGCTGGAGAAGAGGAAATGAGTTAAGAGACATTTGAAGAAAGAACTGATAGAATGGAGTGTGTAAAGGAATGCAGGGTAGGAGTCAAATCTTACTTAAAACTTACAACCACAATGACTTTTTCTTTAAGAGGGCAAGTCAGGGATTTTGAATGGAGTCAGAGGAAGCAGTTGGGAGGGAGGAATCGGCCCCTGGTCTTCCCAAAGAATAGCGTATCATGGCTTTTTATAATTAAATTATCATCTGCACTTTGTGTTACATTTCATGGGCAAGTAAATATAGAACTTTGATGTGTTATGCCTCATTAGTTTTGTTTCAGAGTGAAGCATGCTTGTTACAATAAGATATATTTTATCTTGCCTTTCTGCTTGCTTTTCTACTCTATTATATAGCCCAAATGCAAACTAACGAGCAGCCATAAAAATTTGGGTAGATCTTTTATATGTTTCTGAAAAAGAGTCCTGAGCTTTGTGTTTCAGTGTGTCTCATTAGAAGAAAAAAACAAAACTGTAGGAATCTCATTTTCTATATCCCATTCCAATCACCATTAGGGAATTAGCCTTTTCCTGTTGAGCTTCTCTAGAAGCTACCTGTGGCTAAGGGCTTAGATAGCTGTACTCCCTTAGGTCTAACTTTATGATTCTAGAAGGCAGTTGTCACATGCTATCAGATGTCCTGGGTTCTTTACTGCCTCTGTTTTTTATTTGTGTCCAGAGCAAAATAAAGAAACGATCCTGGGTTCTTCATGAGTGTTTGGAAAGAGTTCCCGAAAATGTGGATGCTGCGAAGGAACTGCTTCAGTATGGATTGAAAGGCACAGACCTGGAGGCTCTGGTAGCAATAGGGAAAGGAACACACGATGGCAGGTTGGTCACAGAAAGATTTGGATTCAAGAGGGAAGGTGACTTTATGAAAACACTGAAGCTGAGACATGGCAGAGGGTAAACTTTTCTTTATTTAGGTTATCCTGTAATGAGACAGTTGCCTTTGATCAATGCTTCTTTTATCTGAGGTCACAGCTTTCTTTCCTTTGAGTTAAATATGTATACCTATGATAGCTTGATGCTAAGAAAAGAGCAGATTCTTCAAACCTTTATTGGATGCTGGCAGTTTCTAATCTGTGGGCTAAAGACACGTACCTGGGAGTGCTTACCAGTCAGGAGCACCCCCTTGGCAAGTGTGAGCTTCATTCACTTTGTTTATCTTGGACTCATACCTCCTTTAGAGAATTCGAGTGATTAAATCGTGTGTTTTATGAAAGCACTTCATAAACTTGTCAGTACCACACAAATGTCTGTCAATAATAGTAGTAATTTGACAAGAGCTATTGTTCATTAGACATTTGGAATTTTTTAAAGATATAAGTGTGATGGTATATTTAATGAATAAGTACTGTAAATGAGACTGACATTCATTATCATTTTCAAACCTTATTTTTTGTACACTAATTAGTTAATTTTAAGTAATCTCTGTGCCCAATGTGGGGCTTGAACTCATGACCCCAAGATCATGAGTCCCATGTTCTATGGACTGAGCTAGCCAGGTTCCCCTCAAATTTTATTTTACCTTTATTTATTTATTCATTTATTTTATTTATTTTTAAGATTTTTATTATTTACTTGAGAGAGAGAGCATGTGTGAGAGAGAGCAGGGGGAGGGGCAAAGGGAGAGGGAGAAGCAGACTCCCTGCTGAGCAGGGAGCTGGGCTCCATCCCAGGACCCTGGGACCATGACCTGAGCCGAAGATGGATGCTTAACCAACTGAGCCACTTGGGCGCCCCTATTTATTTATTTTTTTAAGTAAACCATTTTAAAACCTTAAATAGAAGTGATTCAGACTGTAAACTCTGGGCATTTTCTTCATGGGCTATTTCACATTGGGTGAGTATAACCTCACATGTTTTCCTAAGTAGTTTTCATTGCCGTGATTTTAAAATTTTTGTGTGTGACGATTAGTGATGACTTTTTGCTCATCCTGTGGATATAATGAGTGAATCACTTTGCTTGCAATGCAAAAGCTTTCTTTCAAATAATTGGTTCTTTCTATTTCTGTGGAAATCAATGTAGTAATAAAATCAGCCAGAGTAGGGGAATACAGCTTTCACTAATAGCTTTGGTTTTTTTTTTTTTTTTTTCCTTCTAGATTCACATTACCTGGTGAAGTCGACATTGACAGTATCCCCTATGAGGAGCTTTCACCACCCGATGAAGAGCCTGCCGAGAATAAAAAGGAGAAGAAGATCAAGAAGAGACGGGAACTACTTAAATTAGTGAACTTTGCAAAGTAAATGATTTGTAACTGTTTGGTACTTTCCTTAAAATAACTAGTCATTTAAGTGTATTCTTTACGAGGATTAATTGCTCTGAATTATTCCAGCAACTTACATCAAACGCAGTTAGTATTATTTTACCCTTGTGCTTTTGTGTATTGTTCCGTCAGTTTGGGGCTCAATGGAATATTGTTATTTTTATTCTATTTTAACTCGTAGAGAAGTGTGCTTCTGTGTTAATATAAGTGGCCTAATATAGTTATTCACAACAGGTTAACACTGGAACAAAAGGAACTCTGCCGTTGTAGACTGAAATTATTAACCTACTTAGATCGGCTTGCAACATATGAGGTAAGGACTAGTTTTAATCAAACCAATTATGTTTGTTTGATCTATCATTATAAATGCTATGGCTACTCTAATATCTGACATTCTTCATCTTTATAACTAGTTATGTTTTAGGAAAAATTCATTTTGTGCAGAAGCAGTTTCTTTTACATACCAGCTTTGGTAAAAATTAGAGATTGTGGAAGGCAGAAGTTGTGTTAGTCTAGGAAGTGGAAATGCTTTAGCCATTTCAGTGTATCTGTGTTTTCTAGATATATGATCCTTTTCATTTACTTTTATTTTACATTTTGATTTTAAGGTTATGGCATATAGCTGTCTCCAGTACTAAATTTCATTATGCACTGGGTTTTAATAATCCTCATATGAATATTTCTGACTCATTTTAATGATTTGCTAGTGGGTTGAATTTAGTTGGTTGAACTTTGATCCTAATTATGGCCAAAATGAGACACTTGAACTTTAAAAAAGGCATACTTTATTTTTATTTCTTTAGGGACACAACACTGATGTTTCCATGTTCGATAGCACAATTCAGATGTTGTTAAAGATATTTCAGCAAATAGACATAGTTTAGACTGCTTTTTTCACATGACCCTCATAGCTGAAATTACCCAGAAATTAATATAAATTTCTAACTTTCAAAGCTTGACTTCACTTGCAGGTTACTTCCTCCATCTTTGTTAGTCCTCCTTTCCGTGGGCACACCTCTCTCGGCTCTTGGTGCTGGTACAAAGCAGGCGCTCAGTAAATGTGACCTCTAATGATGTGATGCTTGTCCCCGGGATAATGGAGATATTTAATATTTCTAATGCCTATAGGCAGATCCAAAAGCATTTGATTTCCCACCTGCTAATGAAATAGAAGTGTTTTCAAACAAAATACCACTGACAAAAGAGAGCTATTTATGGTCACTAGAAAACGTGGTAGTGAGTATATCATTTCGTACAAACAGGTTGAAAAAAAATTCCTAATACTTTTATCTATAGGTACAACTAGTTTGATTATTGGATGGTCATGTTATTTTAAAGCGTATCCTTTTATTGTGTTGGAGTTCTATTTTGAGGTAATACATAAAAGCATGTAATGAACTGCCGAAGTTGGTACAGATAATGGTTTATTATGTTTTCTTAGCCTTTGTTTTACTGAGTTTTATTGATTTTGAGATCTTAAAGAGTTCCATAAAATGTCTGGAGTTTGACTACCCAGTTAATTTTCTTTCATTACCCTTTAGTTATCGAAGCACTATTTTTCTATTTGACAGTTATAAGTACCTTTACTAGGTGCATGGTTTAAAGTATCTGTTGAGCCCACTTTCTTAGGGAATTAGGCTAATTAGGCTTTCGAAAAGTAGGCAAAGTTGATGAATTCGGCTGTTAAAACTTAAAAATGAAGATGTTCAGATACAGTGGCTCACCAGCTAGGTAGTAGTAGAGATAGGCTTTGCATTTTAATCCTGGGGCATAGCTTATTTTATGAATTCTGTGATAAATTAGATAAAATGGATTCATTTTGATGTGACACAAATGCCTGGTATGTACCAGCCATCATGGCAGTGCTGGAGGGGGGATAGGAGCAAGGAACTGCCCCTCTGAAGTCTTCATTATGTAGGCAGTAAGCGATGACCACGATGTGTGAAGAATTGATGAGAGAGCATAGTGGAGAAAAACATTCTATTTTTCCTGGGGACGTCCGAGAAGATGCTACATGGGAAGTGATATTCCAACTAGTCCTTAAAAAAAAAAGGGGCACGGGGCGCCTGGGTGGCTCAGTTGGTTAAGCGACTGCCTTCGGCTCAGGTCATGATCCTGGAGTCCCGGGATCAAGTCCCGCATCGGGCTCCCTGCTCGGCAGGGAGTCTGCTTCTCCCTCTGACCCTCCTCCCTCTCATGCTCTCTGTATCTCATTCTCTCTGTCTCAAATAAATACATAAAATCTTAAAAAAAAAAAAAAAAGGGCAGGCAGATTTAGGGGGCTGGAGAGTACTCCAAGGGGGGGGACATGGGAGCAGAAGCTCTGGAAAGGTGTAGGGGTTTTGTCTTGTTGGCTGCTATATCCCCAAGCTCAGATTGGTACCTGGCTCCTTGAGGAGCTCAGCAAATATTTGTTGAAGCAATTGGAAGGTAAGAGAATACCTTAAGAAATACCAGCACGTTTGTTGAGGACTTAGTGTCTGTCAGCCACTGTGCTGGGTACTGAATCTGGATTATTTCTCAGCAGTCCTTTCAGGCAGGTGCTATTCTCCTTCTAGTTTTATGGATATGAAAACTGAGGCTTGGAGAAGGAAAGTGATTTGCTTAAGTAGAAAGCAGGAACTCATAACGAGGTCTCTTGGATTCATTTGCCTGCCCTGATAATCAGCGTGCTGTATGAAGAAAGGCCCAGCAGCGTGAAAGGAGATGGGGTGCTCCTGACAGAGTGAGCTGGTGTGGGGGCTGGACTGCGAGGGAGGGGCAGCACAGACCAAAGGGAGAAGAGGTAGTTAGAAGAGTTTCTGGCCACGTTTTGAAAGGTCTGTCATGCTGTGTAAGGAATGGAATTGAACTGTTAGAGGTTGAGTGAGTTTAGGAAAGAACAGGAAGTGGGTAAGTGGAGACGGTAGTTGTAGACAGCTCTTTCAGGAAGTTTTGTTTCAAGGGAGCCAAGAAGATGGTGTTAGCTACAGGGTATATGAAATTAAGAGTTATTTTTTCAATAGAAGGAGGAAGTATTGTTTGTATGTTAATGGGAAGGAAGCAGTAGAGGGTGAGGAGGAATTTATCGAACAGAAGAAAGAGGAGATAATGGCATGATTATAGAAACGGGAGAAATGGGATTTGGAGCTTGAGTAGGGTTCGGGGCTGTTTGGGGAGCAAATGTGTATAATTTTTCTGTTGTGGCTGAAGGAAGAAAAAGCCTATTGGTATAGATGCAGGTAGATGTACAGTTTTAGTGGGTTGGAAAATGAATGGATAGCCCATCTAATAGTGTCAGTTAAAAAACTAAATGAAGCAAGTTTTCAGTTGAGAATGGAGACGGGGATGAGTGTTGGAGGTCTGGAAAGAATGAAAGAATTGTGGAAAAGTTCCTAACAGAATAGGAGAGAAAACTTGTTAGGGAAATGTAGTAGCGTTGAGGGACAGCAGATTTGAATTGAATTTATAAAATGTCAAACCTTCCTTAAAGTATAGAGAAGAGTATAATGAACCCAGATGTACTCACTGCCCAGCTTCAACCATTTTGCCAATCTTGTATCTTTTACTCTCCACTCCTGCCTTTTCTTTCACTTAGTCGTTTTAAAGCAAATCCTAGACATCTTATCATTTCACCCATAAATACTTATATGTCTGTAATTGGTAAGGACTTAAAAAAAAAAAAACACAATAACACTATTATTTCTAAGAAAATTAGTAGCAGTTCCCTAATATCATTTGCTATCCACTTCACATTCAGATTTCTCTGGTTGCCTCACAAATGGTTTTTACAGTTGGTTCATTTGGATCAGGATCCTAACAGTGCTGAGGTCTTGAAATGAGAATTGTCAGCTTGGTTTTGTGATATTTTTTTCAGACTCCTGGTAACTTGTAATCAGGGTTCATAGTTGCCTTGGACTAAGGATGAGGTTTCGCCAGGTAATATGATGAAGGGAAAGAAGCAAGGGATTATTAAATCTCTATAATGTTGGACCAGGGACTGGTTGGAAGGGATAAGAGATTTGGAGGAAAGACAGCAGGTGAAAAAGGTAGGGTCAGGGGACTGGATGTCTCAGTGACTTTGAGGAATTGCTGGAATGCCATGTACTGGGTTGAGTGGGGGTGGGGGAGCAGTTCCTCAAGAGTCCAGTGTTTGACATGAGATGTCCCAGAGACTTCCCTCTTGGTGATGATAGAAATCCAGGGTGGTGGTAGGATGTGTAACTGTGATGGAATAAGGGGAATGATTGTTGTGAATGAGGAGTCCGGGAACTGAGAACATTTTTGAAATGTTTTCTTTCTTGGTTTCTGTGAGAATGTGTTAAACAGTTTCCCCCCCCCTTACTTCTTTGGCTGCTCCTTCATTTGCTTTTCAGATGCAGATTCATGCCCTCCCCTCACCCTCCACGACCTCCCAACCTTTTTTTTTTTTTGGTTGATCCTTTAAATGATGTTGCTCCTTAAGGCTCCTTTCATTCAACTTAATCTCCCTTGAAATCATATTCACTTCTGTATTAGTAATAGTATGGCATATATGTGACTCATCTTAGCTTACTCCAGAACTCTTGACCTGTCTATCCACCTGCCTCCTGGGAGGCTCCTTTTAGATGTGCTATAGTTGCAAGCCCAACATATTTGCAAGTGACCTTCTCAACAATCCACCCTCCCTCTCTCACCTCCTCCCCACCTCCTTATTCTTGTCTCTCACCTACCTCAGTAAATTAATTCAATCAATAAGTAATTATTGGTTACTTATTATATGAAAAGCAGTCTGCTAGGTATCTGGGGTTAGCATTAAACATGACAGACACGAGCCCTATGTCATGCAGTGCGGTGGGCAGATCCTCACTTGCAGTTGCCATGGCTAACTCCTATTTGTCTTTTATATCCCGACTTCGGGCCCACTCCTGGGAAGCCTTCCCTGCCCTCCCCAAACTAGCTTTTTAGTACCGTTCCTGTGTGTTTCCTCTTACCTGTTCCTGTGTGCTTGTTTGTCTTCCCTACTAGATTTTAAGCAATTTGGAGGGCAGAAAACATGTCTTGTTCTTTATATCACTGCCGCCTATCATGGTGCCCCTAGCATGTAGTAGACACTCAATAAATATTTATTGAATGAATGAATGGTTCAGTCTGCCTTGTACATCGATCACCAGCAGCTGTAAAGTTAACCTAAAGTTCTCTCACAGATGCAGGTGCTCATAATGCACAGCTATGTATAATGGTTGCTTATTTGTTTTTAGCAGGTGGTGGGTTTTGTTTGTCGTACTGTAATTAATTTTTTACTGCCTATTTCATTTACTTCTTAATTTTTTTTAAATTATCAGCATTTATAACAGTTGATAGTTTAATTAATTCAGGGCTTATTTATTTAGGGAGGCAGAGTTGTAAAGGTTTTTAATATTTTCTTGTCAGCCGTATTTAAAAGCCTTTTCATTATTAAGTCACTCTTTCCCCTCAGGAAATCCTAGGAGTGCCTCATGCATCTGAACAGAGATACGATGCTGAATTCTTTAAGAAGTTCAGAAATCAGAATATTGTTCTCTCAGCAAGAACTTATGCTCGGGTAATTTCTTTTTTGTAAATAAAATAATTATGGTTATTAATACTTTCTAAATCTCTGAGCCGTGCAGTTAATGTTATTGCATGATTTAGCATCATTTCATTTTTTGTTGTAATGTAGAGAAAATGGAATTATATTTTTAAAAATGTTTATTCATTGTCCCTCTGCCCCTCCCCCTGCTCTCACTCTCTTTCTCTCAAATAAATAAATAAATAAAATAAAATAAAATAAAAGGTGGGGGCGCCTGGGTGGCTTAGTTGGTTAAACTTCTGACTTTGGCTTGGGTTATGATCTCTGGATCCTGGGATCCAGCCCTGAATCCTCGGGGAGTCTATTTCTCCCTCTCTGTCTGCCCCTCGCCCTGCTCATACACTTTCTCTCTCTCTCAAATAAATAACATAAAATAAAATGTTTATTCATCATTCTGAATTTTAAAAATAAGTAATTTTCACAGCACTAGATTGAGAAATGTGATGCAGACTAGGAAGAATTAGAAATATTTCAAAGGACCTTATATCAGAGCTGCACAAAAAGCTAATTTTAGGTTTTTGAACATTGTCCTACAAAATCATTCCTTTATTTCTAAGGTTTACAGTGGAAATTTACCCCTTGCTGTTTGTACAGGAAAGTAACGTACAAGCTCTAGAAATACTGCTCACTTATCATGGATCAGATCTGCTTCCTCATCGTCTTGCAATTCTCTCCAACTTCCCAGAGACTACTTCTCCACATGAATATTCTGTTTTGCTGCCTGAAGCTTGGTATGTGACTGGGTTTACTGAATTTTACCTTCTTTCTAAATCATTACAGTTTTTTGTTTTGTTCTGTTTAATTTGAAATAAACAAAATTAATTTTAATGTAATCTATTTAAACTTTTTTCTGATTATAAAATTATTTCTAACTAATTTTTAAATGATCTCAAAGCCTAAATGTGTCTAGCATAGCAGGATAACCTTAACTTAATGAACATGAACTTTACTTTTTATTTTTTTAATGAAGGCCTCCTGATTTTACTGGGGTGTGCTCAGTACGTTTTTATGGTTCTTTTTTTGTGGGTTTTTTTGGTTAAGAACAGTTTTTAGGATAACTATCTGAATTAGATCTATCTTTTAGAAATGAAGTAGTTCTGACAATATCAGGTCGTAGGTCCAGAGGACTCAGGAATGTCTGAATCCTGGCTCCCTTAACAACCCGTTTCTCCCTGTGAAATTCCAGAGGCAGAAAGACAAATTGGAAATCAAAGTTCCACTTTATTATTAATTGAACTGATGCTCTTTATCTCAGTTCAAGGTATTTGAGAATTGGGTCACGACACGTGACATAGACTCTAAGTTCAGTGGTCCTCATTGTAGCACTCAGTGGGCTTGTGGAGGCCAGAATGTTTCTTCTTGAGAATGAAGAAAAGAGAATAAATTTGCCTCAGTGCCTAGCTCAAAGTGCGTAGGTAGGCCATTAGCTCCCGGCCCTAGTGGCACCTGGGAGCCGAGAGGAGTGTGAAGGATACTTTGGTTGTCCGTTACTGCAATGAGGCCAGAGGCAAGAGTATTCACCGGGAGACCTTTTACATCCAGTGAGTGAACTAAATTAGTAAATGTGAGACTTTTTATGGCTACTAGTAAATGTGGCTCAGTCACTGATTTGCATGATTTATATCCTTCCTGAATTTGAGTTTACTTATCTTTACCATGAGTTGACAGTCCCTGTGTTGCTTATTCATATTGCATATGTTGAGTAACGAGTGAATTGAGATGTATAAGGTCTGCTTGTGATCTGTAAAACACTGTAAGAGATTATGACCATTCCAGTTGAAATCATTATTACAAATTTTAGCTACTGGCAACTTAACACTGTTAAGGGATGTTACTGGAATTTAGTGGATCATTTAGCTTCCTTATTTCTCTCCTGTCACCTCCACCCACTATCCTATTTGTAGGCTTGGGTATTGATGGTGAAGGCCAACATTTATAGAGTAATTAGTAGGTATTTCATACATTATAGTTATATCTGGTTTCCACTTTTGGTATTATTCCTCTTATTACAGAAAACAGATTTACAGAGGTTTAGTAGTGTAACTCTATATAAAGTACGGCCAAGATTTGCAACTTATATTTGTTTGTTTATAGTTGTAGATCAGGAATCTCAAAAAATAAGTTCTAAATTCCTCATTTTGTACTACTCTTAGTACCAAAAAAAAAAAAGTCTTTGTCATGATAAAAGTGAACAAAAAGAAGCTTGAGGTGCTCTTTTCATTTTCAAATAATTTCTTTTATATCCTTATAGTGATATGTAAAATGTATTTTGTGAATGTATATTTATAGGCATTTTAGAATATAATTTTATTGTTCTCTTCCTCTTTGCAAAAATAGATCTAATCTGAATGTAAATGGGCTATCTCTTTAAAAAAAAGGGGGGGAGGGCTATCGTCTCTTAAAGTTTTTTTTTTTTAAAGTAGTTTGTCCTCGGGGTGCCTGAGTGGCTCAGTCAGTTAAGCGTCTGCCTTCAGCTCAGGTCATGATCCCAGGGCCCTGGGATCGAGCCCCGCATTGGGCTCCCTGCTCAGTGGAGAGCCTGCTTCTCCCTCTCCCTCTGCCTGCCATTATGACTATCTGTGCTCTCTCTCTCTCTGTCAAATAAATAAATAAAATCTTTAAAAAAAAAAAAAAAAAGTAGTTTGTCCTTAGATTTGAGTTCACTTGTGGTTATTGTCTCCTGATGACTGCTTAGATGAACATACGATTTTCTGAGATTTCAGAATTGGTTTGCAAAATAGTTTTACAATGCCCAGTGCTGGGTTATCTCTGAATGCCCTATGGTTCCTTTACTGGGGCTGCCGTAACCAACTTAAATTGTGATAAATACTTCAGCTGCCTGAAGCTTGGTATGTGACTGGGTTATTATAGCGAAGGGTAATAGAAGATAAAGTTATTTGGAATCATTGTGTTGGGATATGTTGCTTAGACAAATTTTGAAAAGACTCTCATTTCTTAGGAGTCTTTATATTCATTTTAAACACATTAAGGAAATAAAGATTTTTGTTTCTCAAGAAAGTCTCATTGAGTGTAGTTTTGCTCTAATTAGAAAGAATGAGGAACAACAAACAGTAGGTTTTAACAGTGTTGTCTCTGTCTTCTTATGATTTTATGTGGCTGCAAAGCAAACCTGTAGTTCTATTTTAGGCATAGCCTCTTTTGTGAGGTCTTCCATAGACTTACTCCTTTTCCTGTATTTTCATCATTCTTTGTTCTTGTAGTATAACCCTTTTTACAGTGTATTTTAGTTAGTCGTTTTTAGTTCAGCTTTTCTCCCTCTTGTTCCCTTTTTTAGTAAACATCCAACTTTCAACCCAACACTAACTCTTTAAGGTAGAGACCATCTCCTCCTTATTTTTGGATTCTCATGGCCTAGGCTGGTGCTTGTGTAATCGATCTCTGAAAATGTTTTGCTTGCTGGATCAATTAGGGCTCTCTCGTGTCCATTTATAAGAGAGATCAAAGTCCCGAAGGAAGTACAACAGAATAGACTTTTTACCTTTGACAGTGGAGGCACCCTGATGAGTGTCTCACTGAGGCTCCGATGACCTTAATTCACGAGTCTGGTGCTATTGTAGCCCAGAGTGAGAGCCTGACTCTCTTCCCCAGCTTCAAGTTTTATTCTAATGGATGCGTGGATCAATAAGATCTGTTTATAGAAGTCATTTCCTTTTTGAGGAAATTTATTCTTCTTTGAATACTTGGTATTTATTTTCCAGCCACTTTCAAGTCAGAGCAACACAAAGTGTCTCTTGTTGGAACTCGAGTGCCCCTCTGCATGTCCCCACCCCACCGTTGGCTGAGCGCTCTCTGTGTGCCTGGCACCGTGGGAGGGATTCTGAAGTGAGGAAAACACACTTCCTCTTTAGCAGGAGTTAATCAGGTATGTTTGAGGCACCAAGAGAAATTCCTGCGTACAGCATCATGCTTTCAAACTGAGGAGGAAATAAGAGTTTGAAAAGACTCTTAATACATTTGCAGCCTTTTCTGCCCCCCCACCCCTTTTTTTTAAAGCCTCCTCAGTTGCAACGTTTGAAAACTAGTAACATGATCTTCCCTCTTCCTCATTTACTGCCTTCAAGGACAGTAGAACTTTCTGTACACGTGCCTTTTTTCTCTGAGCGTATATACTGCTCAGCAGCCGAGCCTCTTTCATCCTGCTTTATCGGCCCGTTAGCCCCTGCACTTGTATTTTGCAAGAAATGACTTTTCAGTAGTCTGTTAAATGGATTTGAAACCAGCTACTCACCTCTAAATGTATGGCTCCCAGAAGGCAGAATGGCTGTGGAACTCTGCACGGTCTTCAGCTTGCCCTTAGGACAGTGGTGTCCAGTCCTCCGTTTTCTCCCTCCTACCCCACAAGCCTCTCTGCCCTGGAGCGTGCCATGCCTTCCCCCACCATCGGGCTTTCGAGGCCAGTGTGCCTCTGCCTGGTGCACCCTTCTCCCAGATCTTCATGTGACTGGGCCTCTTACTTCTTCTGAGTCTCCTCTCAAAGGTCAGTCTCCTTCTCTGACCACTCTCTTTCCATAGCCTCCGCTCCCTCCCACTGCTTTTGCCCTTAGCAGGTGTTTCTTCGTAGCACGTACACCTAACATAACATATGGTTGTGTGTTTCTCCACTTTATCTCATCTCCCTTGGCCATCCTATTTATGATTTTACCCGCACTTTAAATCCTCCTTTCCTGCTTTATTTTCTTGCTAGCATTTATCACCCCTACCTTAGCTTGAGTTCTATTGACTTATCTTTTTTTTTTTAAGATTTTATTTATTTATTTGAGAGAGAGAATGAGAGAGAGAGAGCATGAGAGGGGGGAGGGTCAGAGGGAGAAGCAGACTCCCTGCTGAGCAGGGAGCCCGATGAGTCGGACTCGATCCCGTGGCTCTAGGATCATGACTTGAGCCATAGGCCGTCGCTTAACCAACTGAGCCACCCAGGCTCCCCTCTGTTTACTTATCTTATTTGTTATTTGCTTCCCTGCTAAAATAGCAGTTCTAGTAGGACAGGGACTTGGTGTGTTTTCTTCCCTTCCTTAGCCCCTGCTGCATTTAGAAGATTGCCTGGCATGTTGTAGGCACTCAGTAAATATTTGTTGAATGAATGAATGAATGAATGAATGAATGAATATCATATCCATAAGGGAAGGGCCTTGTGTATTGTTCACTGTGTAGAGTGTACATGGGAGGGTAGGTAGGGTTTTGCATTTTAGAGTTCAAGCCATGTAATATCTTGGGAAGCAATAGTAAGTTATGCCAACAAAGTGGCCTTTTACTTACCTCATGTCGAGATCCTGTAGGCAGAACTTTTGCTTTGGCATTTACCCAAAGTTTGATGAGCCAATTGTGTTTGAACCAAATTTGATGATTATGATTGCTGGGAAACTTCTGTGACGTGTTAGTTTTGTGTTTTATATTGTCATTCTTAAATTATCATGTGTGTTTGACAGTGATGAAATGTGAGCAAGTTTTGTAAAACTTTGAAATTACATTTTCTATCCTAGACGGTACCTCTTTTTCTTAGCTATCCTCAGTTTGTCATTGCTATAAAATATGTATACTTTATATTCTAGTTGACTGTTTTAGTTGAAGTACAAAGGTGACATTTCTTACTATCTTTATTAGCTGTCACAATTTTTGCTAATAGAGGTTTTTATAAAAGGGATTTTTTTTTAACTTCTGGGATTTTTGATATTTATGGCATGTTTTAGAAAGATTATTTTATTTTTTCCTTTTATGCCTCTTTTCCTATTGTAGAATCTTTCCAGAATGATGGAAGTAACCTAGTTTAAAAAGTTGTATTTTGAACCGTTGTCTGTTGAAGTAGCATTGGGGTAAGAGCTTTGATTCTAGAGCCAGGTAGCCTAGTTTGTGTTTTTGGATAACTTTTCTTAAATGCACCTCAGTCTTCTCACCTATAAAATGGGCATGATTGTAACACCCACCTCTTAGCCTTGTGAGAATGTTTAATGAGTCAGTGTATATAAAACACTGAGAACAGTGCTTGGCACCAAATAAAGGCTATGTAAGTGTCAGCAATTGTTAATGCAGAATCCTATAGTAGGGCCTTGGCTTTATCTACTTCATGTGCTTATTGTTTTAAACTTCTTATTGGCATAATTTTATAATTACAGAAAAGTTGAATGGAGACTACAGGGAGTTCCTGCATGCCCTTCACTTGGCTTCTCCTTTCTTCCCATATAATCATATCACATTTGTCAAAACTAAGAAATTATCACTGGAATAGTCAGTTCTGCTGTAACATGACATATGCAGTCCTAAAAATCCACTGACTGTGCAAAATCTTGCAGTGAAAACCACAGGGCTGGTGGGAAAAGTGGGGTTAATGGTCCAGCTCTCAAAAACTTTGTTCAGTGAAACAAACCTAAATGAAAGTCCTAACACATTTTTACATGTTTTACATGGATAGCAGACACGCAAATACTAAAATATGGCACTTACCTTAAAAAAAAAAAAACCCTTAGAAAGACTTTGTGTGTGGAAGTGGGTGTTGGAAGAGTTACACTCCTGCGTTATTGGGAGATGGAGGAAGGGGGGTGGTTAGAAATTCGTGGAAAGTTGTGCCACCAGATGTGGATGGGGGGCTTCCTAACACACTCTGGAAACTGAGGTCGTTGGTAGATGTTTGGGTGTCCCTGCACGTATAACCCGACGTGGCTGGGTTCAGTTTTCTGTGTGCACCTAACATTTCTTTTGGATGAAATTGGGCGTCAGCAAATGTGAAATTTGCGTTACGCTCAAGTTGTTCCCTCGTATATATCACTGGGACAAATTTGCATCTTCAAAACAGTATAGCAGAACTGACTGTACAATACTGTAAACTAAATGACAGATTTATTTGGATATAATTAGTTTTTCTACTAATACCCTTTTTCTGTTTCCGAATCCAATCTGGGATACCACATGTGTTTAGATTTCATTTATTTTTAATATATGGAAATAAACTCTGTTGTACATATGTATCCGTCAGGAAATTCTTTGACACATATATTTGCTAGATAATGAAAATTGATACTCATATCTATATTCCTGGATCATTTCCAGATTCAATAAGGAAAGATTGCATTATTTAATGTATTTGGGGATATTACAGTATTTAAAGTATTTTATAGTGACAAGTGGTAAAACTCTGTTGATGGAAGTCAAATATCCAGAACACTACATTGTCCTTTTCCTAGACAAGCTGTTACTATAGTAACTTGGCAGTTTGTTGCTTGTAAATATCTGAGTTTAGTTAGATTATTTGGTGACTGAAAGTCTGAAAAGCGAGCTGTAACATGCAGATGGATTGTACTTGTGTGAACCATAAAAATGTGTTGCAGACGTTTGTTTTCTTTTCTGAATTTGTGATTGTAAGAATTATTTGTTGACTTCTAATCATTCTCTGCCTTCAGCTGCATGGTAATTTATGTGACATCCCATTAAGACTAAAAATCGTAAGAGGCTGGGTAAAAGACGTTAAGTCATTCGTTGTTTAGATCATGTAGGATGTCAGCCTAATCTTATGTCAGTACATACCTGGCTATTTAGAAACTGCTCTTTTTCTAGAGCGTAGAAGTAGAAAGCACTTCCACCTGCGTTCATTTAGAACAACACTGCAAAACAGAATGGTAAGTTGTGTGACTGGCAGAAGCATTTCTCCCCATGACCTGCAGACCCAGGACCTCTTTGTGCCACGCATACTGGAACGCATGTTTGTCCCTGGCATTTTATTCCCTTGCTAACCCTGAATCATTCCTACTTTTCCTAGGCTCTAATCTCTTTGTGGTGCTCTCTGCCCCACTTGAGAATCCAGCAAGGTGATAGACTAATGGTGTTCTTCAACAGTTCGATTCAGAATGAATATATCTTTTGTGCATTTCGAAGTCATATTTTTGGCTTTGCATATTTTTGGCTCTGTTATGTGTGGGGGCCGTTAAGACCATGTGGCCATTATAAGCTTTTTACTTTTTTAGAAAAAAATTAATTGTAAAAAATGCATAACATCAAATTTACCATTTTAACCATTTTTCAGCATACAGTTCAGTAGAAAATACATTCACCTTGTTCAACCAATTTCCAGAACTCTTTATCTTGTGAAACTGAAATTCTTTGCCCATTAAACAACTCCCCATTTTCCACTCAACCCAGCCCCTGACCAGCACCATTCTGCTTTGTATCTGGTTGAAGCTGTCTATTATAGGTGCCTCACAGAAGTGGAATCGTGCAGTATTTGTCTTTTTGTGGCTCTTTTATTTCACTTAGCATAATATCCTGCAGGCATAATATACTTTTTAAAAAATTTTTTATTTTATTTTTTTAAAGATTTTATTTATTCATTTGAGACACAGAGATACAGAGAGAGAGAGAGAGAGAGAGCATGAGCAGGGGGAGAGGCAGAGGGAGAGGGAGAAGCAGGCTCCCCACTGAGCCAGGAGCCCGATGTGGGGTTCAATCCCAGGACCCTGGGATCATGACCTGAACTGAAGGCAGACGCTTAACCATCTGAGCCACCCAGGTGCCCCGGCATAATACACTTTTAGGGAAGTTAATATTACGATTAAATGAAATTTAGAGTGGCTTGCCATCTGTGGGTCATGTTTCTATTTATGCTGCAAAAATAGTTCCCAAATGAAGTAAAGGATGAAGATGAATTCTAGTTTGAGGTGCAAGGTTACCATCATTGCCTAACTTCCCAAGGAAAACCTCTTCATCTCTTGGTGATAAAAAGGGTGTACAAAGTGAAGGGAACTTCTAGTATCTCCTTTAACACTTTGTTTTCTAAATCTTGGGTTTGAGTAGCCAAACACGGAGACTTTTTCTATAATTACAATAACATAAAATTTATGTCTTAAAATAGCAAAACATCAATATGCATTTTATTAAAATTCCCAGTAGGACAAATCTGATTTTGGTCAAATTGATTTTATCTTATAACTTAAATCATTACTAAATAATTTATCCTTAGAAAATCAGATGCTATTGTTCCCTTAGTCACAACTGAACGATAGGTAGAAGTTTACTTTTACTATACTTGCAGTTTTGAATTGTTGATGCTCTGATATTTTATATTACTGGGTGATCTTTTTTTTTTTAATAGAAATAATTTGAACCACCTTTTTTGTTGAAGTCAGAGTTGACCCTAAGCAGCTTTTAATTCCGAGCTGTAAATTTTTGTTTATTCTCCTTGAAAGACAACAGAAGACCGTACTGGAATCAATTAATGGTGGCTTAGTTTCATAGTTTTAAGGATATTCTGGAAGTTTCTCTCCCATAAGAAGCATATTAATGTTTCTTTCAAAGCAGATGCTGATTTTTGAATTTTAATCTTTTTTAAGTGAAGTTTATAACAAATCATGAGTACCTGTGAAACTGATTTAAAGATTAAAGCATTTTTATATCGCTTTATCTTATTTTGTTTTCATTGAAAGAACAGTTTAAAGAAGAGGGAGGAGTCATTTGAGATTGTGTGATGTGAGTCAAATGTGGTCCCTGTTCACAGGTAAATTAGAATCTAGTAGAGAAGATACCAGGTAGGTTAGGTATAGATGTAACTATCATACAATTAAAATACACGTTATAGGACAAGTACAGATGGGTTTGGAGATGGGAGAGGTTACTGTCTGTTACAAAGGAGGTAAATCAGGAAAGCCTTCTGGGAAGAGGTAAAGTTTGCTCTAGACGTTGAAAGTTGAGTGTGATTTTTGGTATTGGGAAGTTTGAGGAGGAAAGAGTCGTCTGGATACTTAACATGAAGTTGTTTTACCCACTCAGTCTTCACCTGGACAAAAGATGTTCCTGGTGAATTTGTTAGTTGAAATGAAATGAATTAATGCACAGGATTTCCAGTAAACAATCAGGAATCTGTTTTTCCTTATGTTTTTATGTAGCCTACTCTTGTTCATTAAGATTTCTTTTTTCTTCTCTGAAATTATTAAAAAGCAGTTTCTGTTGGTCATTCTGTTGGTCATTCCCACTGTAATTTTGTTATTGTAATGGAAATATCACCTAAACTAGCTTGGATGATGAAATAATTATGGAAGAAATTGGGGCATTGCATTCACTTGTTTGAGTCTCAAGAGAAAAATAAAAGTGTTTCTTTTCCCTTTAGAATTGAAAAGTTGATTAGTTACCTAATCAAAATTCAATTCCCATATGTGCAGTTTATTTCTGAACTGCTGTGAACAAAGAACAATAAATTGGTTTGTGTTTTAGACTTGGAATAAGTATTTGGCCTTCTGTGGTGAGAGGAGTATAGAGAGTACTTTACAAAACGGGGTATGTTGGCAGTTTCTGAATCCAAGGATAACCTGGTGTTTGGATCAGAAAGGAAAAGCTAATCACCTCAACTGTCTGGGAGCAGGGTCTGGGGCTAGCCGTGGGATAATTGGTTTGCTTGTCTCCCGGCGCTATGGACTCGTTAGATCTTGACTCAGTTAGTTCTTGTCTTTCTATTTATGTAAAGCAACAAAATGCATTTAGGGCAATTTCTTTGACTGAGAAGGTGGAAATGAATATTATTTCACAGTATTTTTTTATGGGCTTTGGAAAGTATGTTGATACTGATATTTGTTATGTATTTGGTACTCTGAGAAGTATTAAAGAAATGAAGATGTACTGATTTGTTCATTTCCTCTTTTGAGTATGGAACTTTTTTTTTTTTTTTTTTTTTT
>NC_058412.1:11311165-11484327 GCF_002201575.2 Neomonachus schauinslandi | reverse complement strand
TTAAAGATTTTATTTATTTATTTGAGAGAGAGAGAATGAGAGAGAGCGAGTACATGAGAGGGGGGAGGGTCAGAGGGAGAAGCAGGCTCCCCGCCGAGCAGGGAGCCCGATGCGGGACTCGATCCCGGGACTCCAGGATCATGACCTGAGCCGAAGGCAGTCGCTTAACCAACTGAGCCACCCAGGCGCCTGGAACTTTTTTTTTTTTTTAATTTACAAACCAATTTTATGTTTCACATGTAATTCTCAGAGCATGTTTATGGGATAAACAGAAAAGGGATTGTTATCCTGCTTTCAGGGCAAAAAATGAGAGGCATTAGTAGAAATATATGCTGAAATAGGGAGTTATTTTAAAAATAATTTTAATTGCACTGTTATTTTAGTGTATATATGTAATGTTGTCAAATGTTTTTAATATGGCTTAATGCCGTTCGAAGTTTCTAATTTTATTTGAAATTAAGACCTCTTTGAGGGTACTTGTTTTTTAAACTAATGCACTCTCCTAAAAATCTGTTACTAGATTCAGCATTACCTTATGGTACCAAATGATCCTCTTTTCATGGAGATGAGATTTTTCTTTCATTATTCATTTTCCTCCATGCTTTAAGTACCCTGCCCAATAATTCTGAACATGTGATCTTTAAGTAGATTATAACATCTTCTGAATGGTTGAATTACCTTAGGGAAATAGTCCCTATAATTCTTCTTGATCACACAATGTCTTTTCCGTCAAGATTTCATTAATATGTAAATACTTGTCTGTAACAGCAGTGAATCTCTTTATCACACTATATTTAATTAACATATAAATAACCCTGTGAGACACTTTCCCAATTTCTGATATAGACAAGCCTGTTTAAATATTGTATTTATAATAAGAAAAATTCTATTAAGAATCAAATTCATATTTCATACACAAAGTCCATGCATTATTTTAAGAAATGTTTTGACCTCCATACATACCCAATTTTTAATCCCAAAAGTTTTGATACTATCTGTAATGACTGTAGGGAAAAAACTCCGTGACATACATAAATGTTGGGGTCACGTGACATGGTCTTGCCATCTGTTTGATGGAGGGAAGCGGTAGGACAGTGGTACTCCAGGAAGAGCAAAGACTTTCATCAAAAACGCGGGGGTGTGTCTTGGTCCTGATACTTTGCTAGCTGTGTTACATTTGGGAAGTCACTTAGCTTCTCTAAACTTGAGTTACTTCATGTGTGGGATGGGGACATTGCGGAGGTATCGTGACGCTTGAGTAACGTAAGAGTGATGTCCTCTGCCACTGTTCCAGCATGGCGGTGGCGTCCCATGTACGTCAGTGGTTAGAGTGGCCGAGGGTGTGGCTATGGCCACAGCACCAGTGTCCTTGGTGCATGTTGGTAAGCACGTCATGTCACAGATTCTTCTAGTTTCAGGCGCATTAAGTAGGCTTGCAAGAGACTGATGAATGAACAAAATGTCAAGTTATAATAAGGAATATCCTTCCTGACGACACTGATGCTGTGATTGCTCATGTGGGACAGCACCCCTTTCCTGGAATTGGGTACCTGAGGTTCCAGATTATTAATCAAGAAGTTGCTTAGTGGACCTTATTTCAAATGCAACTTTAAAGTTTTTATTTTTACTTTGTATTGAATTATATATACAGGAAAGTGAACAAACCATAAATGTACAATTTGGTGAATTCGTGAATGAGTTGAAGAACGACTTTATCAGCATCCCTTATCCCCTGTCCTGTTTACCTTCTTGTAGTCACCTCATCCAAGAGAACCACTACCCTGACTTCTGACGCCACAGCTTAGTTTTGTCTGTGAAAGAAATGGAGTGGCTTGTGCGGACTATTTTACCTAAACTCTGGAAAAGCATAAGTAACTATTCTTAACTCTCAACAGAGTTCAGGTTTTTGATGTCTTTCAAATTGGATACTTTTCTAAAGCTGGATGTACACTGTTATTTTGTTTTGTTTTTGTTTTTGTTTTTTTTAAAGATTTTATTTATTTATTTGAGAGAGAGAATGAGAGAGAGCACATGAGAGGGGGGAGGGTCAGAGGGAGAAGCAGACTCCCTGCCGAGCAGGGAGCCCGATGCGGGACTCGATCCAGGGACTCCAGGATCATGACCTGAGCCGAAGGCAGTCGCTTAACCAACTGAGGCGCCCAGGCACCCTTGTTTTTTTTTTTTTTATATTTAAAGTATATTTCTTATAGATAATATACAGCTGATCCTTGAACAACGTGGGTGTCAGGGGCACTGACCCCCCTGTGCAGTCAAAAATCCACATGTAACTTTTGATTCCCCCAAAGCTTAACTACTAATAGCCTATTGTTGACCAGAATTTACCAGTAACATAAATAATCAACTAACGCATATATTGTATGTATTATATACTGTATTTTTATAGTAAAGTAGGCTAGGGAAATGGAAATGTTAGTAAAAAATCATAAGGAAGAAAAACAGTTGCAGTCCTGTATTGTATTTATCGGAAAAAAATCTGTGTATAAATGGACCCACATAGTTCAAACCAGTGTTGTTCAAGGGTTAACTGTAATTGAGTCTTGCAATCTCTGCCTCTATGTTGTCATGCTCTGGCTATTTATATATAATGCACAGTTCAGTATGGTTCAGTTCAAAGATGACATCTTGGTATTTGTTTATCATTTGTTCCATTCATTGTTTGCCTTTTTCTCTTTTCCTGCCTTCTTTTGAATTGGCTGTTTTTATAATTCCATTTAATTTCCTTTATTGGATCATTAGCTATACCTTTTTTTTTCTTTTGGTGGTTGCTCTAGTGTCTACAGCATGTGTCTTTAACTTATGATAGTCTACCTTCAAATAATACGGTAGAGCTTCATGTATAATGTAAGAACCTTACCACAGTATTTTTCCATTTTTCTCCCTGCTGGCTTTTGAATGATTGTTGTCCTATATTTAACTTTTACGTATGTTATGAACTCCCCAATACATTTTTATCATTTTCGCTTTAATCAGTAACGTTTTGAAAAATTAAAAATGTGCTTTATATTTGCACATGTATTTACTGTTTCCACTGCTGTTCGTTGCCTTTTGTAGGTCCAGATTTGTATCTTGATACCAATTTTGTTCTGTCTGAAAGGCTTTCTTTGGCATCTCTTGTAGGGCTAGTCTGCTGGCGATGCATTCTCTGCTTTTGTATGCCTGAAGAAGTCTTTATTTTGCCTTTGTTTTGGAAAATACTTTTGCTGAGTATAGGATTCTAGGCTGTCACTTTTTTCCTTTAACCCTTCAGAGGTTTCGCTCCACTGTCGTCTTCCATTATCCTCCACGAGGCTGATTGTCTTTCTTACCATTTCTCTTTACATCATGTGTCTTATTTGCTTTGTTTTTAAGATTTTCTTTATACCTAGTTTTGAGCTCTTGGATTATGATGCACCTTGATGTGGTTTTGTGTTTATTCTCATTGCTGCTTATTGACTTCTTCGGATCTACACCAAGTTTAGGAAATTCGTGCCTATTATTTCTCCCAGAATTTTTTTTCTCCCCCACCTCCCCTCCTTAGTACACACTCTTTCCTGGGCCACCACTTACATATGTGCTAGCCACTTGCTCTTGTCTTACTACAATTCATTTTTTTCCAGCCTTTTTCTGCATTTCATAAATAATAAATATTATTGTTTGTGAATAATCTGGAGTCTGTTTTTATTCTAGGGTCAACTCCCTCTCCTTTTCCTGTGTCCTTCCTGTCCTTCTTGTTTCTGATTACGGGAATGAGTGTTGGTTATGTAGTAAGAATCTATACTAAAACATATTAGACCCATTTCCTTCAAATTCCCTAATGCTTTGCTTTCTTTCTTTTCCTACAATATCCAGTTTCGTTTTGAACTTCATCAGCAGGAAAGATGTGTTAGAATTACTTGCACCACAGATACTTAGACCATTGTCTTCCCAACCACAGCCTGTGGAATTGACATCAGAGTCTCTGTCTTCATTTCTGGGATTTTCGTTTCTTTAGTCGTGATTGTATGTTAGTCTGCAGTGTAATTTGGCCTAGATCCAGAGAACTCATGATGGAAAGGCTATAAAAAGACTTACACAGCAGTGTCTTAGGGCAAACCGCCTTTCGTGCTTCTTGGTTTATCTAAAGCTTCGGACTGTTTGCTTTTCTTTGTGCTCCTGCGTGCTTGCGCGCAGGCCCGGAGCCGCCTGCGGCATATACAGTGTGTGCGGGGTTGCTGACGGCGTGCCGTTCGGTGGGAGACTGTACAGTCCACTTCAGACGGGTTTATTCATTTATTTGACAGAGAGAGACACAGCGAGAGAGGGAACACGAGCAGGGGGAGTGGGAGAGGGAGAAGCGGGCTTCCTGCTGAGCAGGGAGCCCGATGCGGGGCTGGATCCCAGGACCCCGGGACCATGACCTGAGCCGAAGGCAGTTGCTTAACTGCTGAGCCACCCAGGTGCCCCGCATTTCAGAAATTTTAAAACAAAAATTTGAACAAACCCTGAAGTACATTGTCTAAATCTTTAGGCACAGAAAAAGCATATTGATCATGAGCTGTACGTACCCTGTGGTTTAGTGTTTGTTTTTGTTCATTACTCATATTCAGTCCTTCACTTTGTCTATCTCTCCATCCATCTATCCATCAAGTATTTAGCGGGGTTTAAATGAATGCCAGGTATTGCACTAAAGATATAAAAATGACTCAATCTTTGAAGGAGCTTATAGTTTAGTAAAGGAGCAAGACACAAATAAATTAATTGTACATATCTTACGTGGCTTATGATGGGGTTATAGCCTGATAAACCCATTGTTGAAAATATTAAGTTGAAAGTGCATTTAATACACCTAACCTACTGAATATCATAGCTTAGCTTAGCCTACATAAAACGTGTTCATAATACTTAATACTAGCCTACAGTTGGGCAAAATCATCTAACACAAAGCCTATTTTATAATGAAGTGGTGAGCATCTGAGGAAATTTATCGAATACTGTCCTGAAAGGAAAAACAGAATGGTTGTATGATTACAGAAGTGTTGTGAGTAAATTGGGTGTTCATCCTTCGTGGTGGGTCGCATGGCTGCCTGGAAGCTGGGCTCGTTGGCGCTGTCCAGCATCAGAAGACTGTATCATATCGCATAACACTAGCCCAGGAAATGGCCAGACTTCAACATTCAAAGTACAGTTTCTACTGAATGCATATCCCTTTCACGCCATTGTAAAGTAAAAAGAATTGTAAATCGAACCATTCTAAGTTGGGGACCATCCGTAATTCTGTGCAGTGACAGCACTAGTGGGAATACATACAAAGCTTAGTAATGTGGAAGAAAGTCAGGTGAGCTTTATCTAGGAACATGACAGAAGGTTTTAATTGTTTTTTCCTCTAAAGATCACCACATTGATTGAGCCAATTAAAGACAACGTTGTAAATATGCATGCCGTGCATCAGACTGCTTTTGTATCCATTTAGGTGAGGTTAAAGTGCTGAATTTATAATTTTTAAAAATTCTTTTTAAATCTCAATCCACATTTTTTTCTTCCTATTGCCACTATACAACTTGGTTTCTGAAGTGTAAATTTTTCTCTCTCTTTTTTTTTTGTAGAGTTTTTTTTAAAAGTTAGAGTAATATAATGCTTCCTTTTTAAAAGGAGCTTGCTGAGTCATTACTTGATTGAATCATTTTGCTGACACTCTTCTGTAAGTTAGGTACTGAGGGTGTAAAGTGCCCCCACTCTGAATCACTTGTATGCAAATAATCACAGTAACGGTGAGGTAAATGCTGCAAGAGTAGCACAGTCTCAGCTGCGTAGTCTTCGTTTCACAACGTAGTGATTGGACAAGTCTATACCTTATGCAGTCTGTGCTCACCGCAAGGGCAGCTACCATCTGTCATCATTCAGTGCTATTATAATACCATTGACTGCATTCCCTAGCTGTGCCTTTTATTCCTGGGACTTACTCATTCCATAACTGGAAGCTTATATCTCACACTACCCTTCACCCATTTTGCTCATCCCCCCCACTCACCTGCCCTCTGGTAACCATCAATTCTCTGTGTTGATGGGTTTCTTTTTTTTTTAAATTTAAATTCAATTAGCCAATATACAATCCATCATTAGTTTCAGATGTAGAGTTCAATAGTTCATCAGTTGCATAATACGAAGTGCTCTGTTTCTGCTTTTCGTTTGTTTACTCATTTGTTTTTTAGATTCCACATATAAATGAAATCATATGGTATTTGTCTTTTTCTTTCTGACTTATTTCACTTAGCATAATACCCTCTAGGTCCACCCATGTTGTCACAAATGGCAAGATCTCAACCTTTTTTATGGCTGAGTAATACTCCATTGTGTATATGTACACCACATCATCTTTATCCATTCATCCATTGATGGACACTTGGGCTGCTTCCATATCTTGGCTCTTGTAAATAATGCTGCAGTAAACATAGGGGTGCATGTATCTTTTCAAATTAGTGTTTTCATTTTCTTTGTGTAAATACCTAGTCGTGGAATTACTGGATCATATGGTTTTGAGGAACCTCCATATTGTTTTCTACATTGACTGTACCAATTTACATTCCCACCAACAATGCATGATGGTTCTTTTTTCTCCACAGAAGTAATCAGGTCATCCTTTGCTGATGGTAAAATATTTATTTTCAAACTTTGTTTTAAGCATTTTGGGAGAGAGATGATGCCTGGATATTGTTGCTTATTTCTACCCCATAAATCAGCTCATCACTGCTTATTACTGCTTATTATGTTGGCCAGGTACCATATGTTCAGGATGGTGTGCAGTTGCTAGGTATTTGTAAAAATAATCATTGGTATTATTTATATAGTGTTACTATTTATCATAAAGTAGATCGTGAAATGTCATCCAGTTACATAGATCTTGTGTTTTACTCCCCATGAAAACCGTCTTGCTGGTGTTAGGAATAATGATGCTTTTTATGATGGTTGAACACTTATTATGTATCAGGTACCACTCTAAAGTCTTTAGATATGCTCACTTGATTCTCCCCAAATCCAAATGAGGTTAATACTGTTATTCTTTGTTTTACTAATGGGGAAATTGAGGCACAGGCCAATTGAAGAACTCCCTCAAGGTTACACAGCTGTGTGGGGTGGCGTCTGTCACAGAGGTTAGACCTCTGAGACTGTACTCTTAATTATAATGGATTAGAATTCAAGAAAATATTTGTCTAGTCTTGTCTTCATTTGGGGCAGATAATATTACAGTATTTGCTAAATAGATGAAGCAGCTGGGTCCCAGGGAACAGATGAAGTAGCTGGTGGAGCGGGGAGGAGAGTCCAGTCCTGGAGGTGGTATTTTCACCCTGGTTTCTTGTATACTTCGCTAACATCTGAAAATATGGGTTAAGTTTCAAAATACCTCCTTAATCTGCTGTATTTTCTAAGTCATATATTAATGAGAGTGAATCCTGTTGGTTCAGATGAGAACTCGGAGTGATGCTTTTAGATAGCTTTTTTCCAGCCTGGCCTTCTGAATGAAAACAGCGTTTTGATTGGTTTCCCACTGAGTTTCAGACCAGTGTGATTTGTTCAGTAATGGTAACCACAGTGTAGTATACATGTGGGCTCAAGTTATTATTTCTTGTTCTTTATTTACCAGAACATTTTCTTCTATGCTAAATAACAGAAATAAATATAACTCCACATCTTAAAACCAGTGCATTAAATGGTGGCAATTAGTAGTAATGCGCAGTCTATTTTGCCTTTTGTTTCCACGGCATAGAACATGAACAAAAGAACTTTCTGTAAGTTTATTCTTGATAAAATTTCTTTGAAATAAAACATTTAAATTTAGTGTGAGAAATAATTGGCGAGAGAATAGTCAAACATAATAGAACTTATAATATTCATTCCTTCCCTGCAGACAGATAAATGTTACCTTCAGATGAAACCAGCAAAGTTACTGTTTGGAATAAAACAATGAACAGGGTTCTAATATAAAGAATCTTAAAATTAAGCAGCCATTATTTTGTAAAGAGATCATTTAAGTTTACCCTGTACTTCCCATTTTTAGTGGGGGGTTGATGCATTTAAGTTTTAAGACTTCTTAAGCCAAGTGGAAACACTAAAAGACAAAGATGAAACAAAGTATATATAAGTGTTTTGTGTTTGTGGAACTTTAGATTCAGAGTGTAACTTTTGCAACTCCCCAAACTTCCTACAATTCTTTAGAAGGAAGCAGTGCGTTCCCTAGGTTTTTTGTGAACCACAATTTCACCTAGCGCATTGACTGATTTACATGACTAATATGTTTATTGTGAACAGAATTAATGAAAAAGGTTTTCTCTGAATTTTATTGTATGTGCTATCATTCTACTTACCTTATGAAAGAATAAGTAACTAAAATTTGGGCATTTTAAAAAAGGTAATGATAGAACCAGTTAGTTATTTTCAAATGTAAAGAATGGTGAGATTTAGGGAAATATATATTCTGAAATATTTTTCCCACCTGAACTAGAACATGACATGTCCCACTACCTCGATTAGATGTGCACCACTGCTGGTTGGTGTAGCTTACTGTTTCATCCGCGAGTAGTGGTCTATATAAGGAAAGTGTTTGTGTTCTCACGCTCCAATCTGCAGAGTCTCTCTCTCTCTATATGTATGTATATGTACTTCCTTGGCATATCTGTTTTTATGAACAGATTGTCCCCTTTCATTGCTTTAGTCCAATTTTGAATTTCTGTGATACTCATGAGAGCACTTTTTTGAAAAAAAATTGAGTATAGTTGACAGTGTTCACTTAAAAAAAAATCTTTATGCTTTCATTTAATAGTTCAATTGCCACATTATTTTAGAGTCTGCTAAATGCCAGGCACTATTTTAGGTATTGAGGATATGGCAGTAAACAAAACAAACAAAAATTTTGCCCTCAAAAGAATTTATGTTCTGGGTAGGGAGGAGATCCTGTTTTTGAAATGCGGTTATTTGAAGCATGATAAAGAACTTACAGTATTTTTATAGCAAGTATTTTAAACTCCTAAAATGTGTTTTAAAATAGCTTGCTTTGCAGAAACATCCTGTAAGAAAAGAGCAGAAAGAAAGTTTTTGGTTTTTTTTGCTTTTACATAAGTGTCGGTAATCAGACCTAAGGTCCAGCCATATTTGGTAGAAGTTAGTTTCATCATATTAGTAAGCTACTGGTATTGAGTTTGGTTTTATATTGTACTTTAGATATGCATGTAAATGGTCCTTATTGGGCTGTCTGAGTTTGAGTTAAATATCGGGAAGGCTCAAGTGACCCTCTTCCGGCCACCTACACATCTTGCCTGGTGGCTCTTAGGTATGAAGCACGGGAATGGTAGAAATGAGAATGGATGGATTTGCGGGTGGGGGCCAGACTGTAGACCCTGTGCCCTTTCTAGGGGTCTGTGCCCGCTCGAAGTCTTAAGTTTTGGATTCTAACTGGTTGTGTTGAAATCCTGGCACTGGCATTTATTAGTTTTATGAGGATGGGCAAATTAACTTAGGCCTCGGTTTTCCTATTATAGTACGAGGAAGATCCTATCACCAGCTACATTAGATTGGTAGGACTAAATGAGCTATTGTAGGTTAAATGTATTTTATCCTGTCTAGTCCATAGTAAGAGATCAATAAATGTTAAAGATAATGTTGCCGATCAGTGCAAATATACTAAGAGTAGTACAGGCAGTACTGTTACTACATCAGTGGTGACCAGCACATTTAGAGACATTTAGTTGTGCTTCGCTTTGAAAATGCAGCAGAAATATTTTATTAACTCAGGATTCTTCAGGCCTGCCTTTTGGAGTGTACCTCTGAGCAGAACTTGTCTTTAATACTGCATTCTGATAAAAATAGGTGTGTTTTCATACCCATTTCTGTTCAGTGAAGCTTGACAAAGTTTTATAGCTTCTACTTTTTAAATACCCAATGAATATTATTTTGCTGAGGGTCCCACGGCACTATTAATCATTTCAGTAATAACCCTTGTATCTAATATGTACTTTGTGTAGAAAGTACAAATCTCAACTTGCGACACATTTTTCTAAAATTCTTTTAGAAAGCATTTTATGTAGCTATGGAACCGTGTCTGCTTTAATTAGAAAAGGCAGTAATCGTTTGTTCGGTTTTTTTTTTCCTTGTTCCTTAATTCACTTCTATAATTTATTCTTCTGTTGGAGGAGTGAACATTATTATCATCGTTGTATCCCCATGTTCTTCTTTACTTTCCATTTCAGTAGCCTGTGATAAAGTATTAGTTATTGACATAGAGGGAAATAAAATAGTTTTTTATTTGGTGACAAGTGGAATAGTGTGATTGTGGCATCTATGCTAAATAATCATCTATGTGATGCAGAAATTTAAAAATATGAACTCAGATGCCTTCACGAATGTGTCTCTGGTACACAGTTTGCAAGGACATTACATGCTAGCTGCAAGGTGGGTCAAAAACTGTGTTTATAAAATAAGTATAATACATTTATTCTTGTCTATATCTAACGGGAAACTTTGACTTCGGATAATTTGCACCAGTAATCATCTGACGGGGACGCTGTTGACTGATGGACAGCACTGCCCGTTCTCAGACCTTTCAGCTTCCGTCTTCTACCTGAAACCACCCAGTGGGCTCCTGTTACCTCGTACATGAGGACTAATCTCTTCACCGACATAATATTCAAATGTTTACAAAGTGTTTCTTGTGCAAGGCATGTTACATAACCTCATAAGAGAAGAAAGAGCAAAATACAACCTATTATAAGAAAGTGCAATCCTTTCCCTGGGGCTATGATAAATTTTAGAAAATTGCAACTATTAATACTCAGAAACAGGAGAGAAAATGTTTCATTGAACTATAAAGCAGATCAATTGAAATTTGTTCTTAAAATTTTTGTCTTCTTAATTCAGAATGTTTCATCTATTGTCATGGGTTTATGGAGTATTAGAGCTAAAAGGGGCCTTCAAGGTAATGTCTGAAGTATTTCGCTTTAGAAAGTTATATGCCAAAGACCGCAGGGCTAGGTGCCAGGCAGCTGGGTTTCTGTGCTCGGTGCAGCCCGATGTGTGGAATGATGCTCTGCTCTGTTACCATACTCTACTATCTGTACCTCACTGTTCTTTCTGAATTTATTCTTAATTCCATCCAGTCAGGCCTTATTTTTTCCGTTCTAGTTCTCCTCTTCATTTTTTAGTGATATGCTGTCTTTCCAGTTTTACTGAGAAATAAATGGCATACATCCCTGTGTAAGTTGAAGGCACACGGCATGATGGTTTGATTTCCATACACTGTGAAATGATTATCACAATAGGTTCAGCTAACATCCATCATCTCCTATAGATAAAATATAAAGGGAGTAAAGTGAAAAAGAAAAAAAATTTCCTCTTTGTGATGAGGACTCTTAGGATTTACTGACCTAACAGTTTTCCCATATATCATGCAGCAGGGTTAATTCTAGTCATCATGTACATTACATCCCTAGTATTGTTTATCTTCTAACTGGAAATCTGTACCTTTTGATCATTTAGTGTTATTTTTAACCTGCAAAATCATTTCTTCCCTCTTAATAATTACCTGTCCTCCAGGTCTGTGCTGTCACATACAGTAGCCACTATTTAAATTTAAATTAAATTTTATGTGTCTATTTAAATTTTAATTAATGCTAATTAAAATTAAATAAAATTAAAGTTCTCTTAGCCATATTTCCAGTGCGTAATACATGTGCACGTAGCCCCTGGTTACTATAGTGGATAGCATAGTTATAGAACACTTGTATGATCACAGGAAGTTAGACTGTAAGCTTTTCGAGGGCAAGGGGCCATTTATGTTGATAATAAGAGCACAAAACTTAGGCTCTTGATAAATGTTTTAGAATGTGTGAATGAACACACACCCATGCTGTCCTTTAGTTCCTTGCCAAATTTTTAGTTTTGAAATAATATCCTTTTCTTCTTGAACCATTTTCTGATTGAAGAGAAATCAACAATTTGGTATTTTCCATTTACATATTGTATATAGCATGTAACATGTACCACTTAATGTACCATAAGCAGGAATGGAGATATAAGGTCATAGAAATACTTTTTGCATCATGTTCCTTGTGTACCAGTCATTGAGCTAATGTGTATTTTAAATGCTTATGTATTTTTTTTTTTTTTTTTAATTTAAGTTATAATGGTGACTCCTTGGTGCTCATTCCTTGGCATGAACACAAACACCGAGATAAAGATTGGTGCGAGGAGCTGGAGTGCAGGTAAGGATGAGCCTGTGCGAGAGACCTTCATTTCTCCGGGATGGATGATTAGAAGGCCCTTTCGAGGTGGTGTGTGGTAGGTGACCACGTACTTGATAGTCCCTGATTTAGAGAGTTTGAGTGGAGTTGTTTTAAACACTTGACTTGATTTTTACTCAGTTACATTACAGTTTTCTTAATGGAAGAATATTAAATGCTACAAAGTAAATACTCAAAAAAATGATCCTGATACACCAACTCTTTTCTTTTTTAAAGTATTTCCTTTTAGTCTTTGACACATAGAAATATAATTTTCATGGTTGTTATTATGGTATGCACACAATTTTGTTTTTGATTCAGTTTGAATTTTTATTTTTGTAAGACTTAACCTTAGAAAACCTCAGAATGTGGAGTCATCAACTACTGGCAAGGGGGTGGGAGATGAGGTATGGGGCTGAAAGCATTTGAATTCCCTTATTCCTCACTCCTCAAAGTCAGGTAAATGTTCCTTCACTATCTCTCCTTCCATATTTCTCCTACATGAAGTCAGAGGTTAATTTTTTGGATTCATGAATTGAGGCCTACAACCTTCAGATTGATCCAGAAATCCACCAGATTCCTGGGCATCAGGCACAGCACAGGGTGGGGTTGGGAGTGCTGGAGTTGAAAATCGGAGCATTTAGTGAAAATCTGTGTCCTGAACGTTGAAGCTTTGGTTCCCTGCCACCTCCCAGCTCCTGGAGTGTAGGCATATTCCCCAAGTAGAAGTTTGGAGATTTCTGGAGAAATGGAGTAGCCTCTGAGAAGAGGCCTCTAGATACTGACATATTGTCCTGAGAGATTCACGCATTACCAGGCCTCAGTGAAGTCAGCAAATGAATAAGTCCTATTACAACCCCCGAGCTTCCTGGACGTCCAAGGACTGGCGCCGGCAGGCAGAACACATGGAAAATGGAACTGAAAGTCAGAGGCCACACAAAAAGAAAACTTCAAAAATTAATATTGCCCAGGCGATAAGAGAAGATGCTGTGAAGTAACAAAAGGATTTTATAACATAGGAACAGAGAACTACGAGAACTTTGGGAAACAAAAAATACGATAGTTGGTGTCTAAAAACTAGAAGGGTTGAAAGGTAAAAGCAAAGTACTTTCTCAGAAAGTAGAATAAAAATATTATAGAGCTAGATAAGAGAGCAAAGATAAAAAACAAACGTAGGGCACCTGGGTGGCTCAGTTGGTTAAGCGACTGCCTTCGGCTCAGGTCATGATCCTGGAGTCCCGGGATCGAGTCCCGCATCGGGCTCCCTGCTCGGCAGGGAGTCTGCCTCGTCCTCTGACCCTATCCCCTCTCATGTGTTCTCTCTCTCTCATTCTCTCTCTCTCAAATAAATAAATAAAATCTTTAAAAAAAAAAAAAAAAAAAAAAAAACAAAACAAAAAAAAAACAAACGTAATATTCAAATTATAGGCATTCTAGAAAGAGATGATATATATAATAGAAGGGAAGAAATTTTTTTTTTTTAGAAGGGAAGAAATTTATAAGAAATATTTCAAGCCTATTATTTAGAATTGAAGGCTATGGGTTTTCAGATTGAAATGCCCAGTGCACTAAAGCATACCATCACGACCTTCCAGAATATCTGGGATGCAGTCTACCAGAGAGAAAAACATTACATTAAAGGAAGTTTGAATTAGAGTGACCTCCAGAACATCTCCAGATATCTCCAGAACAGCAATAGAAGCTAGAAGAAAAACTTTTGATGGAAAATATTTTTTGATCAGGATTCTTAGATCTAGCTAAAATCATCAATCAAGTATGAGGTTAATCATGTAAGATTTTGTAAAATTTACCACCCATGTACATCTCATTTCAGGAAGCCATATAAGATGTGTTTTATTAAAATGAAGGAGTCAGTGGAAAAAAAGAAAGCCATTAGATTCAGAACAGGGCTCTAACATAGGCCATGGCAACGGGAGGGCCCAGGCTGACCAGCTGTGTTCTTGTCGGGTGAACGAGCAGCCAGCACAGACTGTGGAAGGGTGTGGATGGCTTCAAGAGCCAGGTCTCTTGGAAAATATTTAAAAATGTAACAGGAATATTACCTGTTATATTTGACTATTTGGGAAAAATCTTTATGTTATTTTATATTTTGCTCTTAATACATCTTTTAGAGAATTTGGAAAGCATTGCAATGGATGCATAGGAGTCCGTGGGCGGGACAGGAGGACACACACTTGGCATTTATTAACTTCAGAAAATGAAAAGTTGTTCAAAAAGAGCAGTAGTTATGATAATGTACCACTTGGCTCAGGAGAAGATAATCATAATCACATAATAATAATAATGCAAATAATTAGTGGTTTAATTGTGGTAAATTGTGATATATCCACCATGGGAGGAAAGGGTGTAGGGGAAGTGGGTGGTTGTGGTTTAAGACAGCAGAATAGCACGTAGGGTAGATAAATCAGAAATAGTCACAAGCACATACCGTTTAGATCCGTAGAGGAAAATCCAGGAAGATGGCTGAAAGATGTAAAAATGGCATAGAGGGTGGCAAGGATGGTGGCAGTATGGATTGTGTATGGAATTGCTGGCTTTTCATTTGATAGGACTCTTCATGCTTTTGGATTTTTGAAACTATGTGTATATACTATCTGATAAATGATAAATAAAAGCCCTAAGCAGTAGTGTAATCACTGCAGGTGACATTTGGGAGCTCTCTCAATGTTAGTGGTAACGTTTGCCGTTTCCTTTCATTTTGTTGTGTTTTGGATATCTGAGATAATGGAGTAAGTAATTCTTAGTTACCTTTTTTACTCCAATAACTTTTAGTGTAATGGCAATTGAATGTCCTGCTGTGTTTTTGCTGTTTGCTTTTTAAAACTTATTTTTAGGGGTGCCTGGGTGACGCAGTCAGTTGGGCGTCTGGCTCTTGGTTTTGGCTCAGGTCACAATCTCAGGGTTGTGAGATCAAACCCTGCATTGGGCTCTGTGCTCAGCGCAGAGTCTGCTGGAGATTCTTTCTCCCTCTCCCTCTGTCCCTCCCTCTTGTGCTCTCTCTCTCTCTCTCTAAAATAAATAAATCTTTAAAGTTGTTTTTAATTTAGTTTTCATTTTTTAATAAAAGTCATATATATTTGCAAGTAGATTAAAGAGCTAAAATTTTCTACAAAGCTTGTTGTTAAAAGAAAAAAAAGCAGAACCCAAACCCGCAGTCCTTTGTACCCTTCTCCCCATTTTCTGCTCTCCAGAAGCAATTACTTTTAATTCTTTCAGATGGTAATTTTGCTGTTAACTCCATATCTCAGAATAACAATCGTGCTGCTACTTGATTTTTTAGTTCTGGCCATTAACTGTGGGCTTCCTAGAATGGAAGGTAATGGTGTGCATGTACCCTGCTCCTCCTGATCCTGTGTGGCATCCTCCACCCCTCTCCCTTTAATGATCTTGTGCTGCCATTTCAGGGCAGTTGCAGGAGACAGTGGAGCTTAAATGTGTGGTCTTCATCAGCCATTTTTAATTAGAAGTCATCACTTAGCAATTGTAGTGAGAGGTTGACGAGGTAGAGAAACTGGAGATGGTGGGAGGTCAGGGCCAGTAGACAGGGTGATAGGCGGAGGTGTGGAGAGACCATTGACAGGTGAACTCTCTCATTTCCAGATGGGCTTTTGAGAGAGTAGCACGGGTAGAGCCCCGACCCATTCATCCCCTGCTTCCCAGTTCCCCGCAGCCTGCGCCTTTGTATGATTCTAAGTAGATGCAAGGCATGAGGGCATTTCTTCCCAGACCAACCGCAGCAAGCTGAAATGTAAGCAGAGCTTGCTGTGCCAGAACTCCTAAAACTAAAAATGAAAAGTCAGGAAAAGTTTGACAGAGGAAAAGGTGCTTTTGAAGATGGTACAGATTTTCAGTATTACAGGACATATTGTTTGTTGCTTATTCGTTTAATTGGTGTCTGTCCTCTGCTAGACGCAAAAATACTGAAGGAAGAAAAGCAGATGCAGTCCCTGTTCTTGTGAAGTTTATACTCTGGTGGGAAAAATGGTCCTGCTGTAAATGACTGACATGATGGGTGCTAGGAAAGCCCGGGGGGGTGCGCGGGGAGCACGTCACAGGGAGACCTCTGCTTGGTGGAGGGCAGGGAAGGTCGTCCTGGGCAAAATCTTGCGAAATCTGAGATTTGAAGAATTAACAGGATTTAATTTAGCCCAGTGGAGGGCAAGTTTGTCAAAAGAGAGGGGTGTGTTCTAAGCAGAGAGAACAGCATGTTGGAAGAAGGCTCAAGGCAATGTCCCCTTCGAGGACTAAAAATAAAGACCTGCCTTGTTGAAGTAGCCAGAACGAAAGTGAGATTGGCACCAAGATGAGGCTAGAATATTTTACAGCAGATTACAGGCTATAAAAGTAGGCACGGGCATGATAAAATCAGGTTTCTGTTTTTATAGAGATAACTATATTACCCAAGGAGATCCTGAATTCAGTTTTGATCTTGTTGCATTTGAAGTGCCTGTGAAACATGGGGGAGCAAATAGGAAGATTTTGGGGCTTCTGAGTGAAGTGTGACTTAGGGGTCAAATAGGGTCGTTGTTGTAGTGCATGTGGTAGCTTATGCTGTAGTCAATGGCGAGACCAAGAGAGAGTCCAGAGTGAGCAGAGAGGAGAGGGCTTCACTGGGTGTGGGGAGGAGCCAGGATGCAGGGGTCGGCTGGATGAAGCTGTTCTGGTGGAGATGACCCAGGAGGAGCCACCAGGAAGATGAGAGAAGGCAGACAGCCCCACATACTGGAGTGAGGGAAGCCAGCTTCTGGAAGGAGAAAGCAGTGAAATTCTGTCAGTGCCGAGAGGGAAATATTAAGGACTGAAAAAAATATCAGAGGACCTCAGAGTTGCTCATGGGTATTTTTCCCTGCTAAAATGGGCAGCTTTAAAGATTTCAGGGGGAAATGTGACTTTTTTCGTGACAGTGATGGGGGAAAACCCACCAGTCAGAATGTTAATGGCAGTTGTGAGACTAGCTGGGTAAAGGGCTACCAATTATAAGCACAGTAGGTTGTCTAAGGCATGTGACTAAAATGCCCAAATCTTTTTTTTTTTTTTTAAAGATTTTATTTATTTGACAGAGAGAGATACAGCGAGAGAGGGAACACAAGCAGGGGGAGTGGGAGAGGGAGAAGCAGGCTTCCCGCTGAGCAGG
Organism: Neomonachus schauinslandi; assembly: GCF_002201575.2. NCBI lineage: Eukaryota > Metazoa > Chordata > Mammalia > Carnivora > Phocidae > Neomonachus > Neomonachus schauinslandi. The sequence continues at coordinate 11,466,927 of NC_058412.1, read as the reverse complement.
GAGCCCGATGCGGGGCTCGATCCCAGGACCCTGGGATCATGACCTGAGCCGAAGGCAGACGCTTAACGACTGAGCCACCCAGGCGCCCCTAAAATGCCCAAATCTTAATGGGCTTTGTGTCTGCTCATATATTACAGCTACTAATAATTCTAATAAAAAAATACCTGTAAATAAAAAATTAAACACATGATCCGTGCCAGACGATGTTCTCTGTGTACTTAATTTATATTATTTTGAATACTCTGGCATTGCATTCTCCCCATTTTATATGAATAAAATGAATCTAAGATTAGTTTTAGCTCAGTAATTAATGCAGAGTTTCAGAGCTTTCAGCAATGGAATGTGCTTCAGTTCTGACTCCAGAGCCCACTGCCTTGTAACGGTAACTGTGAGAGCACCTGTCATTACTGTGGGCTGGCCCAGGTGAATGGATAGCCCTAGTGGCGCCCAGCAGCTTTCCATAGGCCGCTCTGAACTCTCTTGGTTTAAGTCCTTTTTTTTAGTCCTTGATTATGGAGCGCAATTGGCCAGGATCATCCTCTTAAAAACTCCTCATAATTTGTGATCCCTGGGCTGTTAGCCTTGCGTACTTTCCTCTTGGGGTCCTTCTTTACCTTTGGCGAGTGGCACAGAGCAGTTCCGTACTTTGTAAATGTCAGGGCAGTACCACATTGCTGATATCTACTAAGGGTGTATTACCGATGTAAATAAGGCGTATTTCCTCTGATTTTTATGAACATGGAAAACAAGATTTCTGAAAATATATTTGAGGTAGAATCACCTGGAGGTGTTTTTCCTAAATGAGGCCTGGCTGGCCTCACAGGTAATTTTGATTGAGTACGCCCATGGCAGGCTCTCAGCCATGTGCATTTGGTAAAAGCCTCCCAGGGTGATTTTGATTTTCGTTAATACTTATTTGATTGATTTGTGGCATGGCTGTTTTGATTTATTGTCCATCCTGATTTTTTAAATTGGGAAACCTAATAGGAAAATAAATTAAGCATCTCCCAAATGTCCCATTTATCTTGTAAGTGTGCCCACAGATACGGGAAAACACACACAAACACGCCCACCCCCCCCCTCCCCCCACACATACATGCATGCTCCCTGTCTCTGTCACCACTCGCTTCCCATCTCTGTTCCTCTCTCTCTGTCTTCCACAAAATTCTCATTTTTCCCAGCATTCCAGTCCGTTACCAATTGTTCCTTTTGTGCTTTGCAGAGCGGTGGTCGAGCCGAGTCTCCAAGATGAAAGCGAGTTCTTATACGCCGCCCAGCCCGGGTTACTGAGGTACAGGACATCGGAGCTTACGGTAGAGAAGGTTATGGACTGGTATCAGACCAGAGCACAGGAAATAGAGCATTATGCCCGACAGGTGAGGGGAGAATGATGGCTGCTCCTCAGGGACGCCAGCCATGCCGTGCTGGGGCCTCAGGATTCTCTGTGCGTCATGGCAGCCGCCGGTGGGGCCGGGGAGCGTGTGTTTGGTTTGCAGAGATGAAATGAATATTTCTTACTACGTTTGTTCTTTCATCCTTTGTCTCAGAAAGCTTTTGTGGCTTTTTGGGGATTCTTAAAAATCAAATACATAGAAGAAAAATTGTTCAAAATCTTTCTCTAAAATATAAGTTGCAAAATATGGTACATCCTCTCCACGATTTTCCATATCTTTTTAATAGGCTTAATACCATATTAGTGGAAATGACTGTATCAACCCAGAAATACTTGATCAGCTCCCTGTCATATCACAGCAATGCAGTTGGTTTTAATTTTGCTTTTTAGGAACCTTGTTTGAGGCTCTGTCTCTAATGTTTTCCTTAAGTCTAAGCTAATTCCCCTCAGTTCCCTGTGCCTTTATGGAGCTGCAAACGAACTACATCAGACGGTGAAGAGAGGGATAAGGATGTACTGAAGCTTAGGAGGTCTGAACACTAATGTCAACTCTTCCACTAACACGCCTCGTGACTCCGGACCTGCCACTTACCTTTTCTGCACGTTGATTTTTTTCATGGGCTTGGTTCCTATACCAAGGTCAGTGAGAACAAAGAAAATGCACAGGAGAGAATATTAAAAATCCTGCTAATTGAGTGCCCTGCAAATGTAAGCAATAGTTGTCTTCATCTTAGACAACAGAAGTTGGCAATTCAGAGTGAAGAATGGCAGAATGCACATTGAAATCTCATTCAGGATCTGGCCGCGGGATGCCTTTTTCTTCCTACTTGTGGTCTTGGCTTTGGACCACCTGTCCTACCATCAGTTTTTCATGTGACAGGAAGGGTGATTCTAAAGGGTCTGATGAGCAGCAGTACTGTGGGAAGGAATTTGCACCCCTGTGTTTACATTTCTACACAGTGATGGGTGCGGCCCTGTGTCTCCATTTGATAGTCTCCTTGAATTTCTGCCTACTTGGACTCCTACTTTTAGTATTCATAGAATTGAAGGGGAGCTATGTGTTGGAGCTGATGGTAATATTATAGATCAAACTTTTGGGAAGGGTGGGCCAAGAATATTTGATTGACTTTCCAGGTCTTTGAAGATGGCTAAGGACCATAGTGCATTTGAAAATGTTTAGAATCCTGATACTGGGATGAGAAGAATCTCTGGAGGTGCTCCAGTCTAATTCCCAACGTGCTCTTTGTGCTTTATCACCTTGAGTGATAATGGTGTGTTGGTATGGGTTTATCTACTGTATCAAGTGAACCACTCCAGTGGGGGCTGTAGATAACGTGGGAGGTTGTTGGTAGGTGGGGGTAGAGGCTCTGTGGGAAGTGGCCGTACTTTCTTCGTGATTTGTGCTGTCAACGCTGCTCTAAAATGTAAAGCCTATAAAAAATAAACAGAAAGGAAACCATAGAGCTTTCTGAAATTTAAAGTTTTTAACAGTCCAGTAATAATTGCTAGACATCTTGAATTCATTTTTGTGGAATTAGGAATAACTATAAAGAGAAGTGATTTGGGGGTGCTTTGGCTGCCCTTTATATTCTTTCATCTCTTTCCTTTATATAAAAACACTTCTAATAGAAGTATTATTCTTCAGCTTCATTTTATTTATTGATGCTTCATGTGGCTTATGCTACAAAGTGATATCTAACATGGTTTTTATCTCTTTCATTTTTAGAGACTTAATTGATGTGGGACTTCTTTTTCCTTAGTGCCTACAAATGCCTTTTAGCAAGACTTGTTTGTTGGCTTAGGAAATGTGTATAGTAGTGAAATTTATCCAGTGAGGGCTTGGGGTACGTGGCATAATTCAAGTTGCATTAGAGCCTGCTTTCATTTAAGGTGTCAGTAATTTGGTTCTAAAACATTTTTACCTCAGTAAGTGTCTGGGAAAGCAACAACTTCCAAGTTGGTACTAGGAAAGCCAATCTGGATCACAAAATTGGTGAGTGTGTTACACATGGCAAATGTGCTGTCTGTGTTCAAACCATTACCAGCCCAGAGTTGTGTTTTATGCAGCAGGTTTTCTTCACGCTTTCTGAAAATTCACCTGTGATAGTTTTTTTTTTTTTTTTCTGAATTGGTATACAGGTAGATCTGTCTTTTCAGATGTGAACTGTATTTTTATTACTAGAAGTTAAGTAAAAAAACACTTCTCTGTTGAAGTATTACCAGATCACTCCTGTTTTGCCTCATGCCTTACCTATATGTAAGGTATGGCATAGCTATATTCCGCGCCCCCCCCCCCCCCCCCCCCCCCTTGTATTTACTGGCACTGTTCTTTCCAACTGAAAATGCATTTCTTCTCTTTTCATTTCATCTGTACCGGTCAGTCCCTGGGGCTTTAAAGGGCTTTAAGAGTGGTCCTTTAATATTGCTCCGTGTCCTTCCTCGCCTTGAGGCACTGCCCCTCCCCCTTCTCTGCTCCTCCCAGCCTACCACCTCCTCATTCCCGGAAGATGATTTTGCTTTGTATTTCACTGGGGAACTTGAGAACTCAGTTCCATTAGTCCTTACTCTTTCCGGCTTTTCCCAGAGGAAGAGATCTCTTCTCTTGCATCCAGGCTACTGCTTTCCTTCCCTGTACTCTGGATTCCACACCCCAGCCTGCTCAGGTCTGTTCTGTGGCTCTGGGCTCTCTCCCCAGTGTCTTCCATCCCTCCTTCTCTACTTTGTTCCTTTTTTTTTGGACCTGAAGTCCCAACCACTCCTGTTTTATAAATAAAACAACAACAAAGATAAAGGGTCCTAATCTCCCTGGCTTTGGTTGCATTTGTCTTCCCTCTCTCACAGCTCCAAAATAGTCCCCTGTGCTCTTTGTTGTCACTTTCTCGATGATTCTTTCCTCCTCATTTGTCTGGAGTCTGGCCACCCCTACTACTCTAGGGAAACTGCTTCTTCACATCACACCCTTCCTGTGTTATTTTACACATTGTTCTTGGACACCACTGCTTCCTCTCTCCCTCAGTCTCTTCTGTGTGGCTTCTGAGGTGTCTTCGTGCTTTCCCCCTTGTCTTTGTCTCAGCCATTTGTTTTCGTCTCTGGTGGCTCACGTCCTTTGGCTTGTCCCTTAAATTTTGCTGTCCCTCGGGTGCTGTTCTTGTCATTAGTCGAGAGTCTTCTAATACTAGAAAGTGCAGTTCTCTTCACTGGCCTGTTTTCTCTTCAGTTCCTTTCCAGTTCATCATTCAGTGAATACTGACTACGTATTCTTTCTCAAGTGTGTGAATTGACTTAGGACATGCCCCAGTTGGAAGTCCTTTGGTAGTATTTGCATTTCAGGAAAAACTGTAACTTCCTTAGCTCAGCGAACAGTGTTCTCCGTTCTGCGGCCCCTCCCCGCTGCTCTAGCCGTGTTTCTCATCGCTTCGCTTCAGACCATCTTCTCTGTCTTAGGGGACTAACTGTACTCTCACAACACGTCACGCATCTCTGCCTTCCATGCTGTTCTCCTGCCCTCCTTCCTTTGTGACCTGCCAATATCCATGGATTCTTTTTTTTTTTTAAGATTTTATTTATTTATTAGAGTAGAACGAGAGAGAGAGAGACAGAGCATGAGGGGGGTGAGGGGCAGAGGGAGAGGGAGAGGCTGACTCTCTGCTGAGCAGGGAGCCCGATGCGGGGCTCGATCCCAGGACCCCGAGATCATGACCTGAGCTGAAGGCAGACATTTAACAGACTGAGCCACCCAGGCGCCCCTATCCACGGATTCTTGAAAGTGCATTTCAAGTCTTCCTCCCTTGGGGAGACTTTGTGACGGTTTGGGCCACGTGCCCTTCCTTGAGGTCCCCTCACTGTACTTCAGCCTCTGATGTACCAAGTCAGTTTCCCTACGAGGTGGAGAGATCATTGAAAGAAGAGACCTCTTCTTATTCAATTTTATGTTCCTAACACTTAGAATGATGCTTAGTTCATAGGCGGTCCTCAGTAAATAACTGGTAGTCTGGTAGTCTAGGAATAAGGGAGGAAGTGAGGAATACGAGGTGCTGTGAGTGAAGGACACGTTAGATGATTTTGCCATCAGTCAGAGGTACGTCCTTTCATAAACCCGATCAAGTGATAGGGAGTCAGATTGCTGTGTCCTGAGCATGTCTAGGAAAATCAGTCCTCATTTTGGTCTAAGTGAAGTGTAAATGTTTGGATTGAGACAGAGAAAAGTGTCTCTCAAGAGTTCATCATGCGGCGAGTATTTACTGAATGCCTTTTATATGGGAGGCGCTGCGGAAGGATAGGTACTGAACAGGGATATAAACACAAAAATTTTTGTTTCTGGAGCAGAGTGATATAGTGAAAATAGGATTAATTTGGCATTATCACTAACTAGCTTTCTTCCCCCACTTCACCCCCCGCTTGTTAATGTTTTGAGAATTAAGTTGACAGATATATGTAAAACTGCTCTTAAACTGTCATGCTGTATGAATTTAAGATGGTTGTCTTTCTTTTATTATCTTCAGTATTTCTTGCTGATTCTTTTTTTTTAAAGATTTTATTCACTTATTTGAGAGAGAGAGAATGAGAGACAGAGAGCATGAGAGGGAGGAGGGTCAGAGGGAGAAGCGGACTCCCCGCCGAGCAGGGAGCCCGATGTGGGACCCGATCCCGGGACTCCAGGATCATGACCCGAGCCGAAGGCAGTCGCCCAACCAACTGAGCCACCCAGGCGCCCCTTTCTTGCTGATTCTTTCGAAACAGTTTGCTGATATATTTGATGAAGAACTCTGTTTTTATACTAAATAAATGCATGTTGCTGATAAGATGATTTTATATAAGGTGATTAGCAGAATTAGATTCTGTACTGGAGGCTTTTATTTGAGAAGATGTGGGAGACACAGAAAATTCAGATTTACTGTCGCTTTTCCATTTCAGGTCGACTGCGCGTTGTCACTCATTCGACTTGGAATGGAGCGGAACATTCCCGGTTTGCTGGCTCTTTGTGATAATTTGGTTACTCTGGAAGCTTTGGTTTATGAAGCCGGGTGTGATTTAACCCTAACCTTGAAAGAACTCCAGCAGATGAAAGACATTGAAAAACTAAGACTACTGATGAATAGTGTAGGTTTTATTTTAATTTTCTTCTTAAGCATTCCCTATGTGCTTTGATTAATGTGGGTCTCAAAGCCAAAGACAAAATATCCTCCAAACCTGAGCACTTAGTAAATAAAATTAAAAAATCTTAAAAAATCCAATTTTTGAATACATTACTGAAAGCATCCCCAGATTATTTTGGCTGTTTTTGTACCTTGCTTGCCCTTTATTCATACTCCCCTGTATATAACTTTTTTTTCTTTTAGCTAGGCATATTTCTAAACTAGCTGGCCATTCTAATAATCATGTTTCTAGTCCTTCACTAATGTGAAAATTCCCAGTTACTTATATATTTCACTTATACAGAAGTACTGGAGTTCAGAGGGCTAGGTGCTTGTGTGAAGAAAACATCTTGGCTTAGGGGTTCGTGACTTCAGGAGAATTTGCCCAGCACTTTTAGATTCTCCCTGGGTCACCCTGGCGAGAAAGTGCACTCGCTCATGCTAGGACCTGGTTTCTACTGAGCCCGCTGAACAGAGAGACACCTCTGAGACAGGAATGATGGGGCTGCAGGGTCCCAGCTGTCAAGGATGCCCCGGGTAGTCTTTTGCTCTTGGGCAGCCTGGTTCCAGTGGGCTGGCTGAGGGGAGGAGTGATGGCTGCCTGATGTGCTCTCTTTCCTCCCGGACTCTTTCTCTCTTTTTCCTGTACTTGCTTTTTCATCTTCCCTCCTTTTCTTTCTTGTCATCTTTCTCCCTCTGGCCCTCCCTTCCCTTTTGCTTAGTAATTTTTACCCCCTGATAACCTACCCAGTGAAGATCGATTTGCGTTATAGGTAAGACTCCTCTTATGGGATTTAGGTTATCTTCTGGGATAATTAAAAGAAGGTGTTGTGGAATGTCAGGGAGAATGAGTAAAATCATGTGTGTCATTTGGAGTTTTGTGAAGGTGGATGTAAAGGGGCAAAACAGAAAAGGAAAAGGAAGGGAGAGATTCTGGGATTTTATGCAGAAGATGGTCCTCAGGTGGTTTCCTTCTAGAGCTTTTCAGTGCTCCTGTCTCTGTCTCTCTGCTTTTTTTCTGTTTCACTCTTCCTGTCCATGGTCGGTCTCCACACACACACACACACACACACGCATGCACGCACGCACGCACACACACACACACACACACTCTTTTGGGGTAGAAGCTCTCTTTGCTCCGGAAGATCTCACGTTGAAGTCGTAGTAGCAGCGTGTTGGTCTTCCAGAGTGGGGCTTACGCTGTGAGGGACCCAGAGTGACCGTGGTCCTGCAGAGATGGGCCGCACTGCTGTTAGCTTTACTAGCCCCAGGCAGAAGGTGATTCTCCTGCCACTTCTCAGCCTGTCTAGGAGAGGTGAACTGGAGTGTCTGTTTTAGAAAGTGTTGGGCTTCTACTGTTTAACATTAGTCTGATTTTATGTGAGTTTTAGAACTTGTTGTCTGGTATAATCAGGTATTTAATATGTTTGTTTTGGTTAATTGTATTTTCAGTGTTCTGAGGACAAGTATGTGACAAGTGCCTACCAGTGGATGGTTCCCTTTCTTCATCGTTGTGAGAAACAGTCTCCTGGTGTGGCTAATGAGCTATTAAAGGAATATTTAGTAACGTTAGCTAAAGGGGACTTAAAATTTCCCCTGAAGATATTTCAGCATTCCAAACCAGATGTAAGTAGAAACTCTAACTTCTTAAGAGCCTCTGCACTTTTTCCTCTGCAATAGATTTGTCAATTTATTATAATAGGCTTTCTAAGTAATTTCCCCTTAAACAGAAAAGGAAATGGTTGTCATGTTATTCTTTTCTTTTATTATTTTATTATTTAAATTTTATTTAAAATCAATTAACATATAGTGTATTATTAGTTTTAGAGACAGAGTTTAGTGTTTCATCATTTGCATATACACCCAGTTCTCATTACATCACGTGGCCTTCCTTTTAAGCCCCATCACCAGTCACCCCATCCCCCCTACCATGTCACCTCCAGCAACCCTCAGTTTGTTTCCTAGAGTTCAGTGTCTTTTATGGTTTGCCTCCCTCTCAGTTTGATCTTACTTTTTTTTTTCCTTCCCTTCCCCTGTGTTCATCTGTCTTGTTTCTTAAATTCCACATATGAGTGAAATCATAGGTTGTCATGTTATTCTTTAAACATGTTTCAATTCGGTCAAACAGTTTTTTTAGAAGTTCATAATTATTTTGATTTATTTATTCCAAAGTTTGTTGACTTTCTGTTTCTACTGATTATATGTATTGATATATACCCAGACCAAAAATACTAATAGTTGATAGATAACTGAATTCTTACTATAGACAGGTACTGTACAAGTGTTAACTCATTTAATCCTTATAACAACCCATGAGGTGGGTCTTTTTATTAGTTATTGGAGGGAAAGAAAAATTGTGATATAGAGTGGTCAGGCAGTTGCCCAGGGTCACACAGTAAGGAGTGGGATGTGGGTTCACACATAGGTCTTCTAATTTCACAGCTGCATTCTTCATCATTAAGCTTTACCCTAACACCAATAGAAGAAGAAAAGATTCTTGCCCTTCAGGACTTTCAAAATATTTATGAAAATCTTTAGGATTTCATAAGGAAATCTATAATTATTCTTAATAATTTTTGTATTTGCTTAAGAGTACTATATAGTTGACTCTCAACACAGCCTTTAAGGGCGCTGGCCCTCCACCCCCTATTCGGGCAAAAATCCATGTATAATTTTTTACTCCCCCCAAAATTAACAATCAGTAGCCTGCTGTCGACCTTACCAGTAACATAAACAGTTGATTATTTTTAGAAAAAAGTAAGCTAGAGAAAGGAAAATGTTACTAAAATCCTACAGAAGACAAAATATATTTACAGTACTGTGCTGTATTTATAAAGAAGCCATTGGCTTGTAAGTGGACCCACGCAATTCAAGGGTCAACTGTATTTAGAGCGCTGTACTTCTACAAAATTCAAATGGTTGTTCAGATTCATTGGCAGTAAGTCACTTTATTAAGTGCAGCATACTTTTGTGACACAAATAACCTCTTAATTTAGCCATAAATCAAATACGCTGTTTCAAGAGACAGTGGTTCCCTTCCTATTGGAGGAGGGTTTAAGCAGGAAGCAGGGTGACACAGTCAGTGTAAGGCCCTGACTTTGTAGTCAGATTCAAAGCCTTGGATTGGGTTTCAAGCAGAAGCCTCTTCCAATCCTAAGTTCTAATTGAGTTACTTCCTTGAGCTGGCCTGTGTAGCAGTCTGAAGTCCTCAGAAGTATATGGCCACAGACCATATAATCAGGATAAAGAAAGGAAGTATTGCTTAGCTAACCTTACACATATTTTGGTTTCTGAAAGGGCTGCTTGTCAAACATGTATCTGTTCTTTGGCTATTTAAAATTTTCCATCTTGTCGTAGGCAGTTCCCACTTAGCATTCCGATTTTGAATTTGGGATGGTTTGCTGTGAGCCGAGGGTGGGTTGCTTATGACAGCAGAATACTATGTGAGCAGCAGGATGGATTGAATATGAATGTTTTATGAGGAAGAAAGAAATGACTTTAAATTCCTTCCAGTAATCTTGTTTGTGATACTTCTCTTCCTTACAGAGTCTTGTAAATCCTTTGTATGTCGTCAGCTTTTTGTTGTTTTTACTTGGCAATTTAGCATGTGCCTTTTGAATAAAACATATTGCCGTTTGCTTTTGTTGAAATATGTAAACATCAAAGCAGAAAACAGTCGTGTTGCTGGGCTCTTCCTTTCCAATCTATCCTCTTTATCTCTATCAATATTATCTTTCCCCAACGGAAATTTGATCATGTCATGATCTATGGGAAACCAGTGTCTACAAGGTAAACATTGGGCTCTCTAGAGTGGCCTAGAAGGTTCTTTGTGGTCTGTTCCCAGTCTGTCTCTTCAGCCTCTTTTCCCTCTGAGTGAATGTGCTAGTCCACTCACACTGAACTGCTCCTCCTGTCTTCATGTTGTCCAGCCTTTTATGCCTCTTTATGCTTTTGTAGACTATTTCCTTTGTTTGGGATGGTCAGCTTCCCTTTCCTTCCCTTTACAGACACCTGCCTGTCCTTCAAGATCCTGCTGTGTTAGATTCCCTTTGCTAGGAGACCTGTGACCTATCTGTGCTATGATAGGTCTTGTCCTTGCCTTTGTAATAACCCATATCACACTGTGTCATAATTAATGTTCATGTGTTTCTCTTTCCCTCCCTTTGTTTCCTATGTATGTTCTCTATGTCTCATGCATCTGTGTATTACCTGGGAGTCAGTGCCTTGCAGAGAGCAAGTGCTCAGTAAATTTAGTCAGGGCAAATGATGGGTGAATGATTGAAACTGGGTTTCATTATGATGCTGTAGACCACTTGATTACATTTGTTTGCTTTATTAGGATTGTGCTTGGAGCACTGTTTTTATTTTATTTTACTTTTTACTCTTTACAAAAAGAACGTACCTTGAGATCTGCCATGAGTCATGCACAGAGTGTTTATAGTAATATAACAGGAGCAATGATTTCCATGTCAGACAGCTTAGGCTAAATTATGCTGCATTAACAAGTGATCACTAAATCTCAGTAGTTTAGAACAGCATACATTCATTTCCCACAAGCCTCATATAGGCTATAGTCAGGCTTCTGCTGTGTTCTATGTCTTGTTCATTCCAGGACTTGGCTAAAGGAGCAGGCCCCTTTTTAAAGCTGTGGCACAGGAGAAAGGGTAAAGTAGAACCACACAGTGGCTCTTCAAGCTTACCTCAAAATGCCTCAAGTTACATCCTCTCACATTTCACAGGCCAGAGGAAGTCTAGCCCCGCCTGTTGTTAACGAGGCAAGGAAGCATAATCCTGTCTTGGGAAGAAGGGAGTGAATACTTGGAAACAATAATACAAACACATATTTGTCCTTTTTAACGGTAGCATATGCTTCAAACTCTTCCTCTCCTTTACGACATCCTGATTTTAAGCACTCATCTGTGATTTTAAGCTGTTGCTCTTTATTTGCATGGCCCTTTGGAAAGTGGAACTTACGAAGGAACTTGGGCAAGTCTGGATGGAGGTGATTTGGGAATAAAATATTCTGCCTTCTCATATTGTTCTCGGTCTTCCATACTAGCATTTTTTTTTTTTTTTTTTGGATGCATCGTGTATGGGAACTATGGACTTAAAAAAAAAAAAAGTACAGTTTTCTAGGCCCACCCCAGATATAATGGATTAGAATTTGGGGGATATGGACCTGGAATATGCATTTGACAATTTATCCAGTGATTCTGATAGAAAGCCTTTCGATCTGTGTTATAAACAATTCCCACTGTTGGTTTGCTGTTTCTCCAGTTCTCGTAGTGGTGAAGGTCACTTTCATCTGATCAGGAATGGAACCCTGTCAAGTTTCAAAAGGACTCTCCTGCTCCCAGTTCTCCCATGTTCCTTTAGTGCAGTACTCCAGGGCTCTGAGTTTGGAAGCTTTGGGTGCTGACCTAGGTCCATATGCCGGCAATGGCACGGATGGGAAAGTCTACTTAACAGTTTAAACTCTTGCCTGCAATTTCCTGCTTGTCTACTTTGGGCCCACACTCCTTAGGGAATTGAAAGGTGCCTCTAGAACTGTGCTGTTTAGTATGATAGCCTCCATTTCACTTGGACTTTTGTTCCTTTGTGATTTACTTTTGTAGAAATTCAGATATATTGGTGTAATTAGCCCTTTTTTTTTGTGGTATGTATTGTGTATATTTCTCCCAGTTGGTAGGCTGTCTTTTGACTTTGTTTATGGTGATTTGTGTCAGGCAGAATTTTTATCTTTTTATATGTAGTCAAATTGAGCAATCTTTTATTGCCTCTGTATTTAGAGTCATGGTGAGAAAGCCTTTTCCTACTCCAAGGTTAAAGAAGAATTCACTCATTTTCTTTCAGTACTTGTATGCTTTTATTTTTATGTTTAGATCAGTAATCTACTTGGAGCTCATTCTTTTGTATGGTGAGATGCCAGGTGGCTACTTAGTTGTCCCAGCACCATATATTAAAAATTTTGTCTTTTCTTGAGTGATTTGAGATGCCACCTTTGTCATCTACCAAATTTCCATTTGTTGGTTAGTCTAATTCTAGAGTTTTTATATTGTTACTGGTTTGTTCATACACTAGGAGCACACTATTTTATTTTATTTTATTTTTTAGATTTTATTTATTTATTTATTAGAGAGAGAAAGCAAGCAAGCAGGGGGAGGGTTGGAGGGGGAGGGAGAGGGACAAGCAGACTCTGTGCTGAGTGCAGAGCCCCATGTGGGGCTTGATCTCAGGACCCTGAAATCATGACCTGAGCTGAAATCAAGAGTTGGATGCTTAACCGACTGAGCCACCCAGGTGCCCCTAGGAGCACACTGTTTTAATTATAGAGATTTTATAACGGGTTTTTAAAGTCTGGTAAGGGTAGTATTCCTCTGTAGTTTTTTTCCCTAGGTTTTTTTGTTTTTGTTTTTTAAAAGATATTCTTATATGTTTCTTTCTCCATCTGAACTTTCATAACAACTTGGCTAATTCCATAAAATAACTTGTTGGTATATTTACTGTTATTATATTAAATTTATAAATTGGTGAGACCAGTATCTTTATAATGTTCAGTCATCCTATTCAAGAAGAGGGTGTATCATTGTGTTTGTTCATGTCTTTTTTTACTGTCTTTCAGGAGTGTTTGAAAGTGTTCCTCATGTAGGTCATGCACATTTCTTGTTAAATTTATTCCTAAGCATTTAATTTTCTGTTTCTATTTTAAATCGAGTTTTCTACTTTCACCCCTCTGTTTGTTGTTTCTGTATATGAAAGCTGTTCATTTTGTATGTTATTTTTGCATTCTGCCACTTCACTAATTTTTTGTATTGCTTCATTCTCCGGGGTTTTCCAGGTATCATATCTTATCATCTGTTCTTTAGCTACTTACCTGTAGTGCATAATTTTAAGACCATTTTTAAGAACCAAATTACAACTTTCTTATATTTCACCTTGCGATGCAGTATGGAAAATAATCAGCTGCCCGTGGTGGGGAAGACTTACTGACTTCCTAGCAAGTTTTAGAGGGGCTCTCTTCTATCAGCTTGAGGTGGGGCAAATGATGGTTTAATAGTTACCACTGAGGTATTAGGACAGGAATGATAGAAATAAGAGAGGACGTGTGTCTTAACACTTTATGAAGTTAGGCATCTTGTAGGGAGTTGAACAGAACAAGAATAGAATGTGTCTTAAAAATTTAAGCGTTACGATTCACGTGCATAATAGATTGTATTAAGAAAGGTATGCTAAATGGCACAGGAAGAGAACAAAAAGAAGCCATAGGAATACAGAGAGGAAAAAGGATTTATGTTTGAGAGTTGTATGAGAATGTGTTCATTGGACCAGCATTTATGGAGCTTTTGGAAGAGACTAGAAATCTGGGAAAGCCCAACTGAAGTCAGAGTCAAGTAGAGATAAAGCAGGATTATCAGGAGGGTTTAGATGGGGCAAGGCTAAGTTTTTGAGAAGAAGGTCCATGTAGGAGTAGAATAAGATGGGGAGCAGTAACATGTTTACCTAAAGGCAAGTGATTTAATTTGTGTGAACTAAAATTTGCATAGTGGTTCAGAGGACAGGAAGGGTGAGTTGGCACCAGGCCGTGAAGGAACTTGAGTGGAAGACAAAAAACTTATTCTCTACCTTTCACATTGTAGAAGATTTTGAGCATACGTGATCAGTTGTGGATTCTAGTACATGTAACTTCCAAGTGATACTTGAATGTTGGTGGGAGCGAAAGACAGGAAGCAGGGAAATCAAGGAAACCGGCACGGAATTTGGCTTCTGTTTCATTTGGTTTTCCAATTTATTCCTTTTCACTGAAACTGGTTTCAGTTTTTTTCCTTTTCCTATATGAGCTGTTGATGACTATAGTTTTCCTCCATCTCTCCCATTCTTCCTGTATGTGAAGTTTTCCTGCAGGACCGAGAGAGCCTTAGTGTGGGCTCTGGAGCCGGCTGCCTGCATTAGCCTCCACAGAGCAAGTGATGTGTTCTGTCGGTGCTCCAGTGCCCCCTTACGGAAAACTGAGATGGAGCTAGTATTAACCTTACCGGATGGTTTGAGGAATTAAGAATGAATGCATGTGAAGCACATAGAAATAGTACCTGGCACACAATAAGAAATCAGGAAGAGTTAGCGATTTTAATTAATTTTTAATAATAATTACTTTTACTGTGCTCTCTGTTTCACCAGTCTGTCACTTTGCAACCTTGGATAACTCTGTCAGATGTCGATGTCAAATTAACAATATATTTTTTTCTTAACACCTTGAAGAAAGGTATATAACTCCTTTAACCCTAGTGCTTCAGAAGACTTCACTTCCCTGTAACTTGAATGTTTCTTCTTCCCATCCATTGATGTGGTTTTTTTTACAGAGAAGCTTCTTATCTGTTTCGTGAGTTTCTACTAAAATGTTGAAAACCACTAGATCTTTATTATGGAAATTACTTTAAACTTATTTTGTCATTGAATAGGGCTCTAAGAATATCGTTTCAACTTTCCATTTTGGTGTCTTTGGCAATAATGGAAGCAGTCTTCATGTATTAATTTAATCTTCATAACAGTGATATTAGGAAGATGTTAATATCCAGTAAGATGAGAAGTAGAGATCAGAAAAACAAGGCACAAATACAGTATTTTTATATCCCAGAAAATAAGAAAGAGAGTCTGGTTTGTGATGGGAAGTGTGTATCCTGTAGAGACAGTGACCCATAGTAGTCGGCTTTCTGCATCGGCGTGTGTTCCGTGATTTGAATATTACTGCATAGCCATGTGATTTCTTTTGAATAGAATGTCAGTACTGTTTAGTTACATGACTAATATATAATGCATACTGAAAAATAGTAGGTTCGAACATTTCTGAATATTAGTTAAGGAATTTTATATATTTTTGTAATTGAAACACATAAAATTTGGCTTTTGGGTTAGAAATGCTTTTAATGAATTGCCTTTTTAATTCACTGTGTTTCTTCTATCTACTTTATCCTGAATGGGTCATAAATTGAAGAATCTGTTTTTAGCAGATGCAAAGCTTATGGGTACAAATTATCTTTTCTAGCTGATTCTGTAATTAAAATGTGATTTCACTTAGAATTATTAAAGACCCCAAAAGTCTGTAAGCTAAAGAAAAATCAAGATTTGTTTTTGAGGCTGATTAATTGCACTATTTAATATTCTGTTGACAGTTGCACTGGGCTATGGAAAAACTGAATGTAAATCTACTGACGTTTAGTACAGCATGCTTTATTTTCTCTAGCTGCAGCAAAAAATTATTCCTGATCAGGACCACCTGATGGCAGTAGCTCTGGGGTGCATCTACAACTGTGAAAGAAATGACCAGCTGTCTCTTTGCTATGACATTTTAGAATGTCTTCCACAAAGAGGATACAGGTAAGAATCCACAGCATGCCAATCTTATTGTTGTCTTTTCATCCTAACAGCTAAAACGAAAATGTTGCCAGAGTGTTCATTAGACAGAATTTTGGGAATATAAAAAATACACAGAGAAGAAAATGGAATCATCTGCAAACCTGTTGCCTAGAGATAAGCTTTTGTTTTTCCAGCAGTATATGAGCAGTGACTATAATTTTGTCAACCTTGGTAAATAATCCATTAAAAAACAAAAATATCACCACCACCACAACAAAATATACTTTGTTTTTAGTGGATAGACAGTGATGTCTCTGTTTTAAGTTGTGTTTCTAATTAAGCGTTTTTCGTATTTATGAGCCCGTGGGATTCTGTGAATTATTTGTTCTTGGCCCTTGCCAAACACAGAATAATAATTGTGTTTAAGTAGTAATGTATGCATATACATAATTTTACTTTATTTTTCCTCCAGTTTTATTGAGATATAATTAACACCTAGTACTGTATAAGTTTGAGGTGTTTGTCATAATGACATACATACGTATAAATATATCATGAAACGCCCACAGTTTAGTTAGCATCCATCATCGTGATTAGATCTTTTACTTTCATAAGAACTTTCAAAAGTAACATATAGCAGTGTTTTGGTTGTTTTCAGTTGATTTCCCAAATTGTTCCTTGACTGGAACATGTTGTGTGTTATAAGTCATTACAGTGCATCACGTCCCCTGTACTTACTTATCTTAGACTTGGAAGTTTACACCTTTTGACCACCTTTATCCAGTTCCCACGCCTCCCACTCCCACTTCTGGTAACCACAAATCCGATCTTTTTCTATGAGTTTATTGTTGTTGTTGTTTTGGGTTTTTTAGGATTCCACATTAAAGTGAGATTATCATATCATCATACAGTATTTGTCTTTCTTTGTCTGACTTATTTCACTTAGTATAATGCCCTCGAAGTCTGTCCATGTTGTCATAAATGGCAGGATTTCCTTCCTTTTTTTTTTTTTTTTTTAAAGATTTTATTCATTTATTTGACAGAGAGAGACACAACGAGAGAGGGAACACAAGCAGGGGGAGTGGGAGAGGGAGAAGCAGGCTTCCCCGCAGAGCAGGGAGCCTGATGCGGGGCTCGATCCCAGGACCCTGGGACCATGACCTGAGCCGAAGGCAGACGCTTAATGACTGAGTCACCCAGGCGCCCCTTCCTTCTTTTTTTTTTTTTTTTATGGCTGAATCCTATTCCATTGTGTGTATGTAAATAGCACATTTTTGTAATTCATAAATTTGATGGTCACTTAGGTTGTTTCTAGTCATCTTGGCTACTGTGACTAATGTTGCCCCCTCTCTCTTTTCCTCCTGAGGAAATTTTTATTTTTTTGTGAAATGAATGTAGACGTCACCAGTTTTGCACCCCATTGTGAAATAATTGTTTCATACAGTCACTAATGGTACTGCAATCAGGTGAAAGATTGATCGGTAAAGGATATTTGCATGGTACCAAAGTATTACCTCAGCAACTTCATTTATTTTTTTTTTGTCATTTCAAAGGGGAAATCTAGCTTTATAAAGTAGAAGTCTGACTGTCATCACCTTTAATCAAGCTACCAAATGGGCTAGCACAATCAGCATCTGTTATATGCCTCCTGCTGAGATCCCAATATGAAGTAAAGTTGTTCTTTCTTTTTTTTTTTTTTTTTAAAGATTTTATTTATTTATTTGACAGAGAGACAGCGAGAGAGGGAACACAAGCAGGGGGAGCGGGAGAGGGAGAAGCAGGCTTCTTGCGGAGCAGGGAGACTGATGCGGGGCTTAATCCCAGGACCCTGGGATCATGACCTGAGCCCAAGGCAGATGCTTAATGACTGAGCCACCCAGGTGCCCCAAGTTGTTCATTGTTAATCTAATCAGTCCTTTGGGCCAAACTTCAGGTTTACAGGGAGTGCAGAGAACAGGAGAACAAGTTAAATAACACCATGAAGGAAACAGTCAAATAAATGGAAAGTGTGAGACACTCTATAAGTCAGCTGGTCTTTTCACTTGGAAAAGTCTGTGTGGTGGAGGTGCTGATCTAAAATCAAGCAGTCTGGCTGGCTCAGTCAGGAGAACATGCAACTGTTAATCTCAGGGTTGTGAGTTCGAACCCCCACGTTGGGTGTAGAGATGACTTAAATTAAAAAAAAATTAAAAAAAAATAAAATCAAGGAGTCCAAAGAGACATAATTCTCTCCCAGTTTTTAACTAAAGTGACGTATGCACATAATGAAGGTGAGGGAATTGAAAACCTTGTAATTGATAAACAGCTGTTTGCTGCCCCACCTTCCCCGTGCTTGAATACCTGTCTCCTCACAGGAAACACTTGCATAGAGCATGTTTTCCTTCAGCTCATGTTGTGACTGCAGTTTTACATGATTATTGACTTCCTTTTGAAGTCTATGATGACGTCTACCATCCTCCATACCTACTTCTACCATTTTTTCAGTGTAGTTAAGGTAATTTTCATCATTATGTTATGTAAATATTGTTTCTACAGAGCTGGGTATGATTATATTTCTTTTGTATGCAACTTTTTGTTTTTCCCAGATTTTTTTTTTTTTTTCCTTTTTTGGAAATTTCCTTTTCCTGTTTTGTTGTTTTATTTGTTTCCATTTATCTCCTTCTCTCTTCTGACGGAAATAGAAAACTCTTTTCTGTGGTCAGACATATCTCAGTCCCTTCCCTTTTTTCCCCATCTTCTCTCCCTCTCTACCTTTTGGAACATCCTTCTTGGAATTGTCTTTTTTCTTGCTTTGATGTGGGTTAATTGTCCCATATTCTGCACAATTGCCATCCTGAGACTTTGGTTTGCCTCTCTCTTGTGTTACATATTGCATTTCTGGAATTTCTTTTCTCCTTTGTTCACTTATTCTCTCTTTTTTTTTTTTTTTTAAAGATTTTATTTACTTATTTGACAGAGAGAGACACAGCGAGAGAGGGAACACAAGCAGGGGGAATGGGAGAGGGAGAAGCAGGCTTCCCGTGGAGCAGGGAGCCCCATGTGGGGCTCGATCCCAGGACCCCAGGATCATGACCTGAGCCGAAGGCAGACACCCAACGACTGAGCCACCCAGGCGCCCCTTATTCTCTCATTTTGATGGAACACAATCTTAATAGCTTCATGTCAAAGATTACATGGAGGCATTTTTATTTTAAGACTGTCCCATGTCAGAAAGACACCAGAATTGCTCCCTTGAACTTGATAGAAACCTTGGCAATGTATGCAGTTCTAGGTTTATAATCATCTTTTCCTTGTGAGTTTTGAAGGCATCAGTCTTGTCCTCTCCTCCCAGGATTATCGAGTAGTCCTATAGCATTGTAAATCACTACTTTATAGATGGCTTTTCTTTCTTTTTGGATATTGCAGTACCTTCTCTTCATCTCTAATGTTCTGAAATATCATAAGGATGTGTTTTATTGTGACACTAAATTTGTTGTGTTAATTCATTTGGATAGCCTGTTCCAGTCTGGAAATTCCTGCCCTTTAGAGCTTTGGGAAATTTTCTTATATTCTTTCCTTGATAAGTTTCCTTGGTAATTTTATTTGTACTCCCTTCCTTTTTCTTTCTCCATTTTTTTATACTTCTTTATTTACTGCCCTTTTTATTCTTTTTCCCACTTTTTGATCTTCTGTTAAATGATCTGGGAGTTTCTTCAGTTTTATCTTTTCATCCATCTTTTGAATTTTAAAATTTATTTTGATTTTCTTATTTAAATTCTTTTTTTTTTTTTTAAAGATTTTATTTATTTATTTGACAGAGAGAGACACAGTGAGAGAGGGAACACAAGCAGGGGGAGTGGGAGAGGGAGAAGCAGACTTCCCGCTGAGCAGGGAGCCCAATGCAGAGCTCGATCCCAGGACCCTGGGATCATGACCTGAGCTGAAGGCAGAGGCTTAATGACTGAGCCACCCAGGCGCCCCTTTCTTATTTAAATTCTAAGAACTTTTAAAATAAGATAGCATCCTAGTCTTGTTTCAGAGATGTGCACCTACCTGTCCCTCTACTCTTGGCACTACCTACTTTCTCACCATGGTCTCTCATTTTTCATATCCTGTTGTTTGTATATCTGCCTTTTTACTGTTAGGGACTTTCGTCCATGTTGAGTGATTCTTTTTTCTTTTTTTTAAGATTTTATTTATTTATTTGACAGAGAGAGGGGGAGCACAAGCAGGGGGAGCAGCAGGGAGAGGGAGAAGCAGACTCCTGCAGAGCAGAGAGCCTGACATGGAGCTCAATCCCAGAACCCTGGGATCATGACCTGAGCTGAAGGCAGACGCTTAACCAACTGAGCCACTCAGGTGCCCTCATGTTGAGTGATTCTTGACCATTAATTTATATCTAAGACACCCAAAAGCTGATTGGAATCCTTGTGACAAGATAAAGCCTTTTCATTGGAGTGCTTGGGAGGTTGCCTTGTATGTGAACATCTAGCTTGTCCTCTTATTTCAGTTTTGATTTTTTTGTGTAGGATAATCTTAGATTCTATTACATTATAGAAATGTTGGGTAGTTTATAGATCATGATCATTTATCGCCTCATCAGGGGTCTCAGTACTGACCACCAAGAAGGAATCCAAGCAATTAGACTTGTTAGTGGTAAAGCTAAATGGAGATTGTAGTAGTCCTTAATACATACTTCGCTTCCTCAGTCTAGGTTTAGGGAATCTTCATGTAGGGAAAGGTAAATCACAGAGTGCCTCAGCATGTGTTTATTACCCAGACTTATAGAGATATGACCGTAGGCTATCTCACGTCCTTAGTAAAGAGTAGCAGGAACGGCAGGTGAGCCTCTGGGAACCGTGGGTCTCTCTGAGAGCCATGGACTGTCAATAGGCAGCAAAAGGCTGGAAGAGGGATTGTATGAACAGATTTTGTAGCAAAATGTCATTACCCATCATTTAGAAACCTCAGCCCATTGGCTATCAGGGTATTAGTAGTAAAATTGCTCTCCCTAGAGGGTGATGAGAGATGCAGAGGCTTCTCTTAATATCTGTGTCAGAGGGCAGAAGTGGTGAGGAGTTTCTTACTCAAATGGTCTTGCTGGGAAACTTGATGGTCTGTCTTTCAGCTTTCTGCCTCCTTTGTTGTCCTAGAATAAACTAGTCAAGCTCATTGACTCCCAAGTAACATGTATAATTTTTAGGAGTAAGTGTGTTAGACTTTGTTTTTCAGTAAGATCAAACTAGCATAAATATCAGCTAGAGCTAATCTATTAATTTTTAAACAGTAATTTGCCTACCATGAAGTATCAGTGGAATGATGATATTAAAAGAACAATTTTTATGTAGACATTATAGTTACAGAATTAATGTGTTTTTGAAGAGTGTGTAGGCTAAGAAGTGTCTCTTTTTCTCGGCTTCAGATTAATGATTTTTGATCTAACATTTTTTTTGTAAATACAAAAATAGATTGATACTCTCTTGTTTTCCATTTCTTAATGATTATATTTCATATTTACAATTTTCTAAATAACTTATACTTTTAAATTAGCCTAGTATTAAAATATAGAGCTTCAAAATATTTTCTGTGGTTCTCTTCATGCCAAGTTCATCAGTTTTACTCTGCCTGTGGTTTAGTTCATTTTTAGTGGTTATGTGGTTATTTACCAAATGGTAAACTGTTTTGTTTTTTCGCCATTTAGGAAATGAACACTTATTTAACCTAATTAATTTTTGTGCATCTTATGTAGGCAGCATATTCCACTGGCTGAAAAAAAAAAGTCTTTAGTAATTATGTTTGTGGATGTCAATTCACAAAGGAAAAACCCTGTATTCTTGAAAATCAGTGACAAATGTTTATTGTAGAACTACAAAATATAATTAAAACAATACTGCAGTATGTTAATAGAAGGTAGCTGTGACAAGTGACCTTTTGAAGGACTTTAAATGGAACATAACCTAACTTAACACTCTAGTTCAAGGCCTAAAACTTGGTTTGGAAAGACAGTATAATCTTTGTAAATTGCACTAATAATTGACCAGTAGATTTAGACCAGGAAAGATCAATAGTTTTAAAAAATAATGAGTGTGTGTGTGTGTGTGTGTGTGTGTGTTCAAGTTAGGACATTTTTAATTTTCTAAGTCCAGACAAAGATTTTATTTGGGCATCTTACTAATAAAACCCTGAGATCTTGCTGGGGTTCAGTTGCATCATTGGCTGGAAGGCACCCAGGAGCGTCAGGTGCATTTGTTCTCCGCTGCAAGCATTCCCTCCATAGTTGGGGCACAGAGCTGTATAGCATGGAAGGGGACTTTTATAGTAGTGTCTCAGCTTTGTGACAGATCCCTGCATTCACTTATACATGTGTTGTGTCATACTACATCTACTCTACCAGCCACATTTTCATTTAATATATGATCCTTTGCCATGATAATGTTTCTCCTAGTCGCCTGTCCACATGCTTCCTCAGAAGGGGCTTGCTTTTTATCTCCACCACCTTCTGGGGATTATCTAGATAATGGTTGTGCTTCTTTTTGGTTCCTTAATATTGGAGTGGGTGCAGAGGGAATGATATTATGGAAGAAGTCTTCTGAGTATATAGAATCCTAGTGGAAACTTCCTAGGGGGTGTGGAAGGGATATAGACAGGCCTAGGAGCAAGCCAGTATGCAGGGCCATGCTTCCTTACCTGTTTTGTTTTATTGGTTAAAAGAACAGAACCAGTTGGTGATTTTACCCTTTAACTCTTCTTAAAAAAAAAAAAAAAAAGACTTAAAATTGATTTATAATGCTTTGTTGCCTTTTAGCAGAATTGAACTAAAAGTTCTTCAGGAAATAGTTGTCCATATAACACTAATCAGTAATAGATAATATTCTTCTAGTCCAGTATTTTTTATCTTAAGCTCTTAAGTTATGAAAGATGCTGAAGGCGTTCAGGAAATAAGACCAAAATTTTGCCCAGCAGTGAAATATTGTTGTATATTAACCATAAGGGAAACATCATTTCTTTTTTTCACTTGAGTATTGTGTTTTATGTAAAAAGCTACTACTAAAACTTTATTTTTTTTTCTCTTAATATTTTAGTCATAAAACAGAGGTAACAAATGCGCTTCATGACATGGTAGACCAACTGGAACAAATTCTCAGGTGAGAGAAATGTTCGTCTGTTGGCTCTGTGCTGTTAGAGGAGGTCTGTCCAGAAACATTACTTTTCATATGTCTAATGGTCATTTGCAGTTTGACTTCCTATTTGTTTGACTCTCTTGGGAGTGAATTTGTTAATACAAATGTCCTGCCAGCTTATGGTAGAGTAATAAGAGCCTGGATTTTGAAGACTGGTGGACCTGTGTTCAAATGTAGGCATTGCCACTGAGAAGCTGTGTGATTGAACCCCGGGTTTTCTTCTTTAAAGTATCTAACCCGTGAGATAATGGAATTAATGTTAGATTAACCATTTAAAGTGCCTCCTCTGCAGTAGGTACACAAGAATTGTTAGTTCCTGCAGAAATTATTGTGTCTGTCAGCAAACAATATTTATTATACTCCTGACTTCCGTTTTTTGGGCATATTACATTTGATTGGAATCTGGATTCAATCAAACTGCACTAGAGCCTTCAAGTAACTCTATAGTAATATTCTTCACTGTCAAAATGAAGCATTAAACTTTCTATCTTGGAGCCTGAAATTCCCAATTTGCCATTTAGGAAGTCAGATGTTGTATACTAGTATTTATATGTGTATATGAAGATGCTTGAGTAATTTTAAATATCTGTATTAAAAATGAAATTTTAGGGATAACAAATTTTTTCCAACACATAATTATAGAATTCTAGGTAATACCATCACTTTATAGTGATGATATGAATAGTAAAGTATAATAATTTGGAGTCTACTAATTAGAAGTTTTATTCATTCAATTTAAGGGACTTGAGTATAAAAATATTTCAAGTTGTATTTAAGGAAACAGTGGTTTTTGTGCCATGTATGTATGGGAGTTGAATGAAGAATTAATTGTTCACTTTTCCTTGGGACCTCTGTTTCCTCTTTTTATTACTACCTTGCTGCTTGTTACTTTGTGTCCTGAAAGCTATATGGTTGGGTTTTTTTTCCCCTTGAAAAATTCTTAGTAAATCAAGCTCTTTCTTTCTTTTCAAGCTTTGGTTATTTTAGTTTGGCTGTGTCTCTCCTTTCCCCAGTTTCCCTGAGAAGTTGAACATAGTTTGAGTAAAACTTAGTGGATTAAGTCAATATAGATTCATTCCTTACAATTTGCATGATTACCTTTTTTTCCTCTAATGAAACTGAGAAGAGTGATCTCAAAAAGATATGGTGAAATAAACAGTATATTTCACGGTATGTTCCTGGGTGTAACCATGAGTGGTCCTGATGTCACATTATGCGCTTACTACCTCAAGGAAACAGTTATACTCGGTCAGTTTCTGGATGATGTCTATGTCTTTCCCTGTTTAGTTTAAGTTACTGACCTTTTAAAGTAAGAATTTTTATTTCTGTTCCACCTCATAGCTACTAATCGTTGAAAAATGTTTTAGCATACACGATGTCGGGTGACATGACCCATGAAACCTGTCTTCATGACAAGCTACTGAATTCTAGCCAGTCACACTCTATAAACCCAGTAGTAGTTATTTCAAAAATGTGAGATTTGGTGAGGCCAACCATCATATATGTATGATGCTGATGATTAGGGAATGAGATATCTCAAGAAGATTCATATGGGACAAAATTTGTGACATATTTTGTATTTTTATATAATAGATTCTGGAGGGATATTGAGCCTTGTGATGTTTCTGTGGCTCCAACTCTAAAATTCTTTATTGCTTTTCTAACAACCTTGCCTATAACAGATTCCTCAGTAGGATTGTTCAGAGTTAAAGCTGAGTATTGAAATGATAGATTTGGCTTGTTTTACTGATTTGATGCTTTTAGAGTAGAGGAAAATAATAAAAAAATATTTTTAGATAAAGATATGTCATACCTTAAACAAAATGGGTTTTGTAATAAAAGTACAGGAAATAAGATTTGATATATAATTGTTAGCTTTTTTTTTTTTTTTTTTTGCTGAGAATTAATGCACTATGTAAAATTGGGTCATTCTATATGCTACTTTTTGGTTTTAGTTCTAAACACCTAAGTGCTACTTGTATGTTCAAGACTCTTAGGCTTTTTTTGTTTGGTAGCAAGACTTTAAAAAATTCCTCTCTCACTTTTAGCGTGTCGGAGCTCTTGGAGAAACATGGACTTGAGAAACCAGTTTCGTTTGTTAAGAACACTCAGTCTAGCTCAGAAGAGGCACGCAAGCTGATGGTTAGATTGACCAGGCACACTGGTCGGAAGTAAGTAATGAACAAAATTAATTGATACTTATATATGATTAAAAATAAAGTACTGTTCTTTTTATTTACTTCATTGAGTTATAATTGACCAACAAAAATTCTGTTTCAAGTGTAGAATTTGATAAGTTTTGATATATGTAGATACTCATGAAACCATTTTGCAATCGAGGTAATAAATATGTCACCCTTAAAAGCTTCTTGCCCCGGGGCGCCTGGGTGGCTCAGTCGTTAAGCGTCTGCCTTCGGCTCAGGTCATGATCCCAGAGTCCTGGGATCGAGCCCCGCATCGGGCTCCCTGCTCAGCGGGAAGCCTGCTTCTCCCTCTCCCACTCCCCCTGCTTGTGTTCCTGCTCTTGCTACCTCTCTCTCTGTCAAATAAATAAATAAAATCTTTAAAAAAAAAAAAAAAAAGCTTCTTGCCCCTTTATGTTCCCCTCCCTTTTGCTTCTCCTCATCACCCCCTTATCCCCTCTCCAGACTACTACTGATCTATATTCTATTCCTATATATTACTCTGTATTTCCTATAATTTTATGTAAATGGAATCATCCAGTATACACTTTTTGTTTGTTTGGCTTCTCCTACTCAGCGTACTTATTTTGTCATTCATCCATTTTGTATCATGGGTCAATAATAATTCCATTTTATTTATCGAGTAGTATTCCACTTTATGGATTTATCACACTTTGTTGACCTATTCACCTGTTTATGGACATTTTGAGTTGTTTTGAGTTTTGGTTTTTATAGATAAAGCTATGGATATTTGTGTACTATAAAATATTCCTGAGATTTTTTTTTTATCGTAGATAGTTATTTTCTTAATTTCATTTTTGGATTGTTCATTCCTAGTGTGTACAAATGTTGATATATTATCTTTGATTTTGGTATATGTTGAGCTTGTGTCTTCCAATCTGTATTAGTTCCAGTAGGGTTTGTTTTTGTTTTTGTTTTTGTTTGTGGATATTCCGTAGGATTTTCTGTATACCGTACCATGTCATTGCAAATAGAGACAGCTCTACTTCCCAAGCCCTACTAGAGCTAAACATGCACCACCTAGAGGGCTCCGGGAATCCTGAGCCCAGTCAACAGTAGTAAACTGCTTATGGAATGCAACTAGGAGTGGCTCGCTCAAGGACCTCTCCTTCCTAAGAAATTCCCTGGCATTTTGTATCTGCCTCTCCCTATCTGTCTTTTTCAACAGT
The DNA here is from genome assembly GCF_002201575.2 of Neomonachus schauinslandi. Taxonomy (NCBI): domain Eukaryota; kingdom Metazoa; phylum Chordata; class Mammalia; order Carnivora; family Phocidae; genus Neomonachus; species Neomonachus schauinslandi. The sequence goes on along the minus strand of NC_058412.1, from coordinate 11,440,515 downwards.
GTACTATAATTATTGATGTCTGTGCCTTATGTTCCTTTTGAGATCATAAGCTTCTCCAGGACAAGTGTTATAGTTCCCATACATCTAATATGGGACCATATATATCAATGGCCCTCTCTCAATAATTATTAAATGAATAATTTAAAAGGTTTTGGCAACTCAACTCTTAAGATTTTTTTTACAACTAGAAACAAATGGGTCGATATTTCTGATCATGCTGACTGTACTCCAGAACCTACTCTTCAAGAAAGCCTTGCTGTTACAGCTAGATTACTTCCTGTGTTTTCCTTGAGTTCCTCAAATACTTCTGAAGCCTTTGAAGTTAATCTCTGCTCATGGTGTTCTACTCTGAATATGTAAGAGAATATGGCCTCTTTTTTTCAAACTAGTTAATTTGAAGTAAATCTTAATTTTTTCATATATGCTACCATGGCTTGGCCTTCAGCATCTATGGAATATTCTTATGGATATTCTAAATGGTAGGAGATTTAATTGAATCTGCCCAAACCAAGTTTTACCATCATGAGTGCAATACTATTTCTCCTTGGAAAATATACCTCTGTTCCAAGGCTGTAACTAATACATCATGTTTATATTTAGGGATCTCTCTGTTAATTTGCAATTCTCTAGTATAGTGCCTTCAGGTTCTACTCTTGGTTCCTATTTACTGAATGTATTCTGAAAAGGCCATTGTAAATAATGTCTTATAATTTATTTTAATTAGAACCTGTACTTACGGCTAGCCATGTGTGAGAAAACATTAATACCATCTGTCCCAGTGTTGATGGCTTCCAGAAGAACAGCTGGGCTATGAGAATTTGAATTCAGCTAGACAATGCCTAGGTTTGATTTTATCCAGCTGGTGCAAGATGGACACTCACTTCATCAAACATTTTGCAACTTAACTTACCTGCAAGCCAAATCTGAAAGAACCCTCCAGTTCTTTGAAGTTCACCCAAAGAGTTCACATATCAAGGTCTAACTAATGGACACACTTCAGGGATTGTCCTGGGAAGACATGAAAATATGTCGGTTTGTTTTTTCTGTTTGTATGCTGAGGAAAAAATGTATTCTCTTATGCTTTATTGCATAAGGATAGAAGTAATTATTCATTTTGTGTAATATAAAATACTATAAGTAAATGAAGCATATGCTTATTAAAAATTTTAGGTGAAAAAGTTCCTGAAGACCAGAAATTTCATAGGAATGATCTCAAATACATGCTTTTCCCTTGGCAATACTACTATATGCTTACAGTCTATGTGCCCTGTTTTTAATGCATAAATGAGGGAAAGGTACATGGGAAGGAAGCATCCAGTTGTTATTTGACAGTTGGTATTTGACAAGCACAAAACAAAATAAAATCTGCCCTTTCAAACAGTGATATTCAGGATTATGTAGAACGTCAAGATTAGCAAGTAAACATAAATAATGATTCCAGATTCATATATAGTCAACAAAGGTGAACTTTTGGGGGAAGCAGAAAGAATTACAGCACTTTCTCCCTTCTGCTAAACAATATTAGTAATCATCTATGTAACTATAGAAACCAAAGAAATGTGTTTGTAACTTTCAGATTCGTTCATTAACATTTATTGAATACTATTTTATACCAGAAAAATGGGGGGGAGTGTCTTTTCATACATTCTAGTTTTAGTTAATCCTCACAACGTACAAAAAGGGAATCTAGCTCGGAGAAATTAAGAGACATATTCAGAGCTGTACAGGTAATTGAGCTTGTTTTTATACTTAGGAACATCTTGCTTCAATGCCTGTGCGTTATCAGAATTAATCTCCTCCATTTCTTATCACTCTCCAAGATGGGCTTTAAGTGAGGAAACTGAAATTCAGGAACACTAAGTGTTCACGATCATGCAGCTAATATGTGTCTGTCAGTGAATTTGTTAACAAAACCCTTTCCCTGCTGCAGGAGAGTCTGAACCATTAATCCTCTAACTCTGTAACCCTGGATCCCAACGTAAAATGCTATTTGATCAACAAGACTGTGTATGCCTCATTGGTTGTGTAAACCTGATCCCTGGTTGGTAAATTGCTTCTGAACTGGAAATGAACTGGAAAACCTGATAGGGGCTTTATGCTTTGGGCTTTCCTGAGTGTGGTCACTGGAATGTCTTTGAGGAGACCCTGAGAACTGTGCCTATGGAATTGTCACAAAAGATATTGGTTCTTGGAGGGGCATGAAACTCCTTCCTGAATTAGATGGGGCAGCTTTTGCCACTCCCCTGTAGGACTCTGTCTTCTGGCACCTGGGCTGTCCCGTGGGATGAACATAACCCCTGCGGCACTTGGTCAGTCGCTCTGCGGACTATTGCAAGGACTCCCGCTGAGGAGAGACACTAGCGCTGCCCTGCAGATGAGCTGGGGTCCCCAGCCTCTCGACTGATGTCAGGGGTGGGCTCTAGTTGCCTTCCAGGTCTGCACGTGTAGTTGGAGTTAAGAAGATCCCCTGTGGGGATTGCAGTGTGGTAAAGATGGATTTGAAACCAGTTCTGTCTCCGAGTGCTTTTCCTGCTAGGTCGCAGTTGCTTTATCTTACTGTGCTTTATTTTATCTTGGAAACTCACACTCGGTTTACCTTTGCTTTTACCACGGTAATGCTGTTCTAGTTCTGTGGTCGAGGTGGCTCAGGCAGCATCTCTAGCATTGATACGGAGCCCTTCAACTTTTCCCTCTGATCGATGTTTTTTCCTGGAAATTCAAATGAGATTCTTCCTATTGATCATTTGGGAGCTGTGTGGCATATAGAATGGTGATACCATTTTTTTTTTTTTTTGGCCAATTGAAGAGCAATTTCGTGAGTTATTTTCTTGTCTCCCCACCAGGCAGCCTCCTGTCAGTGAGTCTCATTGGAGAATGTTGCTGCAAGACATGTTAACTATGCAGCAGAATGTTTACACCTGTCTGGATTCTGATGCTTGCTATGAGGTAACTCGATGCATGGAAGGTTACTTGTTTTTAATTTGGGAAGTTTGGCTGTTGCAGTGTGTTTCCTGGACACAGAGATGGTGACCATAAGCCTCACTTATACGTAATACTATTGAGTCATAGCGGTGAATTGAGTAGAGTAGTGCTTTCTAAGTTGAGCACTTGCATATCTCACCTCCTGTCTCCCCACCCCCCGCCCCAATCTTCGTTCACTGCAACAGCGGTTATTCGGCAAGCTAATCCTCAGCTAGGAAACAGACTCCTCCTGGACTCCTCTCACTACCATAGTCTTGGTGGTCACTAATGCCTATTTGATTGATGTAGCTGGGAAAGGTCTTTCAAATCTGTCCTATCTCTGCTAAATTGCAATTCCTCCTAACTTGTCTCCCTGCTTCCATATTTCCGATCTACACTGATTCAGAGCATTCTTCTAAAACACCTTTTCATAACACTCCCCTTCTTAAATTTGCTGCTTGTTACATGTCTGTATCAGAAAGTAACCATACTTCTTAGCATGGCATAGAACGCCACAGCAGATCGAGCTTCCGTATCCACTCTCCCCCGTGCCACTCTGTAAGTACAGGGGACACAGTGTCCCCCCTGCTCCACCGTGTCAACCAGATCTGCCCTGACTCTCCACGCGCCATGCTGCTTCACATCCCGTGACTCCATCTGCATTGTTCCCTGTGCTTGGATCTAGTCCTCTTTCCTTGATCTGAAAATTCCTGGTAATTTTCAGCACTCACTTCACTAATTATGCCCTCCAGGATGCCTGCCTTTGTCCTTTCATGTAACTTGTCTCTATTACAGTCTTTCTTTCAAATGCAGTAACTGGTTTCCATGTGTGATTTTTCCCTTTGGTCATGAGCCCCTAGGTAGGCATTATCATATTCATGTTCAGCCTCCTATCCCCCAGTGTATATTGTAATGCCCAGAACACAAAGGATACTTAAGAAATGGCTGCTAATTGATGGAGGAGTGTAACCCAGGGGGATTTAATTAATATTTTTGGAAGGTATATGTCTTACCAAATTACTCCTAGCTCATGTGGAAAAATTATCCAACTAACCAATTTTTAATGAGATATAATTTAAACGCAGGTTTCCATTTTGAGTTTTTCTGTCCATAAGCCAAACATAAAATTCTATAGGATATTTCTTACGTTGCTCTGCTCTGACATCGCAAAGCGTGACCCCTTGATAAAATGAGTTATAAAAATAGGTCTCTATTTTGTGAAATTGGTTGGTATTTTTATTCAAGGTGATTTTAACAAATGAGTGCTAATATAGACTGTTGAGAAATGGTTTTATATTCGGACTTCAGGTTTTAATGAATGAGTGTGAAGTTTACATTGATGCTTATAGTCTCAGACCATGTACATACAACTGCCAGTAACTTCCCCTTTGTGTCTAAAGTGAAACTTGAATTCCAATTCCAGGAGAACATCTATATTCACATGGGCTCCAAAGCCTAACCATCATTTATATGTCTGCAGTAATGTTTTTAAGTTGGAATGGCATTATTTTGCTATTTACTGTTTCTGATTCTGATTGGAAAATTGGCATAAATATATTACACTTGAACTAGCTTATAACAACCTGACATATTAAATTGCTTTTGTTACATTTTAACACCTTTTTATTAGGCTTTGATATTTTAATGACTTCTGGCCATTAGCCTCTCTCCTTGGAGAAACATTTGAAAGCATATCATAACAGCTTGAAATGGTTCTAGAGGAAGGTAATATGGATTTGGCAAACTTACATTTTTTTTCAAACTTACATTTTAAATATCATTTTAGTAACTTTTAAGTTATGCTATGTTGTTTTACTGACTTTTGGCTATTATATTAGGGGTTGCTATCTTGGAAAATGATTTGAAAGCTCAATGGCACAATTTTGAGAAAGTTAAAGGTTTCATTACAGCATGTAGAGCAGAAATCTATATTGTTCATTTTAGCAAAAACTTAAATTTTTGAGTGAGTGAGTTGTATTTCTCAATACCAGGCATTAACTATGGCTTACTTGAATAAACCAAAGGAATAGAGAAACCGTCATATCTGAGTCATTTGGGTCACGTGGAGTAAGCCATTTTCACCTGTCAGATATAAATGATTAGGGTTGCTCATTAGTAATTTGCTTTCTGTCACAGTAGGTATTTTGTAGCAGATCGCTTGTAGATTATTAGTAATTTTATTCTCATCATAGTCATTTTAATGAAGGCCTGTCTAAAAATAACTACCTTCCCCAGAAGCCTAGAAAGTAGTGAAAATAAGGGGATCCTATGAAAACTGGGTCGTCTTAATTGTCTAAGTCTAAATCTGCTTTTCATCTCTTGCTTCTATTTCTGTGCTATCCTCATCCAGCAGAGGCCTAATAGGGGTGAACATTCGTGGGGAAGTTCTTATACTAATTACATATTGACATTATTAGTGTATATTTAAAGGATCTCTTTGTTTAAGACTTTTCTGGGCTAAGTAATAAGTAAATATTCTCAGTTATACAATAAATTTTATGTTAACTGATGCTATTAGTTGCCAGTAGAATACAATGATATTTGCACGAATACCTTCCATCAGTGGCTCTTGTTTTATTTAAATAGTTTTTAGTCTGCAGATTGGAAAAAAAATCAATGTTGCATTTATAGCTTGGCTGTTTAGTCTGTAAGACTGAATTCAGATGCTTTAAGCAGTTAGAAATTTTATGTGTCGCATTCAAAGACATTCTTTAAAAAATTCAGTGGTTATAGTTTAAGCAGAGTGGACCCTATTGAGTATGGGACAGAATCCTGTTTTTAACGAGTATGAATTTCAGATAGTTTGACTCAGACATTCCTTGTAACACATTAAGATACAGTTGATCCTTGAACAACATGGGTGCGAACCACATAGGTCTACTTATATGTGGGTTTGTTTGTTTTTTTTTTTTTTGATAAGTACAATATTAAATGTATTTTCTCTTCTTTATGATTTTAGGATTTTCTCCAGCTTACCTTATTGTAAGAATACAGTTATAGAATACAGCAAATACAAAATAATGTGTTAATTGCCTGTCCATATTATTGGTGAGGCTCCTGGTCAACAGTGGACTATTAGTAGTTAAGTTTTGGGGGAGTCAAAAGTTATATGGGGAGTTTTGACGGCATGTGAGTTCAGCACCCCTAACTCCTGTGCTGTTCAAGGGTCAACTGTATTAGGCTTCATATTGGTTTGTTCTGTTAAGTTACTTCTTCCTAAAAGATGAATTTTGTTATTGAGGTGAAATTCACATAACATAAAATTAACTACTTACAGTGTACTTCATTGTCATTTAGTGCATTTACAGGGTCGTGCACCTGCTACCTGTAGGATGGATGTATTTTAATTTATTTCATTTGGATATCAGAGTCTTCATTTTGTTGAGAACTGAATCTGCCCTCTTTAACTAATTAAAGTTTCTTCTTTTCCCCAGATATTTACAGAAAGCCTTTTGTGTTCCAGTCGCCTTGAAAATATCCACTTAGCTGGGCAGATGATGCACTGCAGCGCCTGTTCAATAAACCCACCAGCTAGTGTAGCCCATAAAGGGAAAACCCAGTACAGGGTCAGTTATGAAAGAAGTATTGACTTGGTTTTGGCTGCCAGCAGAGAGTACTTTAATTCATCTACCAACCTCACTGATAGCTGCATGGATCTGGCCAGGTGGAGTAATTCTGTATTCTTCCAGAAGAGGGAGGGGACAAGTCAGACTACACAAACTCCATTGTTGGTTTTATTCTTTCCTTTACAAATATATTGCCACAAGTGCAGATTGACTATACTGTATGGGGCACAGTTATTTATTGCTTGAATACAGAAAGATAATTACGTCATGAATATTCATCAACTTTCCCATGACCCCTGTTCTCCAGCATGCTTTCCCAGTCTTTCTTGCTGATTATCTGTAAGATTGTACATTGCTTCTGTTATGAAGGATTCATGAGCTAGCCTGCAAACTCAAGTTCTGGGAATTTGTAGCACATTGAGGCAATGGCTGTATGCTTTACATGATTTGTGCTCTGTTTAGGGAGGAGGGACCTGATTAGATGATAAAGATTTGAAATCCTTTTCAGGTGAAAATTTCTGGACTGTGAATTCAGTTTCTCTCTTGGCCTGTTGTACTGGAAATTTAGTGTTGATCTTTTTATTCTTCTTTTTTTTTTAAGATTTATTTATTTGAGAGAGTGTGTGTCCAAGTGTGGGGGGAGGGGCCAAGGAGTGGGGTAGAGAGAAAGGGAGAGAGATTGAGAATCCTCGAGCAGACTCCCTGCTGTGCACAGAGCCTGATGCTGGGCTTGATCCCATGACCCTGAAATCATGACCTGAGCCTAAACCAAGAGTTCGATGCTCGACTGACTGACTGAGTCACCCAGGCACCTCTTTTGACTATTGGTTCTTATGAGCTTTTTGTGCATAAAGGACATTGCCCTTTTCCTCTCTCACATGTTTTAACCATGTTGTCAAGTTTTTATATATACATGATTTATCTTTTAAGTTGCTATTCAAAATCTTTAAAGATTTTAATTGTTATTTTCTTTTATAATTTCTGTCTTGTGTGTCATCCTTTGAAAGACCTTTAATTCCCAAGACCTTTATAATAGTTTTTCATACTGTTTTTTTATTACTTTGATAGTTATATTTTCACATTGAAATTTTAGGCCCATTTGGAATTTATTTTGATGTAGTGATTTAGCTATTTAGATTTATTTTTTCCCCCCCGAATGACTAGCAGCGAAAAGCTTAAAGGAAACTTTTTTCCCCAGTGATATCTTATTACAGAGAGAGCCATATTTTCTCAAACCATGTTACTGAACTTGACAGAGTTGTTAAAAATAGTAAATTTTTTTTCTTCTCTCCTAAGGGATTGTATTTCTACTTCAGATGATGAAAATATCAAACAGAGTAGCTTTTGAAACTGGGAGTTGTGTTTGACCTAAATCTTTTTGGCAGGTGTTCTCACAGATCATTTTTAAATCTACACTTCCAGTATTTCCCTTTTTCTCCCACAAGGATACACCTTAATTTGGAAAAGATGTTGTATGTGTATAAGGTGACACTAGACTGATGATGATCTGTGAGCCTGGATAATATTTAAATGTTCACAGTTATATTTAATATAGAAAATAGCCCATACATTCTTACTGATTAAATTATTATGAACTAGTTTTTTTAATTGAGGAAGTAATACATTCACAAGATAAAAATATTCAACAATACAAAAAAGGATATGTATTTACAATAATTCTCTTTTCATTCCCATTCCCTTAACTTTATCCCTCAGCTATCTTTTTAAATCATTTTCCTGTGAATCCTTCCAAAATACTTTCTTATACGTTACCCGCTTCTTTCTTAAGTCACAAATGAGTGCTTACTACTTATACATACCTTTCTGGATCTCATTATTTTCACTTACGATCTATACTGAAGGTTTTTTCATGAGGGCATGTAGGCTTGATCTATTCTTCTTTTGATGGTTGTAGAATATTCCATTGTTGACTTTCTAGAATTTATTTAATTCATGATAAAAATTCATTCTGTTGTATTTTAAAAACACTGTGGTAGTGAACATTCCTAATTATGTGTGGGTATGTGGGCATGTGCGAGCCTGTCTGTAGTACAAATTGCTAGAACTCGGAATTCGTGAGTTTGAAGGTAATGCAGTAGAATTTTAGTAGATACTGCACGTAGGCTCTGTCCCTTGTTACACTTGAATCAGCAGTATATGTTAGGGCTCATCTCGTTTAAATTTTACAATTTTGCAAGTAAGGTAGACTCACATCCATCACTGAGTCATACAGATGCCTCCTGGGGCTGAGGGATCTTCATCAGACGATACATGATTTTAGCACCATTAGCCCTTCCTGGCCTGATCTCTGCCTCTTTCCAGTCCTGTGTTCCAGTATACCTCCACATTCACCTTTCAGAAAGTAAGTTTGTTAATGAAAAGATTTCTTAAGTACACTTTGTCTGGATTTTTTTTAAATGTCCTTAAAATACTCCATAGGTGTTACAGATTCTTATAGGTAAAGTCACTTTCTCCTGTATTCATCTCAGCACTGCATTACCAACGGACTCTTTCCTTATGATCAGAAAAATGTCCTTTGTGCAGTGTCTCAGCTTATTCGTTTTTCCTTTGGGAGTCGAAGTTGTCACCGAAACGAGATGTTTGCTTTCCCTGAAGAATAACTGGAAATTTTCTGAATTCTGTCTCTCTTTTTAAACCTTTCCTGTATGATTATTACCTCTGAAGGCAGAGTTCACATATTTTGCTTTGTAATGTGATACCATTCCCTACTATCGGTACAACCCTGCACAGATCACTACACCTCTCTGAGCTTTGATTTTGGCTTCCTTAGGAAACAGGTGATGCTATTTGCCTATCATACAGGCTTGCTATGAGGATTAAGTAAGATAGCAGAAAGCATCTAGCAGGATACCTGGAATGTAGGAGGCTTTTGATAAATATGTGTTGGATCTCATGTTGTTGAATACAGAAAGGCAACTTAGCCAAACATATGTTACTTCTTCTTTTTTTTTAAGCTGATCTTATTTCCCCTAGGTGCTGCTTACAGCTGATAACTGATAGACCGGCTGCCGTTCAGGAGGAGCTAGATCTTATCCAAGCCCTTGGATGTCTTGAAGAATTTGGGGTAAAGATCCTGCCTTTGCAAGGTGAGTTTCTATTTAATGTTGCATTATTAACTTAGTATTAACTTACCTTGCATTGAATCACTAGTGTAGTTCCTTGGTAGTTTTTTGAATTAAAGAGTACCTTTGGTCATTTAATCCATTAGCAGTAGATCTGACTCTCTGCCCCATTTTTCAAAGGAAACCTTTAGTAGAAACCCAAAGAAAAAATAAAGCTGACATTTTATCATAAATTTATTTTGTAAGTTCCCAGTTATGTCATTAAAAGAAATAATATCAGTAAATTTTATTGGATAAAACCAAATGGGGGATTGTGGATTAGAGTTTCGGATCTCCATCAGTTTTGATGTACAGTTTATTTCTGTATTTTGTTTCAGTTGCATAGATTTAGAAATAGCTATACATATTGATAATAGTTTATTTTTTTATGCTTACTACAGAATATTCTTTAATTATGTTGATACTATTTTATTAAAAGGAATGACAGGAATTTCTTGTTTAGAGTTTAATTACTAAGGATATCTTAACATTGCTCAAGTTCTTCTGCCTAAGTGTACAAGTCCGGTAAGTACCACCCCAAACGTGTCATTATCTACTTTGTGCTGTGAGGACAGTGTGTGTCTCCCAGTGTCCTGAACCTTACCTCACAAGTGGGCGGTAGACTTCCTGTTGCCTCGAACTCTGGACCTCAGTGCCCTAAATGAAGCAGGTAGCTTGGTTATTAGCGGTATGCTTGGTCCCTTCCATATAATCTCTTTTCTTCACTCTTAACCCGGGAAATGTTTGGAATTGGGAGTAGGACAGGTGTAGCCAACTTCTTTCCATCTGTGGTTTTTGATGAATTTTCACTAGAATTGTCTCTCTCTTTTCTTCTTCCTCTTCTTTCTCTTCCTCTTCTTCTTCCTTTTTTTTTTTTTACTCCTGTTACCTTTGGACAATGGGGTCCTGTTACAGATTTCTCGGTGTCTTTGTCCTGTGTTTTTGAGGGTTTTGAGTCAGATGGATCTTAGGAGATAAAAGTCATTAGACATATTCTCATGTTTTCATGTGGGTTTTTACTGTAGTTTTACTAAAAATTAAAGCTCTGCTTATCAGATAAATTTATTAGACTTGAACAAGGTAGTATTACTGTTACCTTGAATATCATTGTTTGGAAATAATTTCTTCATGATTATCATGTCTTATAGCATCTTAAACAAGTATATATAAGGAGATTGTTAAATTACTGGAAAATTCTATTTCATAATATCATTCCTGTAATTTTTGAGCTCAAAGCTTTTTAAAGTTGTGGAGATTAATTAGAGTTACTAAAAATATTTTCATTTTTTTCTCAAATGCCTTAAATCATGAACTGCCTCCCCTGAAACACATTTTCAATTAAGTGTTCAGTGGTGGGGGAGTCCAGAACACTATGAAACTTGCTCTTCTTGTATCTCTTCTAAGGCCAAGTCATTATAGCTTTGACTCTGTGTATATGTGTGTGTTTTAGCTACTTATTTAATCCAGGCAAATTAATGTAATACAACAAAACCTTTTCTTGCAGTCCCTCAAATGCTAATGAATTATTTCAATTGACTTGAAATAATAAATAGAGCTTTAATTTTCTGTGGTGCTCAGTTAGCAGTATTTTTGCTGACAGTATTTGCACATCATCTGATGAGTTTGAAAATCTGCAACCAAACCTGCTATCCTGCTCTTACTTCTGAGAAATTTCCTGACTGAAGAGTGTTTTAAGAAGGACATTTGCTTTCATGTCTTGACAGCTCTTCAGCTTGATATATTGATTTGGAGTTTCCTATTAGAATGAGTGTCAGAAAATCTTCTAGATGGGAGATGGGATATTGCCTTTGTATCCTATTTATTGTGTTTATGCCGCAGGTACAATTTAGGTGTAAGCTGCTTTTGTATTCATCGGGAACACTGGACAAAGTAACTGGATATTTAAACATTTATAGTCCAGGTATTTTTGTAGCTTACATTGTTCATTTTGTCACTTTGCTTTGTTTTAAAGCCTCCTTTGCTTACACTTCAGGAGTTGCTACTAGTCACCAAGGAAGCCTAGTGGTACTAGCTATATTCTAATTAAGGAGTTAATAGAAAGCAAGAACAGAATTATGAAAAATGATTCCTTATGTTTGAGTCTCCTGAGAGGTGTTTGTGTGTGTGTGTGTGCATGTGTGTGCTTTCCCCATAATTTGGATGTTTGTGTTTTGTGTAAATTATTCTTGCTATTCACATGAGCAGATTCAGGATGTTTCAGTTGTCCCCCATGTTCTTTCTGTCATAGAGTAAATCAGTTTTTCAGCCCCCCAGCATTGCAGGTAAAGCCAGCCTGGAGCCACTTACTGCTGAGTAACTGGACAAGTATCTGACCTTGCTTTCTCTTTAAGTTTTCTCATCTACAAAATGGGGATACTAAGAAGCACCGTCTGTAATTGCTTAGAAAGGTTAAGGCCATGTGTGCACGGTGCTTGGGACTTTGCAAGAGCTCTAGTCATCAACTGTCATTTTTGTTACTTCTCATGGAGGTTCTAGTTTCTACCTGGTGGTGGAATTAGAGTCTCTTACCTGCTTTCTCATTCTTCCTCCCTTCATTCTCCTCTTTCCACTCTGCTTTCCTTCCATTCAAAAACCACTGAGATAGCTTCTTACCCTGTTCCAGAAACCGAAATGATGAAAGGAATAAGGTGCACTTCCTGACTTGGAAGGACTGACCCTGATGACAAGACAGAGTCACACTAGTGTCATGTATGAGTTTAAATTCTGCTTCAGCCACTTTGAGCTGTGTGCCCTGTGGCATCTTCATGTTTTTGAGCTTCACCTTCCTCAGATGGAGGTAATCATAAAAGATTCTCTAGAAGGACCTGAAGGTTGTATCTTGAAACATTGAGAATTTTTACATGAGAGGGTGCCATACTTCATAAGCATTTCTGTGAATAGGTCAGGAGCAGTAGTAATAACTAACCTTTATTGAGTGATTTTTATGTTCTCAGTATATTTATAGGTATTTATTCATTCTCAAAAATACCTTGTGAAGCGGGCGCCTGGGTGGCTCAGTTGGTTAATTAACTGCCTTCGGCTCAGGTCATGATCCTGGAGTTCCGGGATCGAGTCCCGCATCGGGCTCCCTGCTCAGCAGGGAGTCTGCTTCTCCCTCTGACCCTCTTCCCTCTCGTGCTCTCTATCTTTCATTCTCTCTCAAATAAATAAATAAAATCTTTAAAAAAAAAAATAGCTTATGAAGCAGTGACTATTATTGTTTCCAATTTCCAGATGATGAAATCAAAGTTCAGGGGGTTAAATAGCTTGCTTAGGGTCGCACAGAGGTGGACCTAGAATTCAAACCTACATTTGTAAACAGTAGACCATTCTCTACTGATGAAGCAGCATGAAAGTAAAAGATTCGAGAAGGAAACTCCGGTGTTCTCACTCATCAGCTAAGTGACTGCTGCATATTGTCACCTTCTTCACCTGTACAATTCAGATTTGTACTTCAGCAGTGTCACAAGTAACTGCCTGTGTTGTTGTGTGCCTTTGATGCCGTTCACGAGTGACCGAAATTGGTATTTTGCATCTGTGGTTTACTGGGCATGATTCACTGTCTGTGTCTCATATAAGGTGGTGATGAGAGTGTTTGGCATGTGTGTAGCTTATCAGCACATGCTTCTTTATGCATTTACATGTGTGTGTCAGTGTGCATTATAGTTTTTTTAAAATTTTATTTATTTATTTTTTAAATTTAATTTTATTATGTTATGTTAATCACCATACATTACATCATTAGTTTTTGATGTAGCGTTCCCTGATTCATTGTTTTCGTATAACACCCAGTGCTCCATGCAGAATGTGCCCTCTTTAATACCCATCACCAGGCTAACCCATCCCCCCACCCCCTTCCCCTCTAGAACCCTCAGTTTGTTTCTCAGAGTCCATCGTCTCTCATGGTTCATCTCCCCCTCCCATTCCCCCCCTTCATTTTTCCCTTCCTACTATCTTTTTTTTTTTTTTTTAAATATAATGTATTATTTGTTTCAGATTTTTTTTTAAATACTGGATATATAGTTGTGAGATCCACAGGAAAATAAGAGATCTCCAATTGTTAAAAGATTCATACATGCATATCCATATTGTTAGTTCCATTTGAAAAGGAATTTTAGGTGTTGAAGACTCCTTTCCTTCACAGAAATATAATAATATCTAAGGCTTGAATTTACCTGAGAAATCACATTTTGAAATACAATGTAGCATGTCCTGCAGTAAGCAGTAAAAGAGAATTGGCATAATGATTGTCCAGAGGCTCAAAAACATAGATAAATAAATAAAGTAAAAAGACATTTGAACATGGCAACTGCACTCTATTAGAGTCCCACTCTCCAAATTTACTTAATGTACTTGAAATATTAGTAGTTACGGCTTGCTTAGGGCAAGAATCAGACAAAGAACCAAACTTGGAACTTCAGAGAAAATGAGGATCCATTGCTATATATGGTTTCAGTTTTCTACTTTGATTTTATGGAGCTAGAAAAAGAATGGTGACCGTAAGGAAATCCACTTACTAGAGTTATTAAAACTAGAGTTTCTCTAAGAGCACCATCATTCATCAAATACAGCTATAAAAGCCTCTATGAAAACCTCAGGTTTTTACATATGTGGAGTAACGATGGGATCTATGATGGGTGTTGTTTTGAAAATCAAATTAGAAACATGTAGAAAGTACCTTTCTCATAGTAATTGAATCTGGAATATTGAAGTAGTAATACACATTTTCTTAAAATACACACAAGGAGAAAACCCCATAAAACAGTAGCAGATACTGAAGGAAAAAAACCCATTTTTTTGATCGAGGAAAGTTATGGAAAAGTTTGAAGTATTCTATATCAGTTACTTTTTGCTAGACTGTGCTATGTAGGAATCTCAAAAGCCTCAATGACACGTGATAGCAAGTTGCTTTCTTGCTCCCAGGCATTTCTGCACCACCTCATGGGATGGCATTGTCACGGGAGGGGTAAGGAGCAGTAATGGGATCCCATGGTGACTCTCATGAAACATTGGCTCAGAGGTGGCATATGTCACTTCCACTCACATTTCATCACCCAAGAAATTATACAGCCAAGCCCAGTGTTGGTCGGGTGGGTATTTGGGGTATGAATAATTACAGTGGATACTGGGAACAATAATATAGTGTACCAAAGTTAGACTCAAATGTAGATGTTGGCTGTCATGATGGTAAACTAAGTAACTGAAGTCTGCATCTACTTTATGTTTTATAGGAAAGCCATAAAGGATGACTGTACTAGCAGATGTATAAATAGCCATCTTAAAGTAACCCAGGGCACACTGAAGTGTTTAGGAATAAAAGGACAGGATATATGCAACTTAGTCTTGAATGGTTCAGAAAAAACAGACATGTGTGTATGTGTGTGCACGTGTACTTGTGTGTGTGTGTGTATGTGTGTGTGGGGGGGGCTCCCATGTATGATGGTACATGAGCAAGTATAAATGGAACAAATTATTAACGATTGATTATTCTTGGCAAAGAGTTCTTTGTACCATCTGGCGACCATTCTGTAAGTTTGAAATTAAATCATAATGAAAACCTAAAAGAGCCCATTCCAAAGAAAAACCACCACCTCTCTCCTTTACCTCCCCATCCCCTGGGCTCTCTGCCACCTATGAGAAGTTCTGGGGAAGAACACAGAATGTGTGGGAGAGAGCCATGGATTTGGGGATGGTTGAAGGAACGGAGGCTTGAAAAACGCTTAAGGGGCTGGGTTGAGTTCTGGTTCCATCACTTTTTCAGTGACCTTTCCATACTTCTTTTTCTGAAGATGATAGCACCTGCCTTGTCAACTTCTGCCTTGCAGGGTTAACATATGTAAATCCCCTGCAGCAGTGCTTGGGACGTAGGCCATTCATGTAACGTCGGCTGCTCTCGTTATAGTTGCTACTGTTGTATTTATGGGGCCCCAGCCGTCCAGGTAGTGCCATGCTTCTTATGTCTTGATCCCTCTCCCTTAAAAAAATAACCATTTCTTCCTAGCATATATAGAATAATCTTTACTGAAGTTTTTTTCTCCCTTTAAGTGTCCTTAATTACCTCATAATGTGAATTGGTTTGATCGGACATGTTTTATTTTCCTAATATCTGGCGTAAGTGAGAAGATTGGACCTGTTTGGAGAAAGGGTAATAAATTGGAACAGCGAGCGGTTTGAAGATTCCTACCCTTTAAATTGGGGTGTTGAGGTAGCGGTAGAAAATGCACGTTTGGAACATGGAATGGGTTTTGGGGTAGGGGGCTAAAATGACTGGGGCCTCTGGTGTAATAGGAAGTATGTGAAGTTTTCAAAGGCAAATACTGAGTTCTTTAAAATTTTCCCTAAGGCCTCACATGGCACTTGAAAAGGTGACGCTTTTTCTTAGCTTCCGAATGCCAGTGCATTTGCTGTTTCAGGAGGTTGGTAACAAAGGATCCTAGCTGTACAGTATTCAGAAGCAACAATAATTTTGATTTTTAAAAAATAATTGTGTCTTTCTAAATTCTTTTTGATCTGGAGGCTAAGAGTTTTCATTGTGTTTGCTTACACCATTGTGACACTCCTTGGTGATGTCCCTGGTTATGAGTCTTTCGTCTTTCTTTCATAGTGCGATTGTGCTCTGATCGGATCAGCCTCATCAAGGAGTGTATCTGCCAGTCCCCCACATGCTACAAACAGTCCGCCAAGCTTCTGGGCCTTGCCGAGTTGCTGAGAGTAGCAGGTAAGTTTTGAATGCTGAATTGCAGAGTAAGGTTTCCATGTCATTCTTGACATCATCCTGGGCAAACGTCAGAATATGTGCTTGCAGGTGTCAGAATGCTGCTCTTGAGCAAGGATTTATCTTTTCTGCAAAGATCGGCATGTTAGAGAAATGTGTCCCCATACTGAGCTGCTGGTCTGTCTGTCCTTTAAACAAGGACAGGCTCATTCAGGGTGCTAGCAGGTGGCTGTGAGGTCAGGAGTAGACGCTGGGATGAGTGTTTGTAACCAGAAAGCTTAAGAAAAGTCAGCCCTACCATTCACCTTCAGTGTCCAAATTTGGTATATTTTTGAATTCGAGCAATTTCTTAGAAGAATTTGTGCATTTACTATTTGGTGTGGTTTTCACATAGGTGATCGTGCTTCATCTTCTATTACATGGTAATGATGATGGTATTTTTCTCATTTTATAAGGGAAATTGAGGTTCAGAGAAGTGCAATATCTTGCTCAGCAGGGTTAAATAGCAGACCCTGGCTTCCAAGGAAAGTCTTTCTGACTCTACCTTTCATGCTTCTTGAACCACACTGTTCTGCTTACCAGAGTCTCTTAATAATTTTCTTTTGTATTTTTGACTTGCACTTATCTCTACAAGAACAGTTGTTGGCCAGGGGCGCCTGGGTGGCTCAGTTGGTTAATCGTCTGCCTTCGGCTCAGGTCATGATCCCAGGTCCTGCAAAGGGCTCCCTGCTCAGTGGGGGGTCTGCTTCTCCCTCTCCCTCTGACCACCCCTGCTTGTGCTTCTCTCTCTCTCTCTCTCTCTCTCTGTCTCAAATAAATAAAATCTTAAAAAAAAAAAAAGTTGTTGGCCAAATATTTTATAAGCTGTGGTTTGAAGTTAGACTTGTCCAAACCACATATTATAGACTCAAAAGTAAACAGGATTCCTGTTTACATTTTGAACTCTAAAAAACATATATATTTAGTGTATTAGGGGACATACATTTACTAATGTTTTTAAATCTCAATATAGATGACTCATTCTGAAGGTCTATAGTTTTAGTACATTGTCCTTTGTCAGTTGTCCAAAAGCAGAGCATTCTCATCTTCACCTGTGGGTCCATTGCAGCTTTGGAACTCATCACCCATCCTAAGGCATCTTGGATGACAGGGGAGAGATTGGATGTAGATCAGAAGGCTGCTTCAGTCCTGACTGTCCCATACACTTGCGAAGCGACTTTAGCTCCAGTTTCTGTGTCTGGAAGATGGGAATGACACTCCCTGGTTTCATCCTCCATGTTTCCAAGACCCCCAAATGAGTTAATGCCTATAAAAGCACTTGTAAACTTTGAGGCGCTCTGATCATCAGGGAAGACTTTCATAATGAAATTTCGCAGAAACTAATGAAGCAGCTCAGGGATGCTGTCAGCATTTTTTATGTACCTGCGAAGACCAGTTTCCATTTTTGTCCTCTGTTATGTTGACATGGAAACAGGAATACCCGTGATCTTGGTAAATTGTAGGAATTTTTAATGGGATTAACAACCTTTCAGTCCCCTTCTCTACTCTTTTTACATATATTCGCTCTTTCATGATGTACAATAGCCTCTTGTTAGCTGCATTTTACAGATGAAGAAATGGAAGCAGAGACAGGTGAGGGAGTATCACTGTGCTGGGTACTTGAGATACAAGGATCTGGTGCACACAGCTTCTTCCCTCTGGGAACTGAGAATCTTAGAGGGCTCAGGAAGCAGGTAATTACGCTGCAGCACAGGACAGGATGTGTACCTGGCTTCTGCATACAGATACTAGAGAGCTTGGAAGAAGGGCAATGCTAATATTTTTGCCTGGCAAGGAGGGTAATTAAGAAGGGGATCGCAAGGCTGGTGATGTTTATCTGAGGCTTTTAGGGTGTTCTGGTTATCTACTGCTGCTTTATAAACCACTCCGAAGCTTTAGTGACTTTAAAACAAAATCATTTAATTTTTGTCTCTCTCAGTTCTTGGAGATTGACTGGGCTCAGCCAGGCAGTTCAGAATCTTCTATGAAATTGCACCCAGATAATGTCTAGGGATAGATTGGCTCATCTCAAAGGTTGCTTTACTTACACATCTGGCACCTGGTCTGGAAAGACTTAAATAGCTGGGGGATAGAATAGCCAGGGCTGAATCTCTTCTTTGTATGGTTTCTCCTTGTGGTCTTTTCATATGGTGGCTGCAGAGTACCGCGATTCTTACATGGTGGCTGAAGGCTCCCAGAGTCCGTGTTCTGAGAGGAACCAGCAGAAGCTTTACGGGGTCTTCTAACCTAGGCCTTGGAATTTGGGCAGTTTCATTGTCATCATGTCATGAGGCAGTCACATGGGCCCTCCCAAGTTTAAGGGAAGTATATATGGGCTCGACCTGAAGGCTTGACTGGGCCTGGATGATCTGCTTCTGAGCTGGCTTACTCATTGGGCAGTTGGAGGAGACGCCAGTGTCTTCCTGGCTGGGAAGAGGCCTTAGTTCCTTGCCACATGGACCTCTCCATACGGTTTCTTAAATGTTCTGTCAACATGATACCTAGTTGCCCTAAAGCAGTTGATCCATGAGAGAGTGGGGAGGAAGCTGTGAGGTCCTTTATGATCTAGTCTTGGAAGTCACACATCATCCTGTCCATCATATTCTGTTAGAAGTAAATCACTAACCAGCTCCCATCAAGGGGAGGGGCAGCAAGCTCCATCTTTAGAAAGGAGTGTCAGAGAATTTATGGACATAGCTTAAATTATATTTCATATACTCAAAGCCTTGTTATGCCACCATTAATCTTCTCCTTTACAGACTAAATATCTGAATCATTTTCTTTAATAGATGTCTTGCCAGGCCGTACTCTTGACTGTTAAGAATTTGTTTGGTTTTGTTTCGTTTGTAGTATTTTTCTAGATCATTCTTTTAGGCTATTTTTGGTTATGTTTCCCCCTTTACCCACTTGTTCAGATTGGAACTTTTTAGAATTAAAAGTAGTTCAGTATTTGAACTTTGGACTCCAAGGTGACTGTTGAACCCATCTTCATATAAAAGCTTACATTAACAATAATAATTCTCATTTTATGCTTTTATACTTATCTAAGTTACTTCTTCCTGTGTCCTTTATAGCAGAGATATGACTCTTATTTAGAATGTGAGGAGATAGGAATAAAGAAGTTAATTTACTGAAGATTTCACAGTTAAGAAGTTTCTCACTTTGAATCCTTTACTCTTAACTCTTTGTTTCCACCTTTTCTTTTTTGGTTGTTGGATGATGGTAATCAATGGACCCGTTACCTAAAGTCAGCTAATTAGGGGATTTAATTATATCTGCAAAATATCTTTGCAACCTATTCAAGTTGTCTCATAAAAAAAAGAATCACCCCTGGACCTTTTCATTTTTGATTTAGATACTCTGAATAAATGCAGAAATTTCAAGAGTATTATCTAGGAAATAGGTTTTATATTAAGTGTGATATGTGCATTTATTATTGAGAAACTTTTTGCATATTCTATTTCCAGTGTTATATGTGAGCATTACAGAACATGCATAATATTATATTGCAAAATAATATTATGAATCGTAGTGTTTTATCGTTTTTTTTAAATCTTTTTTGATTAGCTTAGGCCAATATGTGGATTTTATTTAAACCTATGCAGCACAGGATGGAGATTAATGGTGACATATTTTAAAACTTTGATTCAGACCTGTCTGTGATATGTTTATTTTTTTCACATTGTAGCCTAAAAATGCAGGGGTCATTGGGTAATTTCTTTTTTTTTTTTTTCTTTTTTGAAATATTGAAAATAATGAGGTTTCATTACCTCATTGAAATATAAAATATGTTTTACTTTTTTTTTAGTCTAAGTATACATATTGTGTTTATGTTGTAACTTTGAATTATTTGTCTTATAATTGAAAATTACATTCTGGATAGAATCTATACTCATTTCATTGAGGATATATTTTTTTGAGCCCCAGTTATGTGTATGACTTGGTGCCAGGTACTGAGAGTTTAACAAGGAAAGAATCCCTGTCTTCAGAGAGCTTAAATTCTGATAGAAGATACAGATTTTTAAGATGATAATCTCAATAAATTGGTATTCACAGAATGAAAAGTAAAGGAACATGTAGGAGGGGCACCTAAACCACGTGTTTCTTGTGAAGAATTCTTGTGTAGAGATGTCAGAGAAGGACATAACATCTAAGTTGACTTCCAAGAATCTTCCTGAGAAAATTGAGATCTTTGTGTTAACATAAACTGAATTTTGGTATGTGTTCTTAGAGTCTAGATGCTTACTATGATAAATAAAAGGTAGTACTGTTAGAGAAACTATAAAATTCTATCCAGTTTACTGTGTGTTTAAGTCTCCTCCCACCTTGTATTTGTCATTTATTAATTATAATTAGAAACAACATTCAAAGGGCAAAATATAAAAGAAATAGCAAAAAATTTAAAGTTCTTGTTGGGAGGAAAACTTTTTCTCTACCCCCCACTTAGGTTGGAATGGTTGGTCTGGGGCTGATACTAGTCATTGATCTCTTAGGAGACTGAAAGCTAATTCCAGGATTAATAAATAGATTGGAAGGTCAAAGTTGCTGTGACATTTGTCCTATAATCTTTTTCAATAATCAGTCTAATCTCTACTTTTTATTTTTTAATTAATTTGAAACACAATGTTAATGAGCTCTTTTATCAGTTGATGCTACCATAATCATTAAGTCATTTGCATGTGTTTACAGGTGAAGACCCAGAAGAAAGGCGTGGACAGGTTCTGATCCTTCTAGTAGAGCAAGCACTTCGTTTCCATGACTACAAAGCAGCCAGTGTGCATTGTCAGGAGCTGATGGCCACAGGTGAAATAGACAAATTACTTAACACTTGGCTCAGGTCCTTTTTACATGATGAATAATGGAAAAGATCTGTTCTCAAATCAGTTGGCCTGGTTGGGAAGCCAGCCACATTTTCTTCAAAAGACATGAGAAACATTTTATGAGCCCTGATCAGTATGTAGACCATGTGCTTATATATTAATATAAGTACTTTAATAGGCTTAGGGGTTATATTTTAGCTGAAATTTTGGTTGCTTTCTATTGCCTATTAAAAATATGCTCATTATTTTAAGAACAATTTTATATAAAATATTTTAATGCCTTTTCATGTATTTGTTATATAAAAGAAAATTTAAACATTTTGAAGTATCTGTAATTCGTGAGTAGTTAATATTTCTAGTTTTTAATTGTTTTTAAAGGGATAGCATAGTGCTTTTCAAACTGATGTTGAGAAAATAGGAAGTAGTTTGCAATCCTAAAATTTTCTATTTGGAAATTCGAAGTCAGGTCTCTGGAAGATCAGATTTTTTTGTGGCATAATCTCACTATGAAAGAACATATTACCCTGTGGGGTAGGAAGTGATGTTGCCTTATCATAGACTCTGTACTAAATGATCTGCTTTCTGGAGCTGTGTCTGAATATATGAAAGCCCAAGCAATCTTTTTACCTACTGTCTGTGCTTTCATAGCGAGCGGTTAAAAATGTAGGGCTTCACCTCATGATAAACTCATGGAGCTGTGCATTTAGGAGTTTTGCACTTTTTGTATGTATACTGTTAAAGAAAAATATTATTCTGACATTTCTTAAAAATCATAAGGAAGACTTTATTCAGGGCTTTTGCAGTAGATGTTAAAACTATTGCAATAGGCGAGAGAGATCAGACTTAACTCCTAATACAGAAAAGACAGCTGGGGATTAAAGCCAAGGAGCATAGTGAGGGGTTGGTGGATGGAAAATTCTATGAGACATCAAGTTTAGTGGGTTCTTGCTGACCTGACTTAACAGGATTCTTGCTGAAGGCAGGCCTGGGTGTTCAGATTGCGAGGATGAGGGAGGAGGAATTTGGTCAGATATCAACAGTTATCAGTTATCAAGGGTGGAAGATTCTCTGTAAATGGACTTTGTAGGATTATTGCCAACACTGGACTATGCAGGCTCAGCCGGCATGGGCCAAGGTGTGGGCCTAGATGTGAAGAGGTTTCAAAGGAGCCTGACCAATATTTGGTCAAGGAGAGAATCTTTGTCAGGACATCTGTGAAAATGTTTAAAGCTCTGGGGGAAAAACTGAATGCTTTAGAACTTCAGCATTAGAAAATCAATTTCATAAAAGAGCTACATTCTGTAATACTATGTTAATATTAACCAATTGCTATTAATATTAACTAAATAGTATTAGCTAATTAATGTTAATATTAATTAATTAGTATTAGTTAATGTTAACTAATAAGCCAATTTTAATATTAACCAATATTGGCTTTGTAACATTAAGTTCAGAATAATTATGATGTTTTTGAAAAAACAGTGAATTACTCTAAAATTATTTAGAGAGCTTTGTAAGAATTTTATTCCCATAAGGGTAGTGCCTGGATTTTTACTTTACATATTTAGAGAAATTATTCTGGACCAAGGCCTTTGTATTTAGGAAAAAAAAAACCCTTTCGAACTAGAACTTAGTACTTAGAAAAAACAAACAAAACCCTTTCACACTAGAACTCCTTCAACTACACATAAAAATAAATTTTAAGAATCTGAGTATAAAATTGTGGAGGACAAAGATCTCTGCTGGGAGCCAGGGCTGACTGTAGGCATTGCTCTGTCCTTGGATCTCTGTCTTCTATAAAGTGAATGGTTCTATGTAGCTGCCTATAATAATTTTTCTTTTCTCACACTTTGCCGTTTACAAAGTGCTTTTAAATAGAAATGTTATTTAATCTTCAACAACTCAGTGAAGAAGGCATTATTATTGTCCCTTTGTAGTAGTAAAAGAAGTGTGACACTTGGAACTCTCTCAAGCTCACACAAGTGCTGAATAGCAGTGTTGGGCCATACCTTCAAGTCTTCCGAATTCAGATATCCAGCTTTTTACTCAACGTCAAAGCTAAGTAGAGTATTTGTAGTTATTGTCAGGTGTTCTAAAATGAAGCAGAGTATATCAGAGAAACATGTCTGGAATATTGCTAAACTTTCTGCATAATAAACCAGCCTAATATTTCTTTTCTATTTTAGATCCTTATGTATTTCTGCTTATGAAAATGTTATGTATCACTAATGACCACGATTGCGTTTTGGTAACCCAAGACCTGAGCAGAAAGCCACTGGATTTCTCATGTTAGGTTGGAGACTTTTCTTGTGAAAATCAGTTTGTTTTTGCTTGCCAATTTTGCAGGTTATTCTAAGAGTTGGGATGTTTGTAGCCAGTTAGGACAATCAGAAAGTTACCAGGACTTGGCCACTCGTCAGGAGCTCATGGCTTTTGCTTTGACACACTGCCCTCCTAGCAGCATCGAACTACTTTTGGCAGCTAGCAGCTCACTGCAGACAGAAGTAAGTGTTCCCAGGAAAGTAAATCTCGAACTGTATGAAATGTATTTTGTTGGGTGTGTGGATCTGAGATCTGTGATCATTTTTTAAAATAATAGAATTTTAATTTATGGAAGAAAAATAGCTTGTCACTTATGTGAAAAGGGATTTGAAGATATTAGGATATAAAATAGTGTTGTTATGGTAAAGAAGGAAGGGTACAAGGCAAGTATGAGAAAAACAGGAATTCATATTAAGAAGTAAATTATTGAATATAATGGGGAAAGTTAGTGTTGTCAAGAATGAAACGTAAGAAATGATCATGTAAAATATATTTGAAACCATAGGAGTTAAAACCAGGGGTGACACCATCCCTTAGAGGCCCTTTGGAAATGGCAGAGGAAAGAGTTTTGGTTGAGGAGATGCTGAATTTCCTCAAATTCACAGGATAAATCTGCCTGAGGGTGGATTAATGCTCTTGTTGCAAAAATATAGGAAGGGATCAATACAGGATATAAGAATATAGGAAGAGATTCTGGAATTCTCATTTTCATGTCCTTGTCATTCAATATGTTGTATACCAGTTTTTCCACCAGTGGTTCCCAGTTCTGAAACTGGGAAGCTGTCCAGGAAGTCCTGAAGTAAGCCTGTTCCCAAAAAAGTGTTCATTATAAAATAGCTCAAAAGAGTAATTTTTAAATTTCCAATCTACATTGTGAAGTGCGATGAATTTAAAACCACAATTCCTTCATACTGTGTCATGTTCTTTTTCCAGATTCTTTATCAAAAAGTGAATTTCCAGATCCATCCAGAAGGAGGGGAGAGTATCAGTGTCTCACCATTAATTAGTAAAGTGCAACAAGAGGTGAGTTAGCCTTGGGGGGCGGGGGGAAGTTTAAAACCTGGCTAGGAGTGGAGTGAATTGGGAATCACCTGGCCCTGTGGACAGGGAGGGAGAGACTGTTTTTCTTTTAAGCTTTTTTTGTGTGTTTCGTGAAATGTAACATTCATATAAAAAAAAAAAAAAGTACACAAAAGTGTTCAGCTCAATAAATTATCGCAAAGAGGGTATCCATGAAACCACCAGAGAAATAGTGTATGACCAGCCTTCCACTTCCACAGGTCCCCACACACCCTCTCCCAGTTTAATTTCTAGCCCTTCTTTCTCCTTCCAGAGATCACCGCTGTCGTGACACCAGGTCTTTGTGGCTTTTGTTCTTATTTTAAAGAATTTTAAAGAATTTTAATATCCATCACACCTCACCCATTATGATAGTTTAATTTTACCTGTTTTTGTACGTAATAGAAATAGCTTATGCTCCGTATCGTTTGTGAGATTCATCCACACTCTTCTATGTAGTGCAGTTTTATTTATTGTTACTGGTGTGGAGAAATTAATTGCAGTGTGCATATTTTACAATTGATCCATTCCAATGATGATTGGCATTGGTGTCTGTTCGGTTTTGGCTAAAACTGAAGCTGTGTCATCACTTTGTACAGGTCCCTCATGCACATGTCATAACTTTGTCTCCGGCATCTACTTCCCCAGCTCTGGAAGTGGATGTTAGCAGATATCCATAGTTGCAACCTCGGTCAGTAACCCCAAATGATTTTCCAAAGTGGTTTTACCAACTGCATTTTCAACAGCAGTGTTTGGGATTGCCATTTATTCCAATTTAGCACTTTGGCATTGTTATTTTTTTTTTTTTTTTCTTTTTTAATTTTACCTGTTAAGTATTTAGTGATATTTATTTATGATCCTGATTTGCATTTTTCTCATTATTAATGAGATGGAATTAGCTCAGGAGAGATCCTCTTTTGTGAGGTACCTGTTTAATTCTCTTGCTCATTTTCTATAGGATTTTTCTCCTTTTCCCTCACCTCATTGAGATTCTTGTGAATGAAGTTTGTCTGAACCACTTAAGTATGTCCATGTCTCAGGATAGTTCATCCTGGGAGAGAAAGGAGGGAGTACGTACCCCCTGAAAACTTTCTTTTGGTCAGCATTGGCTCTGTGGCATTTCACTCTCCATGATACTTCACTCTCTGACTATTTCTAACAACATAAATATTCTAATTAGGTCAATTAAAAGATGGTAATTCTCTTTATAGATTGGTTTTCCACAGGATTCCTTTAAATGATAAACTTTCACTTTCAAAATGTGAAATGTCATTCATATGGGGAGATGTCTATTGTGATGAGTGAGCTGCACCTAGTCTTTTTTTTTTTTTCTTTTTTAGTTGGCTGTATCCATTTTGCCAAACTCATTTGTGGTTGTGTACTATATCGTTACTTCTGGAAGTGTGACACAAAGCTTCAGTTGTGGAATCTGTTAATGGAGTTACTGCAGAGATACTTAGTTTTTGCACATAGTGGAATACGTATGTCTATGCCATTTCCGTAATTCATTCTTTTATATTAAAATTCACTTTGACAAACATATTGAATATACTCTTGTAACCCTAGTTCAGTGCTGAGTGATCTGAGGATCTCAGAGTTGTTTGTAATATGACTTTTTTGTCCATAAGGGATTTTCTCCTATTCTTCTGTGATGATGACTTCGGGATAGCACCGACCAATGGACTTTTCTACAGTGAGGGAGATGTTCTGTATCCCCACTGTTCAGTATGGTAGCCACTAGTCACATGTGCTCTTGAATACTTGATATATGGCTAGGGCACCTAAGGAATCATTTTTAAATCTAATCTTAATGAAGTTAAATTTAAAGAGGCACATGAGGCAACTGGCTACCAGATGGATATCACAGTTGTAGGAGATCAGACACGGAATGGAGCATTGTGTTCTGCCATCAGCTGAGACAGTAGACTTTGTTGTTATTGTTGCATTCTCTCTGGATGGAAGCCATAGCATTTTCTAGGGGCCTGGAGTGTTGTGGACATGTTTTGTCTTTGGCATGTTTTGACTTGTAGTCATACTGATTGCTCTTGGTTTGTTTTTTTCACTGGATTTGAAAGCGCATTAAGTTCTGTGGTGTTCTCTCTATGGGATACAGAGCAGTTCTTATATTGGCCAGCTGTCCCTAAAATTGGCCAAAGTTGGCCAATTTTACCATCTTTCAAGGTCCAGTTGAAGACTCACTTTCAATGGCACCTTCTTTATCCCAAGTTTTATGTCTTTTGAGCCTCTGGTCCCTCCCCACTGATTCAGCCACATCTCATTTTGCTCTCTTTAGCCTCATCTCCTTTCATGCCTCCCAAACATGCACTGGGTTCCAGTCCTACCAAAATCACCACCATTCTCTAGCTTTGTCACACCTTTGGTGTCATTTAGTTAGAGTTTTCTTTCTGTCACTGCCGCCTTTCTTGCCTTGTGCTCTGGTCGTCTTTCTTACCCCTTGATCCCATCTGAAGTATCATTTTCTTTGGAAAGTTTTCCTTGAGTCCTCTAACTATTCCTCTTTCTTTATCCTCCAGGTACTCTCACATCATTGTGTCAGCTCTTGTGTGGTGTGCTTTGGTATTGTGTGGTAACTGGAAGCATATCGTTTATCTTTGTACTCTCTGTAGAGTGGTTGTCACATAGTGAACGCCTAGGAAATGTTTGATAAAGCTCAGTTGGAAACTTCCACTGTGTAAAGATTAGTCTGTGGTAAAAATTAGTTAGAAAGTAGATTTTAGCATAAAAATAAAAGGAATTTCCAATTTAATTCAAATATATGTGGCTATTGAGATCCTTTTATGTTTTGGCCAGTATAAGGGGTGTATCATTTCTCTGTTCAGCATAGAATTGAAAAGTGTTTCTGCTGAGTTCAGCTCCGTACGCTTATTCTGAATCCCCATCCTTCTTTATAAAATCCAGGAAAAAACCTTTGTGACTTTTGGATTTCCTATTTTCTCCTTCTACAATGAATTAGAAAGTGTCAACCTGACCCTTTAGTGGCTTCTTTGGAGTGGGACATGCTGTGTCAGTCACTGCAAGTGGACACATATTAGTCCATTATTCTCTTTAGTAAATGAAGGAGACCACCAGCCGTCCTTTACATGTTCTACTTAGCAAGGAAAAGGAATTCTTCCAAATGATTCTTTTTTTTCCCTTTCTCCTTTTTTTTGTAGCTCCTTAAAAGTTTTCTTGTCTTTGTCCTTTTTCAGCAAGTTGTAAGAAATCTAGATCTCATGAAGTGCAAATCCAAACCCTCAATGAATACATTACGACTTTGATTCTTGAAGCACATTTCAGAATATTATAGCTACTATTATTAGATTAAAATACAGTGCTTAGCTGTAAGGTGCTGTGTGTTACACATTAACAGTAGATATAATAACCACATTAAATTATAACCATAAATGAGAGCTGACTATATGTGTAATCTGCTTAATGTTCAAGACTTTCATTACTCAGTTGTGAAAATAATAATTTTTATTTATATATCCAAGCAAAGTAAAGATGTAATTGCTTCACAGAAGCATTTGCATTCATTCAATTAGAGCCGACAAGTTTGAAGATTACCGGCTTTGTCCCCATGAACAAGATACTACTTTACAAATAGAACAGAATGCATAGTTTTTGAATAACTACCAAAATTACAGTCTTCCAGTTTCTTATTAATGTTGGTTATTATGTTTTTTAGATGTAGCAGTATTCCACCATTTAGAGTGTGTTAACGTTTGTTTAGCTAGTATTTGTTGTATCACTTAGCCAATGGTGTTTTCCCCCAGATGAATCTAATTGGATTTGGAAATGGATTGTATATAAGGTTCCCATTAAAAAATCATTTTCACTGTGGGAAAACTTGTTATGAACATTTTAAGTGGCTATATAGATTTATACAACTGGACTAATTAATATTTAGAACTGGGGCATGGGCTAAACATAGAGTGATTTTGGATTTATAAAAGGATTGTTTAGAAATATCTAGAAGTGAGCAAAATGGCAGTTGTCTTTCAGTATCAGAGACAACCATTTTTTTTTTTTAAGATTTTATTTATTTGAGAGAGAGAGAATGAAAGAGAGAGAGAAAGAGAGAGCATGAGAGGGGAGAGGGTCAGAGGGAGAAGCAGACTCCCTGCTGAGCAGGGAGCCGGATGTGGGACCTGATCCCGGGACTCCAGGATCATGACCTGAGCCGAAGGCAGTTGCTTAGCCAACTGAGCCACCCAGGCATCCTGAGACAACCATTTCTTTTTCCATTCACCAGTTTTGTTACTTTGAACATTGGTGCACACGTCTCTGTATGGAAATGTGCTTTGATTTCTCATGTAGGTATGTAGGAATGGAACTGCTAATTGCATGTATATAGTGTTTAACACTTGAAGAAATGGCCAAATTGTTTCCCAAAGGGGCTGTACCATTTTCCTTTCCTGCCAGGAGGTATTTAGATTCCTGTGTCTCCACATTCTCATGAACGCTTGTTATTACCTGGCTTTTTGATGAAAGCCATTCTCAGGGATGTGTGTGATATCCCATTATCATTCTGGTATGCATTTTCCAAATAAGTAATGATAATGAGCATCTTTTTATGTGCTGCTGCTTATTGAGCTGTAAGAGTTTTGTTGTGGTGGTGTTTTGTTTTTCTAATTCTGGATACAAGTCCTTTCTCAAGTGTATGATTTGAAAATATTTTTCTCTCTGTGTGACTTGAGTTTTTAAATTTTCTTAATGATAGCTTTTGAAGTGCAAAACTTTTTAATGTTGCTGAAGTCCAGCTTATCAATATTCTTTTATTGCTATTCTGCTTTTGGTGTTGTAGCTAAGAAATTGCTGCCTAACTCAAAGTTATGGAGATTTATTCCTATGCTTTTTTCTAAGCGTTTTAGAGTTTTAGCTCTTATATTTATTGATAAGTAAGTAAAAATAAGCCACTTTAAGTGAAATAACTATACGTTTGAGGAATATCCACATATAAAAAGATGAATTTAGAATTTCTTACCATACATAAAAATTAGTTCAGTGGGATGATTTTTATTTTGTTTTATTGTTTTCTGTTTTATGATAGCTTATTCCTTCTGGAAGGATTTTAAATCTCATGTTTGGTATTCACAAAGACAAATTAATATTTTGAAATTTTAAAGGAAACTATTTCATCTGGAATGAATTTTGTTACAATTATCACTTTACTGTCTGTTTTCCCTAGATGTACTGGAATTTTGGTTTTCAAGCTCATTGTTGAGCCACCCTGTTCAGTTTATTTTTTAGCTCCCTAGACTGTGTCTAAGGATTCTGTAGTTTTGTGGTTTTCCTCAATTTGAACCCTTGGTGCTTCAGTCTAGAACCATGTCCTATAGTAGCTTTTTTTTTTTAAAGATTATTTATTTATTTATTTGACAGAGAGAGGCAGTGAGAGAGGGAACACAAGCAGGGGGAGTGGGAGAGGGAGAAGCAGGCTTCCCGCGGAGCAGGGAGCCCGATGCGGGGCTCGATCCCAGGACCCTGAGATCATGACCTGAGTGAGCCAAAGGCAGACGCTTAACGACTGAGCCACCCAGGCGCCCCAACCTATAGTAGCTTTTGACATGGGACTCCCTCTTATAATGTTGAGGATATATATGAGAAATAAAAGCATGGAGCCAGTGAGGGAGTTAGGCCCTGTCTTAGTTCTCTTATCTCTCTAGATTTGCAGTTTTATATAAATATATAGTCCCAGGCAGTGAGTCTGATCTTGTTACAGGGGATCCTTTCGATTCCCAATCCTCTAAAAAGGAGCACCTGGTAACCACTGACAGCACCGGAATTCTGAGCCCCCAAATGTTGAACTCCATTGAACTTGAATGCCTTTCTGCTCTTTTCATCAATTATCCTCAGTATATGGAGCAGAGTGAGCACACTGAAACATGGGTTCATTTCTCCATCTTAACTGGAATTCATAATTTTTTTTTAATTACAAAAATTAATGTAGGCTTTTATTTTAGCAATCCCTTTAAGAGAAGACATGGTTCAGATAATTGACATTATTTGGCGTATTTTATTCCTGAAAATAAAAAAAAATGAAATGTGAAACATCTGTGATAAAATGTTAACATTTGTTAACTTTTGAGAAGTACATGGAAATTTGTGGTAACTTTGGTTTTTCTACTTTAAAATATGAAATAATTTAATCAACAGTACGTTAATATAAGTTCTTTCTTCTCTTAGTTCTTTCTACCTATAACATGAATCCCACTGCTTAGAGGTAAACATTTTTTTTTTTTAAGTTTATAAAAAATGTTCCAGACTTTTTTTTGAGTATAAACAGATTTTCTGTGCAACTATTGTCTGTCTCATGAAGAATTATTTTATTTTTTAAACTAATATGGAGTCATACTGCATATATTAACTTGAAGCTTATTTTTTTCATATAATGTTATTTTTCATGGATATATGCTTTTCTCATTATATACAGACCATTTCTATAAGGGTGAGTTAGTGGTCATTTGATGCACATACAATGATTTATTTATCTTTTACTTTGTTTTTGAACATTTAGATTGTGTTCGATTTTCCTCTATTTTAGACTGAGCTGCACTGAGCGTTTTATGTACACATTTTGCATAGTTATATTAGCATTGCTCTGGGATAGAGTGGTAGAATTGGGCTCCAGAGATGGAGAATTTCCTGTTTTCTTGTGGCGTAGCCTCCGTAAGTTTGTGTAAGTGCTGATTGTGCTTTCTTCACTCTCGTGATGCCAGCACATCACTGGGAACAGACTAGGTCTTCGTTAATTTTTTTTTTTTTTTTTTTTGGATAGCATTGCCTGAGGAATGTTTTCTGTGGGAGACTGAGTTTATGGTAATCTGTGATGTCCGAGTCCTGGATGATAGCACGGCGCTAACACGATTCAGAACACTCAGGCATTTCAGTCAGTGTGGCATGTTTCCTCTCTGAGAGCTGACCGCTGACCGAAGGAGGCCGTGCTCTGCTCATTGGCATGCTTGTAGGATAATGCGTTGGCTCGGTCCATCGCTTGATGGTCAGGAGTGTGCGTCCTGTCATTCTAATTGGCTTGGAGGATCTATATCGCAGATTTCCATTCCTCACAAGGGCTTAGGTTAGCTGCCCCCTTTCGCACCCCCATTGGTATTTCAGGCTTTGTTCTTTCTTTCATCCCGCCCTTTCTTCATAGGGCTCATGCATTTCTAATATATGTGTTTTGTTGTCTTTACGTTTGACTCTTTTTCTAACAAAGAATACGGTTTTTACTTTTTAATTAGTCGTGCTATTTAAATCCACTTGAAAAGATAACTTTGCAAAAATAGCATATCTTAGTGAAATCTGGGAGATTCAACAGTTTCCTTTCCTTTTACGGAGGCCTTGTGATAGGACCACTTGGCCCCGGAGGGGCTCACATGTACTGTCCTGGGGGACTTTTCCTATACTCCTTTGTTTTCTACTAGCAGTGGCCCCATCTTCTTTTTCTCCGGTTACCTTTTGCCTACTCACCATGAGCCTATTTCTCCTCCCTGTTTTATCACAACAGCTTGTGTGTTTGGGTCACCAGTGACCTCTTGTTGCTAAATTCATGGGTCAAATCTGTCTTTATCTTATTTGACCTTCCAGTGACCTTGGATACGTACTTGTTTCAGGACAACCTATTTGTCTTCTTTATACCTCATTGGCCGCTTAGGCTCATCGTGTTTGCTGGTCCTTCCTCATTTCCCCAGCTTAAGTGGTGGATACCCCAGGTCTCAGTCTTTAAATCTCCTCACTGCCTATACCCATTCCCAAATGATTGCACCCATTATCATGACTTTAAATATCAACTTTGTACAGATGATTCCCTGCTTATAGCTTGAGCCCTGGTCTTCTGAATTCCAGGCTTGTATGTATGGCTGCCAACCTAACATTTGTACTTACCTTTCTTACAGACATCCATCTCAGTGTGTTAAAAGTGAACCACTGATTTTAACATCCCACGCTCCACCTGGGCCAACAGTGGTGTTCCTTCTGTGCTCTATCCTATGTCAGAAAATGGCAGCTCCATCTTTCTAGTTGTTTAGGTCATAAAGCTTGTTGTCATCCTCATTTCTTCTCTTTGTCCTACATAACACATACAGTCTGTCAAGAAATCCTGTTGGCTCCACTTTCCCAGTGGACTTGGAATTGGGCCATATTTTACTATTACCACAGCTACCACCCCGGTTTAAATTATCACTGTGTCTCACCTAGAGTGTTATGGTGGTGTTCTGTTTGTCCGCCTGCTTGAGCTCTTTTCCTTCCGACAGTCTGTACTCAACAAGGCGGCCTGAGTGATTCTTTAAGAATACATCAGATCGTGCCACATTCCTCAGAGTACAGAGTAAATTTTTATGATGTCCCTCCTACAAGGACACCCATGATCTGTCTTCCCTCCTAGCTGTTTGACTTGATCTCTTCTCTCCTGCCCTGCCCTCTGCCCTCTCTCCCCCAAATCTGGCTTTGCTCAGCCTACTCCAGTCCTACTGGCCTTCTTGCTATTCTTGAAACTTTCCCATCAAGTTCTCCCTCTGGATCCTTGTGCTTGCTGAGTTCTACCTGCAGTGTTCTCCCACATATACAAACAGATGACTTGTTCTTGCTTCTTCCGGGTCTCTGCTCAACTGTGTCCTCAGTGAGAGCTTCCCTGCTTTCTGCATACACAGTTCTACATCACTGTATTTTTCTTCCTAGCTCTTATCCTATCGTTGATCTGATATACTTCTCTGACATGCTATTTATTTTTTGCTTATCTCTTCTTGGAATGTAAGGGGAGATCTTTGTGGCAGGAGCAATGTTTTGTTCACTGCTATTTTCAGTATCTAGAACAGTGTGTCCTTGTTATACTTAATGTCAAATATATTTGTTGAATATGTGAATAAAATAAATGACAAAGGTTAAGATGTAGATAGGATGGTGGGGATAAATTCTGTTACTATAAGGGGAGGAATATTTGAATGGGGTCCAATTTGATAAGTTCTCAGTTCATTGATGAAATTAAGCAAATTTCCTATTTGCCTTTCTTTCCTAATGTACTATGAGTTCTTTGAGAGCAGGGACAATATCTTAATCATCATGGTAACTCTGTTGCCTAGCACTGGGTCTTAAACATAGTAGGCATGCCAGAAGTATGTGTTTAGTAAATTTATTTTGTGGATGCATTTAGAACTGCAAATCATTTATCAAATGTTATTTAAAAATTGGGTATGGTGAAAGAAAATAAAAATATACTTCAGATACCTCTATTTTTCCTAACTATATGCCTCTTAGTCTTGGTACAAGAATGCTAGGAGATTCAAGAAGGGTTTGATTCCCAAAGCCTCTGATATCGTGTGTCAAATTTGGTGTATGTGTGTGTGTGTGTGTGTGTGTGTGTCTGTTTGTGACTTTGTTCATGTGTGTGCATTCTATTTTCTGGAGAAAGGACTTACAGCTTTCATCAGAATTGTATAGGGGTTCATGACTTGCAAAGGTGAAAACATCTAAATTGTAACCTGGCCTGTTAATTAGCGGATGAACTAAAGCAGAATCAGACTTTATAGTCAGTGATTTATTCCATGGGGCATTTTTCTACTGCTTCTTCTGACAGATACTTCTAAGAGTGGCATCACCCATGATAAAGATTGCATTCTTAATATTTTGAGTTCAGGGTGAAATTTACTGTAAGTGTTAGGTACAGGGAAGAGCTTTGGATCATCTAAAGATCTGTTGGAGGAGAAGGGATAGTGGATGAGTTTAGTTTGAGTGCTCTTTGTAATCCTTACCAAATTTATGTGTACCACCAACTCAGTTTATAGTGGGCAAACAGAGTTCTCAGAAATTAACCCATGTGTTACCAGACATCAGAGAAAGCAACTCCAAAATGGATTATTCATTATAGTAATCGATCAGCAAGAATCGTTTCTCTAAGCCAAGCTTGACATGGGGAGCTATTCTTGTTCTTATGAACCTGATCAGTAATGGTGTCTATTGTAGAATTTGAAAGATACTATTAATGCTTAGTAAGTTAACCTTTGAGCTGTGTAACACGCTTGACATTAATGAGATTTCATGTTAAATTTTATGCTGGGAGTTGTTGATTTGGTTTGGGGGATTAATCTATTTCTGCTGTTGCACATTCTAAATTAATTAGCAGTGTGGAACTATGAATATAAAAAGTGCCAGTAGTAATCATTTGAGGGAGTAAATTTTGCCTAACCTCTCTCTTCTTTCCCCATTACATGTAGTTGAACGAAAACTATTTTCCTCATTAATTTCTCTAGTTACAGTATAATCTTGTTAGATTGTCCCCAAGTTTGATGCTTCTTCTGTGGCCCAAATGAGCCTTTTATTTTACTTTATCTTTTGTCATTCTCTTACAATCCTTTTATCTTGTACATTTCTGAGCATGTGAATTTCATTTATCTTCTGAAACAAACTTTTAAGTTTTATGTATCTTAAATTTCCTATCTTGAGTTAACCTATCCATATGAACTATAAATAAAGTTTAGATTCATTTTATGAAATGGAATAATTGTTTTATAGCCTATATTTTTTGATATCTTTCAACTGACTTGATTTTCCTCTGAGTGAAGTGGCATTGTGTTTAAGTGCGATATTTCTTACCTTGTTTATGTTTTTAATTCTACACTAAATGGATTGGTTTATGGATTAGTTGGATTAGTTGACGACATTCAAATCATTCAATATACCCTCTCGATTAAGAACATTCTAAAGGTGAACAAGATCTGAAAGTGTGGCATGAAATCTTATTTGAGTAACATTTAGATACTATAGGAGCAACATATTAGGCTTTAGAAAACGTGTCCTCAGACAGGCAGAAAACCAGACTTCTCGCACGGATCTACGGACACAAACTACAGGGTAGGGATTGTCACATATTTTGAGGATATAGTAATGAATAAACATAGTCCCTACCCTTGAAAAGCTACTGTCTAGTTGGGAAGACAGAAAAACAAAAAAAAATCAAAATATCAATATAATATGGTAAGTGCATTAGAAGGATGCATCTAATACAGGTGCGTAGGAGAGGGGGTAGTACACTGTCATAACAGGATTTTACTTACAGTAAAAACATTACATGTCAAGGAAAATATGGAAGAGCGTCCTTGTGACCTTGGAGTAGGCAATGATTTCTTAAATATACAAAAAAATGCTAATCATAAAATAAAACTGATAAATTGGAATAATTTAAGATTTAAGTACTTCTGTTGATCAAAAGACAACGTTAAAACAATAAAAAGATAATCTGCCAAATATTCACAATCTCTACATCTAATAAGGGATGTGTATTCAGAATATATAAAGAATTACAAGTGAATAAAAAAACAGATAATTGACAGAAGAATGGCAAAACACTTGAACAGACACTTCACAAAAGAAGATGCTCAAATGGCCAATATATACATAAAAAATTATTCAACTTCATTAGTCACCAGAGAGATACAAATTAAAACCACAGAGAGATAACTATTATATACTCACTGGTAATGCTAAAAGGAAAAAGAAATGTAATACCAAGTGTTGGCATGGATGTGGGTGACCAGAACTGTTGTAATTGCTTGTTAGAGTTCAGTTGGTATAACCATTTTAGAAAATGTTTGGCAGTATTTACTAAGTCTGGATAGATGCATACTCTATATCTAAGTAATCCTTATCTCCAGAAATGCATATGTTCACCAAAAGATAATTATTAGCATGTTCAGGGTGGCATTGTTGGTATTAGCTCCAAACTGCAAAGTATCCAAGTGCTCATCAACAGAAAAAAGGATAAGTTCTGATATGTTCACACTGTATAATACTGTTACATTAACAATGTAACAGCATTGCACTAACAGTGAGTTGGAT
Source organism: Neomonachus schauinslandi (assembly GCF_002201575.2). Lineage (NCBI taxonomy): Eukaryota > Metazoa > Chordata > Mammalia > Carnivora > Phocidae > Neomonachus > Neomonachus schauinslandi. The sequence continues at coordinate 11,404,079 of NC_058412.1, read as the reverse complement.
AATTTTTGACTACTTTCAAGAATATGAATGAATTTATGTTGAATGATAGGGATCAGACCCAAAAGAGGACATAATTCCATTCATATAAAGTATAAAAATAGGCAAAACTAATTTATGCTGCCAAAAGTCAAAAGAGCATTTATCTCGGCCATGGGAGTGGCTGGAAGTGACCACGAAGGCCGTATCTGGGATGCTGGTGTGGTGGTCTGTTACTAAGTGCTGATTACCTGCCTCTGTTACAGTTTATCAAACTGTACACTTACGTGTACACATTTTTAATATATCTTATCCTTGAATAAAAAGGTTTTATAGAAAAATCTCTTAAACCTGGATTAAAGACAGGAAGGGAGAATGTATACTGGCAGTATTGTCTTTGTATCATGGAATTGTGAATAAGTACTGTCTTTTTTTCTCCTAATCTTATGAATTTTTTAAGCCATCTTTAATGAGATTTTAGTTTTATAACACAGAAGAATAAATGACCTTAAGTGTGTGTGTGTGTGTGTGTGTGTGTGTGTGTGTAATATTATGTCAGAACCCTATGAAAAACAAGTGGACCACACATTTCGATAGCCAGACCTGGTCAAGAAGACAGGAGACAGGGCGCCTGGGTGGCTCAGTTGGTTAAGCGACTGCCTTCGGCTGAGGTCATGATCCTGGAGTTCCGGGATCGAGTCCCGCAACGGGCTCCCAGCTCGGCAGGGAGTCTGCTTCTCCCTCTGACCCTCCTCCCTCTCATGCTCTCTGTCTCTCATTCTCTCTCTCAAATAAATAAATAAATAAAATCTTTAAAAAAAAATTAAAAAATAAAAAAAAAGACAGGAGGCACCCTTAGGCCAGTTGCCTGTGGGCAGCATATTCCGCTTACTGGATCTACAACGTTCTCCTACCTACTCTGCAGTGTTACTGTAAAATTTAGGAATGAACATAGGAAGCACCTGCTTAGTAACTGACACATAGTATGCGTTTAGCAAATGGTAGCCATTATATTTCTTATATATTATAAACAGGACTTCTACTAGACATTGCTCTTGGGGAAAAAAGGTCTCTAGATCTTTCTTATTCCTCTCTGTGGACCTGGTCCTCTGTTCATTCTTCCTCAGTAACTTGTGTTGCTCATTTTTACCCCCACTGCATCTAACCTTGCTCAACTGACCGTGAACATTTGCTTATGTTCCTGACTTTTCTTCTGTTCTTGTCTTCTTTCTCTCAGCTCTTCCCTAAGACCCACCTGGTGACCATGTACTTTATTTCTTAGAAAGTTGGATTTCTCTGCTTATCTGATTTACCTCCGGCCCTTCTCACTTTTAGAAGGATTAGAAATAAAAACACTTACACTTAATGTATTCCTTCAGGTAGACAAATACCCTATGGTAACCTTATATGTTTGTGGCATTATGATCTTAATTCAAATTGTCCCTGATTAGTTTAAACTTGGACTAACGCACCAACCTCCTAACTGGATTCTTGTGCCTGGCGTCATATTTTTAAAACACAAATCTGATTGTGCGACTCCCTTTGTTTAGAGTCCTTCAGTGGCTTCCCATCTGTCAGGGCGGCAGCAGAAGTGCTTTGGGCTGGTCAGTGGAGCTCTTGCTCCAGTCCCCTCTCCCTCCTTCCATCCTGGTGTTCTGCCCCTTGCCCTGGTGTGTCAGCATCTGCACCTTCTCTGACTCGCTCAGGTTTCCTCCAGTTGGCCATGCTGTTTATTTCATGCACTTGGTTTGCATAAGTCTGCCTGAAACTCTCTCTGCCATTCCTCCTTTGGAAGCCCTGTCGTGTTTCCTGCTGGAATATTACCTTCTCTGCGAAGCCTTCTGTGATCGTGCCTCCGGGCAGGGGAGGTATGACCTCTCTTCATGTTCCCATGGTGTTTTTTATGCACCTCGGCTTGAGAAGTTGATATTACTCTGCCTCCCTCCCTAGTTTCAGAGCGACTTGTGAGCTCAGACTGTGTCTTAAGCTGTTTTTATCACCTCATGGCCTGGTATCGTGCATGATACTGAATTAAGAGTCACTCAGTAACTGCTGAGTAAGTGAATGAATTCTCATTTGTTTCTGGGGTGGTTTTTTTTTTTTTTTTCAGATGTAAATTTTAAGTAATTCAAAAATACAGCCAATAAATTGAGATGCTTACTATATATTTTACATGTATTTATATATATATACATATATACACATGTGTCTACATCTACATATCTGTATCTGTATAAAAAGAGGGAATGTATACTTCAGATTCCTTCTGAGCTTTATTTCTGGCAAAGAACTATTTTTGGCAGTGTTATGCACAGAGGGACACACAGAGCCGTCTCCACTCTGTGCACAGTTATTAAGGGGAAAACTCAGAATCTGAGTGAAGCCCAAGTGTCCCTGATCTCCAGGGTTTTCAGTAGCCCAGAGAGCAGTGCTTAGGCCATGGTGGGTGACACGCATGATTGCCAGCTGTCCAGTGGAAAAAGGCCCCACTCCAGAAACGCAGGCTGGGACCTGGAGGTAACTTTGCCACTGTGCACCATCAGAAGTTCGTCGGCTGGGGTTGGGGCCTTCTGAGAAAAGAGGGGCCCCTGGGAATCAGCTTGTTTTTCTTCTGTTGACTTAAGTCCTACATGATGAACCAGCTGTCAGCGGTGCCAAAGTGGGGAATAAATCAGCCTCTCCTGCCATCTCACACAGGGAAGAAATTAAGGAAAGAAAAGAATTGTAGTAATGCTACCATTAAAACTATTTGTGTTTTTTTGTGTTCCCTTCCGGTTTTTTGCCCAGTCACATATGAAGCACTTTGTGCAGCCCTGGCCCACAGCAAACCGTCATCATTATTAGACTTGGAGGGAGAATTCTGTTTTTTCCTACGTAGGACTTTCTACCTTGTCCTTTCAGAAGCGTTGGATAATGAGCTAAACTCCAAACTATTATTTTTAGCATGGTTGCCCTTATGAGTATATAAGCAACTTAACATGATTTTTTTCCTTATTAAAATCCATTTTTTATGTTGTTGTTTTCATAATCAAATTACAGTGATTGCATTGAGTTGATAGTTTATACTTTTCCCAATATCCAAAAAGTTCATAGGAAACGCAATTTTTTAAAACTTTTTTTAAATTGAGTTATATTTGACATAAAAACCTTGTGTTAGGTTAAGGGATACAGCTTATTGATTTGATACTTTTTTTTTTTTTTTAAGTAAGCTCCATGCCCAGTGTGGCGGCCAACACGGGGCTTGAACTCATGACCCCGAGATCATAGACCTGAGCTGAGATCAAGAGTGGGATGCTCAACCAACTGAGCCACCCAGGTGCCCCTGATTTGATACATTTATTTTGCCAGGTGGTTGCCATTGTAGCTTAGCTATAACACTATTCCATAATTATCATTTCTTACAGTGTTGGGACACAATTTTGTGTGTGTGTGTTAAAAGCACAGTTTAGAAAATCTTACGAGAAACCTTAAATGACAAATTGGACAAATTGTAAGCATTGGTTGATATAGCTTAAATTCATTTCCTTTTGCAAGTAAGAGTAAAGTTCACAACGGTTTTCTAGAAGTTAAGTATCCTAACATGATATTATTTGTTTTCTATTGCTGCTATAACATATTACCACAAATTTAGCCACTTAAAAACAGTGCAAATTGATTATAATTCCCATGGGACGGAAATCTGGGAGACTTAGGTGGGTCTCCCCTTAGTCACACATGGCCAAAATCATGATGCCGACAGGGCTGTGCTCTTTTCTGGAGCTTCTAAAGAAGGATCTGTTTCCATGCTCATTTATGTTGTTGACAGAATTCAATTTCTTGTGGTTATAGGACCGAGGTCCCTGTTGCCTTGCTGGCTGTCACCTGGGGGCTTTTCTCAGCTTCTAGGTGCCACTCACACCTTGGCTTGTGGCCCCTTCCTCTATCTTCAAAGCCATCGATAAGGGGTTGAGTCCCCTCATGCCTCAGGTGTCTCTTGCCTCTGCCCCATGGCATGTCCCAGACACCCTCTGTCTGACCCCAGCTGGGACAGGTTCTCTGCTTAAACGCTTGTGTGACTAAGTTAGTCCCACCCCGATAATTTAGATAATCACTTCAACGTGTGTGTCCTTAATCATATCTGCAAAATCCCTTTGCCATGGAATGCAGTGTATTGCCAGGGTCCAGGGATTTGGACGTGGACATCTTTGGGGCCCGTAATTCTACTTACCATGTAGGGCAGCTGTCAGTTTGGTCTACAACAGTGCATTTGTATCCTCAGTATTTGTGATGTGTGATGTCCTGGCAATTATTGAGTGATTACATGATTTACGTTTTTTATTACTTTTATAATACATGAATAAGTGATGTGATGTGGACCTAAATAGCCAAACTACGCTCTCCTTCTATCAGGCTATTGAAATAGAGGGACCAGGCCTTAACTTCACTTTCATTTAAATGGAAAAGTTAAGAAAAAATAAGTGGAAGTAGATAAACACTAAACCAAGAACTTTGTTTTTGTAGAACAAGTAGTGTTTTTCTTTGATCAAAAGCAGATGTGGTTGTTGTTTCTATTTAAAATAATGTTAACGTAGGGTGCCTGGGTGGCTCAGTCGTTAAGCGTCTGCCTTAGGCTCAGGTCATGATCTCAGGGTCCTGGGATCGAGCCCCCGCATCGGGCTCCCTGCTTGGCGGGGAGCCTGCTTCTCCCGCTCCCACTCCCCCTGCTTGTGTTCCCTCTCTAGCTGTGTCTCTCTCTGTCAAATAAATAAGTAAAATCTTAAAAAAAAAAAAATGTTAATGTATTAGCATTTTTCTCCACGTGGAATCTCTCAGATGAGTAAATGGAGAGTCAGAATTTTAGCTGATTGCTTCCAGATTGGCAGGAGGTTTCATGTTATAAACCTTTTAAACACTATTAATCATCCACTTGTTTAGATGAAAAACAGAATACCTTTCAACATTTATAGATGGGTCCTCCGAGTCTCCTACCTTTGTCTGGGTCACCATAGCATTGTTCAAATGACTAAATTATTTCATAATTAACCTGTATAATAAATATTTTCAAATGTCTAAGAAATAAACATGAGTTTTTCGTTGGTAGGATACTAGATTGGTGAGAAAGAACCCATTATGTGCTTCATAAATGTTTCTGAAGGGGATTATTTGACTAATGCACGGTGATGGTTTTTCCTTTACCAGATTTCTTTTGTACCTGATCCAAGGAGGTACAATGTGCCAGTAGTGCTTTGTTTCACATTTTTTTGTTGCTGGCAAAGATGGATTTTTAAATTTCTCATGTCTGAGAAGTGTAAGTCATCTCATGATCACTCTCTGTTCTTCTGGCCATGTGCATTTTTTGCTCTTGGCCTTTTCTGTTTTAACTAGGGCGAAGTCGGTGTTCCTGGCAGCAACTCCGACCTCTTAGGCTGGAGCACCGCTGCGACCAGGAAGGTCTTGTCCAGCACCACAACCACCACCAAGGCCGTGCTGCAGGCGGTCAGTGACGGGCAGTGGTGGAAGAAGTCCTTAACTTACCTCCGACCGCTTCACGTAAGCAAGACCTCTGTCTTTTCAGAATCCATCCTCGGGCTTCTGTCAATGCATTAGCACTGCTTCTCAGTCGTTTTCATGTTGTGAACAGCTTTATCTTCTCTAGATTATTAAATAATCTCTGAAGAAATCGAGGCCTCCCATCAGATAGGGGAAGAGTCATTTATTTTATAGAATGTAACCTACTCCCATAGGGTGCTTGCAAAAGACACTGATACAGATTGGGGTGGGGTTGGATTTGATGTCAGAATTAAAATTTAGTGGGATGAAAACGAAAATGATTTCATCGGTGCTTACTTGTTTTTGCTATATTTCTATGGGCCAGTAGTCAAGGAAAAGCACTGGAAGATGGCATGGGGGCTGAGGTTATTGGGGCTGCTAGAACAATCATACCACATATTGTGGGGCTTAAACAACAAACATTTCTTCCTCGCAGTTCTGGGGGTTGGGAAGTCCAAGATCAAAGCTCTGGCAAATTAGCTTCTGGTGGGTTCTGCTTGCTGCATTCTCACATGTTGCAAGGGTTGAGGGAGCTCTCTGCAGGGCTCCAACATCATGAGCCCATCACCTCCCAAAGGCCCCCATATCTTAGTTTTTTTAAATGTATTTATTTACTTTTAATTGAAGTGTAGTTGACACGGAATGTAACAGTAGTTTCAAATGCACAGCATAGTGATTTGATAACTCTATACGTTCTGCTGTACTCACAAGTGTATCTACCATCTGTCATGATATAACACTATTACAGTACCTTGACTGTGTTCCCTGTACTTTCATAACCCGTGACTTACTCATTCCATAGCTGGAAGCCTGGACCTCCCACTCCCCTTCACCCACTTTGCTCATCCCCCACCCCCTTCCCTCTGGCAGTCATCAGTTCTCTTATTTATGGGTCTGCTTATGCTTTTTTGTTTGTTTGCTCATTTGTTTTTAGATTCCACACGTAAGTGAAATCATATATTTGTCTGACTTATTTCCCTTAGCATAACACCGTCTAAGTCCACCCGTGTCGTTGCAAATGACAAGATCTCTTTCTTTTGTGTAGCAGAGTAATATTCCATTGTGTATATGCACCCAAAGGCCCCACCTCTTAATACCATCATGTTTTGGGGGCTTAGAATTTCAACGTGTGAATTTTAGCAGACGACACGTTCAGTTTTTAGTAGGTGCTTTTGGTAAAGAGAACAGCGTAACAGATTCTTTCACCCATTCTGGAAATAGAGGTCGGGACGAGTGGTATAACGATGGAGTGTGCTTTCTGTGACCAGTGAACATATTGCTCCTCTGCTGTCTTCCCTGCGCTCTCACACTGCAGTCCTTAGTCTCTCTGGAACGCTTGAAGGACAAAGAAATATGCTTGTTTATAAGTTCACCCCAAACACTCAGTGGGTGTATCGTTCATTTCACTCATGCTCCAAATACTCCTCAGGCGTTTTCTGTGTGTCAAAGCTCGTGCTAGTGATTGGGAGCAGAGTTGGGAAACCCTTCAGTGCGGAGCCTGTATTTCAGTGGGGGAGACAAACCCACCAATAAAGTATTTGTAATAATGTAACGGTAGGTGGTAGTGAGGACCGTGAGGATAACTTCAAGGCAAGGGGAGAATGCTTGATACTGGGGGAGTGAAGGTCTGATTTAGATCGGAAGGTTGGTGTATCAGGAGTCACTCTTGAGCAGAAACCTGACTGAGCCAAGCAGAACAAGTACAGAGAGCCCGTTTTGAAGGAAGATGCTCGACATCTTTGGGAACAGAAAGGAGGCTTGTGTAGTGTGAACAGCGTAAACAGCGGGAGGTGGTAAGAAGAGGCCAACGTGCCAAGCCGGGTACAAACTGTGAGGAGGACCCGGATTTTATTGAGTAGCATGGAAAGCGGTTGGAGAATGCAGGCAGTGCGGTTGTGTGATCCAGCCTCACTTTCCGAAGACCATTTAAGTGCTTTGTGGAGAACTGACAGCATGAGTCGGGCAGGGGCAAAGAGGTCTCTGATCTGGAGCTCCAGGGGAGAGGTGGTGAAGGGGTGGACCGGGGCAGCGGTGAAGCGAGTGGGAGATGTACTTTGTGGACCTGTGAATGGTCTGCATGCGGGATATGCAGGGAAGAGGGGAAGCAAGGGTGACGTAGCCGAGATGGTTGGGTAAATGTCGATCCCACAGACAGATGGTGGATGCTTGACTCGGGGGTACGTCTGCACGTCTCTTCTCATTGTGTGTATCACACGGGGTATGATTATGGTGACTTTTCTGTCTCGCGTCTTGGACTTTTTGAGCATACGTGCCTCAGACGGAGTGTGGGACCCTGTGCCTGATACCAGATTGTTTTTGTTAAGTGTCAGTTGTCATTCTCGTCATCATTTCCAGCAGTGCCTTCACAGTTTCCCGAGGCTGTGGTCGGCATCAAGTGAGGACGCCGTGAACTTGGAGGAATGGGTGACTGTGTTTGACTTGGCTCTTCCAGTGAGGAGCTTTACGATCTGAGGAAGGTCAACCTGAAGACAGTTAACTCCTAGGGATCCGAAAGCGCTTGCCAGTGAGGACCACTGCTGACAGGTCCTGAAGGCAGTTGTGGGGTGGCGGGGAAGAGGCAAGGGGCGCACTTCCATCTTGCCTCCAGCTTGGTAGGGTTTCAGCAGGTGAGATCCTTGGTGGGCCTGGAAGCAGGGTGGGGTCTGCCGAGGCAGTCAGCATGGACAGGGCCCTCGTGGTGGAAGAAAGGCATAGAAGCTGGTGGGACGCGTGAAGTAGATCTTGGTTGGAATAAGGAATTAATCTTGAATGTTTGATTGACATTGAAGAACTTTAAATGTTATTTTACATAGTTTAGACTTGCTACTGTGGCCTGTTAGTCTTGTTCATAGCTACTAAAGATGTGCTGAGCAGGGCAGCAATATGTACGAAATGATGTTTTGGGAAGGTTACTCCGACTGTAGGATAGAAACCTTGTCATGTGTTTAACACTGATTGCTTCTTTGTTTTTAATGCATTGATGTCCAAATGACCGGGAAAATCAGAAGGCACTGCAGGCTGAGGTTGAAGGGCTGCTTTTAGAATGTGGGTGCCATTCTTACCCGCTCTGCTGGGCGTCCATGTCAAACTGACACACAGTCCGTAGATCCCACAGTGCACGTGGATCCATTTCTCCGGAAACAACCCTCCTTCTCCCCTCCGCATCTGCCCCCAGCGCTCTTTCCTTCTATCCACTGTTCTTCACTTTGTTCTATTTAGGGGCAAGGATTCGGTGGTGCTTATCAAATTGGAACCATAGCCAATGAAGGTCTAGAAAAACAAGGCTGTCATCCTTTTTATGAATCTGTCCTCTCCGATCCCTTTGTCACAGAGGTAAGGACAGTGTGCCTAAGAACATAGATTCAACTGTTATGCTGTTGTGGGCATTTTAGTATAAACAAAAATGAAAATGTTCCTGAAAATTTACTTCTTTAGCTTCGTTCTTACTCATGTTACTCACTGGTTTTATGTGACTTTTTTTTAATATATATGTATTTTAAATATTTATTTTATTTATTTTAGAGAGAGGGAGTGAGTTGGGGGAGGGGGGAGGGAGAGAGAGTATCTCAAGCCGACTTCTGCTGAGCACAGAGCCCAATGCTGGGCTCGATCTCACAACCTGGAGATCATGACTTGAGCTGAAATCAAGAGTTGGATGCTTAACTGACTGAGCTATCTAGGCGACCTGGTTTTATGTGATTTGTATATATTATATTATGAGATTAAAATCTGTTTCAAGCTTTACATATAAAATAATATGTTTTAGTAAGTGAGAAGTTACAATTTGAATCATCAAAAGATATAAAATCCTGTAATTCTGTTCTAAGGATATCTTTAAAGAAAAAAGTTACCAGCTAAAAGGTGTAACTGCTTCTGTCTAGTCTGCAGTGACCTATGACCCGCACCAGCATGTTCCAGTGGAAAGCTTTGCAGAGGTATTGCTAAGAACTGGGAAGCTGGCCGAGACCAAAACTGAAGGCGAAGAGGTATTTCCAACAACAGAAGGTATGAAAGAAGGTTCTAGTTCCCTGACAGTGTGTAACTCCTATTAGGGGAACCATAAATGAAGAATGGTGAGTGAATGGGGGTGGGGAAAAACAATAATAAAGTTTTGTAATTCTGAATAACTTAACTTGACACCATCATGCATTTATTTAAAACATTTATTTGAGTACTTCCGGTTTTCCGGATACTTACTAATATTGAGGATTTAAAAGGATAAGTATGACATAATTGAAGTGATTCTTACAGGTGTTTCTGATCTTATGTGTTAATTAAGAACTCTTAAGTATTTGCTTCACAGAATGTAGATGTATATTTCATCTTAAGAATTTTCTGTGTGGCCACGTATCTTTCTGTGTAGAATTTTTTGGAAAGAATTAAATGTATGTAAGTTCATCAAAGATACCTTTCCATGTGTATGTTTTTTTTCTTTTAAGTCTCCTTACTTCTTTTTAAGGTTCCAGGATAGTTTCCTTGACTATTTTTTTTTCAGTTCCCCCTCTCTCTGCTCTGCATCTTTAGTGAATACCTCATGATATAAAGGCTGCTGGAGCTCCAGCTATCTCTCTATATTCCAGGCATCAGTAAGGACAAAAGAGGAAGTAGGGCAAAACAGTCTCCTTGGTAGTCCTATCCACGCCTTCCACTTAGATATTTCTGGCTGTCTCTCACTGCCAGTAAACCTGGATGATGTGGTCTTAACTGAGCACTTTGTTGCATGAATAAAATTTGGGGGAAATGTATATGGGGAATAAAACTGCCGTTTTCCCAGAAACCTGATCCTGTCACTCATTTTTGGATAATCCTTCTTTCAATCAATAGTTATATGTAGTTGGGAAGAGGGGAAGAAAGTACCATTTTTCTATCTACTGTGCAGGCCTCTTGGATACTAGAGGTTTTTACTAAGTATACCATTTTCCTTCAGTTCTGAGATGCATTTTTTTTTTACCTTTATTTCTGAAATCAGGGTATCTCACAGCTGATGAGTACATTTGTTTTTTTTTTTTTTCTCCTCCAAAAAGCTATTATTAAATTCATGGCACACCTTACAAATAATGCTGAATATACGTGAAGAGTATAGTTGCATTGCTGTTTACCCTTTTAATTATTCTTTATTACTACTTTTCTTTTTTAAATTATCCTTTATTTTTTTCAATTCCATAGACATTTATTTGTAGCTAACATTTACTTTGTCTACAGTAAGAGAAGACCTATATCAAATGCTATTAGTACAGTATCTTACTTAATCTTAATAACAGACCCCCTGATATTTACCATCACTCCTATTTTAGAGATAAAGACCCATATCTCAGAGACAAGAAGACATTGTGGTTTTTGTTGTTGTTGTTGTTTTAGTTACAAAGCCAGTGGTTGGTTGAACTTAATTCAGATTCAGCTTTGTCTGATCATTGCAGTGGGTAGTATTGTCCACGTTTGGTGCTGTGTCAGACCCCGAATCAAAAAAAGGAGTTAACAGTAAGAAACAAAAACCTGCCAGTGTTGTTGTTTAGTTTGGTATTTTCTATTCAAAACTTGTCAATCTATTAAAGATAGCATTTTTGCAAGGTGGAGTTTGTGCTGAGGAGGAAAAATTGTCCTGAAGAGAAAAACACCTCAAAATGGAATTATGGTTTATTCCCCTTTCATTTGACCACACATGACATTTCCATACTCAGTAAAATTCTGCAGGTAGCAGAGAAATAGGAGGTGTCCTCTGTTTCACTCATTTGTTCCTCAAACCTGCTTCTAGATAAATTATCTTTAATTATTTGCTTATGGATCAAGCTATGATTGATTATTGAGATGGTTTGCACGGATAGAATCTAAGACCTTAAGAAAATAGTGGGTTGGGTGTAGAAGTGTATCACCCACTGGTTGGCATAATAATGCCTGAAATCATAACCAAGAAGTTTGGAAACATTGATTCACACGATATTCCTATTATTTAGCTTGCAGCATACAGATGTGTGAGTGTGAGCACCTCTTACACAAAATGCCTCCTTCGCAAAAAGGCAAGATAATGGCATCACATTATAAAGGTCCCAGAGATGGATGCCTTCTCAGAATGATTTCTCAGTTTATGAAGGCTTCTTCTATTTTTCCAGAGCTGTTTTCTTGGAGAAAGTGAAAAGCCTGTGTGAGGCACAGATTTCTGGGTTATTAGGCCTCCCCTTTTCATAGGGTCTTTAGGTACTTGACCATCTCTGCTACAGTTGCTAACTAAATGATGAGGCATCCACATGATCATGAAACATGAAACAAATAGGTGTTTCTCAGGAGCTGTTGGAGTAGGGGAGACATACCTGATGATGAATCAGAGGATCCCTGTCTAGTTCCTTTTCTCACCATGTGTTCATTATTCACTGAAGGAATGGTCCTTCAGAGTCCTTGTACTTGGAATGTAAAGTTAAAGAAGACGTGGTCCTGCCTTGAGAGGGCTTACCCTTGGGGTGAGGAGACAGACAAATCTGTGTATGATAAGGACTGTAACAGTCCACGCAAGAGGCGCTGGGATCATAGACATGTGACAGCAGAGTGGAAAGGGGTCTGAAGAGTCTTCCTGGAGCTGGTGATACTTGACCTGGGTTTTGAAGGATGAACAAGGGCAATGTAGAAAAGACTGGGGTGGGTGAGAATTGAGAGGGAGGTGGGAGAGGGAAAAGGGGCATATTTTGGAAGAGGGAATAAAATTCACAGAAGCAAAGATGGCGAACATCACAGTTTTCCAGGGATTTGTAGGTTATTCTGATACCTGGAAAGAAGAGTATATGTAGGCAACCAGTGAAGAAACAAGGCAACACAAGTCTGGGAAGAGATGAAAGGCCTCGTGTGCTAAGTTAAACGTTTTAAATGAACCTTCCACTGAAAGCTGTAGGGGTTTCAAGCAGAAGAGTATTATTTAGTTTTTCTTTACCTTGTTATCTGTAAAATGGGCGCAGCAGCTTGTAGGTTCTGTCCCTGGACTGTTGCTCACCAGTGGTGATGATGGGCCCCTCTTGGGCACCGTTTCATAGACTGGTCCCTGGCCTGTGTTAACGCTCTTGGAGTCTTCGTGTGCTGTAGCCGATCCAGTTATCATTTCCCCTTGCTTCCAAGGCCAGCTGCTTTCGTTCATCCTTGTTTCACATTAGAATCCCTTAGGGAATTTTTAAGAAGTATGGAAGCCTGGGATCCTGGGATCCAGGTTCTGTATTTCAGAACCTCTGGACTGTGGCCCATGCATTACATATTTTCTGGAGTTCCTAAAGCAATTCAGTTGTTAAGCTGTGGTTCAGACCCTTTGGAAGTTTCACTTAACATTGCTAGCATCTCCCCACCCATCAGGTCTATTCTTCAAACTGACACACTTGCTTTCCGAGCCTCTCACCTGACAATCTGGAGAAAGCCATGTATCTATACCTTTGACGTCTGTGTCTGGGCTCTCCCACCTGAGGGTCAAACCCTGAGTGTCCTGTCTATTTCTAACATGTTTATCGGGCTGCTCGGGTTTTCTGTGTGGCAGGTGCAGTGTCTCTCCATGCTGATAAAAGTGAGCATGGTGCGCGTATCATTCGCTGCTGGGAAAGGGATGGAGGCTGTGTGCCTCCATCCGAGGCCCAGGGGTGTGTGTGCTCTTTTAGTGTGTCTGTGCGATTTTAGCGGGACTGCAGGTGTTTCCTTTCAGTCCTGGTGTTTCTTCAAATTGTCTTTTCTGACGCTCAGATTTTACTACTCCACCAAGGGAAAAAATCCAAGTCCATTAAAGCATTAAAAATTTTTTCCGATTTTGTTGAATTGAGTGGGGAAAAGCTTTCAGAACCCTTGTATATATTAAAAATGAATTTTTGCTTAAAATATAGAAGTTATTTTAATAATATTCCTTTATTTTACATTTGGGGTTGTGATTTATGATGCATGTTCCTAAATACTGTCACGTTAGCTATCTCTTGATAATGCTAACTTATCTGAAATAGATATCTTTGACTTTTGTCGGGAACTCAGCAGAATTGAAAAGTGATATAGGTTAAATGACCCAGATTAAAAAATTATAAAAATATGACTCCTGACTTTGGTTCACAAGTAGGTCATAATACAAATTAAACTTCCCAACATGATCTTACTTTTCAGAATTTTTTAATAAAGTTGATGAAAAGGGTTTTATGGAGACTAGCTGAAGAAAACTGATCATTATTTATTTAGCTAAATGAATGATTTAATGGCTGATGATTTCCAAATCAATAATATGGGCAGCTTTCCTATATGAATTTAATTCTGGAATTAAATTTATCATAGAGTGCTTTCCAGAGGCACTGAGTTTGCACAGAATTAGTGCTTGGAGGCTTAGGCGTAGATTTCATCTGATTTTGGCTGTATACCTTGCTTAGAAAATGCATCATATTCAAGATTTTAGAACCAGCATTGCAAATTAAATTCATACACACTGATAAGTAAATGTAGGGTAGGCTCTTCTTTTTTTCTTTTTTGGTTGTTTTTCATATACCTTAATGTTAATGTCAAATCACTGTGACTTCATCTGTGGCAAGTGTGACATCTGGTGAATCCCAGTGAGACCCCATGGGATCAGTCTACTTCACATTCTCCCTGATAATTTTGTCAAATGTTGCCTCAATGGCTTGCAGATTCAAAGACTAAGAAACTTCCTATATGTGGGGTTTGATTACCACTTTGTAAGAATCCTTGAGTCTCAGTGCTGCCTAGAAGGTTTTGGTGCCCAGGGGCATGACTTCACATAACCCTGATTACCTCCCAAAGGCCCAAATCCATCACTCTGTGGATCAGGGCTTCAACAAATAAATTTTGGGGGAGCACAAACATCTAGTTCATAACACTGCCTTGACAGATTAGCCACCTTTCCCAGTTTCGGTCATTTATGTTAGCTTTCCCAGCCTGTGTAAAAGCAATGAGGTAATACTATTTCCTTTGTGGGGTTTTTGTGACACTTAGAGCTAATTCATGCAAAACATTTTTCTCCTATCTGGCTTCTCCCAGCAGAGCAGATAGTTTAAAAATGATGGGTATTTTTTTTTTTAAGATTTTATTTATTTATTTGAGAGAGAGAATGAGAGAGAGAGAGAGAGAGCACATGAGAGGGGGGAGGGTCAGAGGGAGAAGCAGACTCCCTGCTGAGCAGGGAGCCCGATGCGGGACTCGATCCCGGATCTCCAGGATCATGACCTGAGCCGAAGGCAGTCGCTCAACCAACTGAGCCACCCAGGTGCCCATAGGTATTTTTGTTTTATAATAATTACTGTTGTTCTATAAAGCAATGGCATGAGCACAGTGCAGAGAATTTGCACATAAGTCATTTGAGTGTCAGACTAATTCGGCTGGTGTGTAGGATATGGATAATATCAGTTAAAACCACAAATTGATGTTGGCTCATATTTACAGAGACCTGAAGTACCAAACAGAATTTAATTTTCATTCTTTATGAAATGGCAAACCATTGAAGAGGGGGGTGTGTGTGTGTGTGTTTTAAGCTGTCGAGACATGATTACACTAGTGCTTGATTAAAATTAATAGAAAAGTAGTATGAAAGTGCTGTTTTAGAATGGATTGGAAGAAGGAAGACTGAAGGCATCAAGTAAGGTCGGAAGGTTGTTGAAAGAGTCTAATTTTTAAACTACAGTGTGTGGCTGTGAAAATAGAAAGTGTGGGAAAGAGTTCTTTGGAAATGAATCAGCTTGCTTGGATGGCTGATGGTTGGGAGCAGAGAGGAGGGTGAAGTCCAAGATGACTCTGGGATTTTATGTTTTGCTAGTGGGGACAATAGTGGAAAGGAGAGGATTGTTGAGTTTGTTAGAACGGAGAGCTCTCAAAGGAGCATTTTTCCCCAAGACTGGTGTGATTTACTTATGTGTTGGCACAGGGCCAATGGAAAAGGACTTGCTCTGATTCTAAATCCCCTTTGTTGATTGAGGAAAACAGTTACTTTCTTCCACAGAGAGGTTGGGAGGAATAACTAGTTCAAATAAGTGTTGAGTGCTCCATGAGAAGCAGCTGAGTAACAGCGAGGATGGTTCCAGAAGTGCGTCAGCTAATTGGGTGATTTTAAGTCTGCTGTTGTCTTCCTGCTGCAATTAGTCTACACGCCTAAATGCAGTAGCTAATTCATTAATAACTATGATTTATATAAAATGGGAGTAATCACCTCTGTTACGGCCATGGCAGTTACTAATGGGAGAACCTATTATCTGTCATTTTGGGGGGAAATCAGAAAGTGTCCTAAATGAAAAAATTTAGAAAATGATTTGTTTCCTCAAGCCTGTAGTTTATAGAGGTGGGGGAAGGAACTTTCTAGGTGCTTTCTATATGCTAATGACATGATCTGTACTTTACTTCATTTAATCCTAGTTTACATGTGAGGAAAATTAAGGCTCTGATCTAAAATCCAAAATGCTTTAAGGACTTTTTGTAATTTGTTTGGCATCAAAACCTGAACTAAGCTGACACGAGGTTATTTAAGTCTTTGCTTTATCTTGTTTAGTGTGAGCATTTAAATGTTGTACAGCAGAATATTAATGTCCTTGATTATTGGGTGCTCTCAGACTGGCTGAAGGTATCATATAATATGTGATATACTTACAGTATAACTTCCTGAAAGTCTAAAACATTCTGAATTCTGGGACACAAAATCATGCAGTAAATGGTGGGTCTCAGTTTTGATCCCAGTTCTCTTTCTGAAGATGGTTTCCTTCTCGCTGTATCATTCTGATGTAGGAAAGACGTTATTAGGGTTCGAAGCCGACGACCAAGAAAGAATTCTTGAGACGTCTTTAGTGCAAAAAGGTGATTTTATTAAAGCGCGGGGCCAGGACCCATGGGCAGAAAGAGCTGCTACACCGGGGTTGTGAGGAGTGGCTGATTATAAACTATGAGGTTGGGGGAGGTAAGTAAAAGGGAGGTTTCAGGAGAACTTTCATATGCTAAGGAGGACCTACAAGATACCAGAGGCCTTGCCATTGTCAAATTAAGGTCGTTTTTCCCCTCTAGCAAGGCATTAACATTAAGATAGTTGGGAGATTCCTGGAAGAAGGTCAGACATGTCCCACCCAGGAGCACGGGGTGTGGGAGGTTGCAGGGTGTCCACTTATGCTTTGTTTTCAGTCTTCCTTCTGCTCCTTCATCAATTCTGCCTCATTGTATAGTTTATAGATGTTGTTTTAGTTCTAAAATTATGTGGGATTTTGGTTTTATTTAGATATGGTAAGACATCCAGAAGTGGAAATGATTGTCACTAAGGAAGAAGTTTATATTCACACATCTCTAGAAACAGGAGGCAGGGCAGGCCACACAGCCCCAGCAGGGGAAGCACTTGGGTCAGTCAGGAGTCAGAGGCAGAGGGTTGAGGGAAAGCAAGGGCAAAAACCTTTATTGTGTTTTCCATGGGAATGAATAGGGGAGGGATTGTAGGTAAACTTGAGAAAGTCTAAAATAGATGGTTTGAATAATTTTGTAAGATTCCAGGCTTGAGAGTTGTCTCTCCTTGTCCAGTACCTAGCCCTGGGGTGATTAGGACAGAAGAATGTAAAAGCCAGTGAGAAAAGGTGGTTCAGAGTATTGGCTCTGAATTGGTTGGTTTGCATATCAAAGGTATGCTCACGGGCAGCTTGTTTGCTATCTTGAGGAACTGTCTAGCTCTCCAAGGGCAGTCTGTCCAGGTTTATCAAGACCCCCCCAAATGTCAAAGCATCATAAAAAAAAAAGATAAACACATTTTTATGTATGAAATAAAATCTATGTGGATATTATTCACTTAGAGCAAACATTTGTTGCTTGGTAAAAGTAACAATGATGATTCTTTACATTTCCGAGGGTGATTTTGTCATCTTTGAGCTCATGAAAATTTGCTATTTTCTCTTTTTTCTGCTGTATTAAGCTTTGTATGTCCAAGAAATGCTAGAGATCATCTTGTCAATTATGTCTATGAAATAATATAACTATCTTAAAAATAAACCTACTGGAATTTAGGTATTCAGATGAAGATCCTCCCCTTGAAAGATATTTCCTGGGGACTATGCATTTATTTCAATTATGTCATCACTGTTCTTTTTCCCTGTTTTAGTTTGTTGTTGGGTTGTTTTGTTTTGGAATTTCCTTCAGGGTCTGTAGCATATTCATTGGAATACCTTTGGAGTATTTTCATCTCTTGAGGGTGCTTTGGTTTTGGGATACAGACAAATTCATGTTAGATGGAGTGAAAGATTAAGTCAATCATATGATTAAAAAAAAAAAACCAAAACAGATCTGACTGGAAGAGAATCAGTGACGGGACTGATATTCCCAGTAGGCCTCAGATTGGCCCCAACCACAACTCTAGGAGGTATGGCCCTTTGGTAGCCAGAGCAAAGCCCCACACCTGAAATAAAGGCTCCTGAACTTTGAGGAGACAAGGCTAATATTGATGAGGGGGTTCACATAGGCTTATTTGAAAATTGGCTTCCTTTGTGCATAAAGAAGGGAAGTATCTGAAAACAAAATGGGGGTGGGAAAAAAAAAAAAACTAGGTGAGATTGCAATTGTAGGTCACTTTATAAGAAACTACATAAGAAAGAAAATTAACAGGGAAGAATTATTAGTATGTGAAACTATTGGACTTTTTTTTTTTTTTCTCTCCAAAATACGGGTCCTGAAGGACTGTTAAGTTAGGCAGGTATTGAATGGTAGAATATATAAGGCAGATAGAAGTCAAGTGGCAGCCCTGGGGTTTTGTATATGTGTGTGTTTGTATGGTATGCAATTTCTTTTTTTTTTTTTTTTAAAGATTTTATTTATTTATTAGAGAGAGACAGCTAGAGAGAGAGAAAGAGCACAAGCATGGGGGAGAGGCAGAAGCGGACTCCCCGCTGAGCAGAGAGCCCGATGTGGGACTTGATCCCAGGACCCAGAGATCATGACCTGAGCCCAAGGCAGACACTTAACCAACTGAGCCACCCAGGCGCCCCCAGTATGCAATTTCTACACACTAAGTAAATCTTTCTGATATCATCCAGAGTGTTCTGTAGATTAAACTTACAAGTTTCTTCTTGCTTTGTCTTCTGGTGTCCGGAATATATAGCTAACCCCTTCATCCTTTAGTTTTGATAGTGTTCTAGAACACACTCACTTCTTTGTTCTCATAACTGTTTGTCCAAAATTTGATTTAGGCCCTTTGTGGTTTTTATTTATTTGGAGACTTTCTCTTGTTCTAGTGTGTTTATCCCAAAGGGCAGAGACTTTGATTCTTATTAGTGCAGTGTCTGGTTCAGAGAAGGTTCTCACTGATAAGGAAAGAAGGAATGAATTTACAGATAGGCCTTGAAACGAGCAGTTTTTGATTAGCAAAACTCTCTGAAATAGTACGATTCCTTGGAAGTCCTGAGGCTGACTGGTGGTCCAATTTGGTTCATAAGGTTTGGAGAAATCAGAGGATATGAATATTTAGAGAACCAGTATTCCCTCTGTAAGGTACAGTGGAGAAAGCTCAGTTTTTTCCCTCATGAGTCATCCACAGGAGATTTTGAGTTCTAAGTCAGGTTTTGACACTTGTAGGTGGTTCCTTACCCTACCACCATCTCATTGCCCAGACTGCCAGCTAAGCCCAGTTTATGTAAATGACAAATTTCAGTTCAAGTAAGACAGGAAGGTAAATCTTCTGGAAAAAAAATTATATGGTGTTTTTCCAAAGTCAAATATCATTTACTTTGGATTATTCACATACTGTTCATTAGTGCAGATCATGAGAGTCTGTGTTATTTAAAAATAAAGGATTTACGTTGTGATTACATACGACTACCTGGTATTTGTCACTAAGACCCTAAATGAATGGAACATTTCCTTATTAATGCAAACTGTATATAAACACAGACTTTGTTGGCAGTGTGCTCTCGTATTAGAGCTATGACATTGATAGGTCATTGCTTATATAAAAAATTTTGTGGAAAAGTTAATAGTTGGCATATTTTAAGATACTATATAATTAAGGCAAGGGTTTTTTGTGGAGTCTGATGAAGAGGGATGTTCTTGGAAGGAACAAAACCATCTTCATTGCAGTAATCAAAAGATTTATCCTAAATTGGCACTCACAGCTATTTTGTTTCTTTGATCTTTAGTGCGCATATGCTTATTTTCCATATTAAGCTGTCAGTGATAAACATAATTTTATAGCATGGCCTGGGTCTTTAAAACTAAAAGATTAGCTGTAAGAAACCATCCTCCGTGATCTATTTGCACTTAGACTTTGTACCTGCACTTAACAGAATTTTCTCCTGTTTAAAAACATAACAAATAGCACAATTTGTCTGAGTTAAGGCAAGGTTACTATTTAATAACATAGTTTCCTGTGATCTGTATTTGGATGGTGTTAAGAGACATTTGTAAAAGGTCTTAAAGAGTCCTCTGAAGCTAATTATCTTTTGAAATCATATAGGACTAAAAACCTGGCACTTAGTAACTATGAAGGTCATATAGATCCTCAAGTAAAATGATGCATTTTTTTTTTTCCTGCCTTCAGTTCTCTTGCGGCTGGCAAGCGATGCTTTACCAAATGACATGACCTTGGCTCTTGCTTATCTCCTTGCCTTGCCACAGGTAAGTTTCCCCTTACCAAGAGAAGACATCATGAATAAACAAGAAACCTACACTGGAGATTTTTCACCAATAAATTGTTGATTATAGGCTTCACTTCCTCCTGATTGTTCTTTTGTGCAGGAAGGACTGTGGTGTCAGTATTCAGAGAGCAAATTCTACAATTTTAGCTGAAGTGTTAATTGCAAAATCTTCTTTTACACGCATAGGATCTGCCTTTACAGTTTTTCTGAATTCTAACGTAGTCCTCTTAAAGTTGAGCTTGGGATGATGCAGTGGAAACTTTGAACCAAAATTCTACAGTGATGACTAGAAATGTAATAGTTTGTGATGATTTCCTTAATTTCCTTTGAGCTGAGTTCCTTCTGTCACGTTCCTTTCTAGGTGTTAGATGCTAACAGGTGCTTTGAAAAGCAGGCCCACTCTGCTTTATCTCTCCAGCTGGCAGCCTATTACTACAGCCTCCAGATCTATGCCCGCTTGGCTCCATGTTTCAGGGACAAGTGCCATCCTCTTTACAGGGTGAGTCCTCATGGCTTCCACTTGATTAACAAGCAGAGTTAAAGCTTCTCTAAAATAGTTAAAACACGTGTTTACCCCTTTGGAGGGACTGATGTGCTTTGTGTCCAGAACGCATTCCCCGTGGCCAACAGCCCCTGCCTTTTCTGTGTTGGACATAGTTGCTTTCCAGGCATCAGTTAAGAAGAGGTCGTTTCCAGTGTTTATTGTGAATGCTGATGCTTCCCACAACTTCGCTGTCATTTATACTATTTTGCAAAGTTCTTAGGGCAGGTTAAAGTAGTAGGAGTGGAGAAATGGAGAATTGGCTTTTTAATTCACTGCCCGAAAGGAAGATGGCTGCAGTTTAGGACAGTAGGCAATACAGTTCTTTGAGTAGCGCTGTTGTTTGATTTATTTTAGAGCCAGAAATATGAGAGTAGTAGCTGGACAGATGAAATGTTGAAACATGGTATACCCACTTGCCACCACGCTCCAGACAACTGTGATATTAACTTTATTGTTGATTTCTGAGCAAAAGTGCCTAAGCGTGGCCTCAAGTTACATGTGCCACTTTTTGTGGACACAGAGGTGTGACAGATGCAACTAGAAGATCAAAGCCCTCCGGGTTAACCTATATATACCAGTTTTAATTATCAGCCTGGGGAAATTATCTGTTTTTTTGTACTGGAGTATTTTAAGAGAATTGCCATATCTCTTAAGCAAATACAGATAAGCGTAGATAAGCAAATATATCAGACTTTCATATCCACTATGTGTACAAATGAAAGGTTCTGATTGTACTGAGGCAGGATTCTTTCTCCCCTGACTTCAAAGCATACTGTGAAGAAGTAATTTCACAATCTAAGTGTGACTGAAAGTTCTAGCTGTCTCAGCCACCCAACACATAGCTAAGTACATGAAAACATTCCATTTGTGGCAAAAATCTGTGGCTTTCCTTCATCAGTTTTTCTTTAAAGAGAGTAGGGGGGGGGGGGGGGGGGGGGGACCATCTACAACACAGGATAATCTCCCAAGGGCTTACTGTTATTAGATGTGGATTGTCCTGTGGCATAGTTTGATCATGATGAAGTTTGGCCAAGAAAGGAATGTTTTCTTCTTTTATCCAGTTAATAAAAGGTACTAGTTATTTTGGAGATTCTGAATTTATTTTTTTGTTTTTGATAGTTACTGCCGCTTTGTACAGTTACTTTATTCCGTGCTCTAGTAATTTTCCTTTGTTCTGTTTTTATGTCTCAGGTATGTTTTTATGTGAAATAAGAAATCGACCTACTGTGCTATAAATTGAGGGAAAGAAGTGATTATATAGGTGGAAATGTGGCAGGTTTCCTTCTGGAACTTAATGGCTTTCTTACATTAAATCAGAATGTTCACAGCATGTTTGCTGGAGTCTGCTTCTAAATACCCTATCTTTCATTAGTGCTGTGTATGTACCCAAGTAACCATTTCCCCTGAAACTCCAAGTATGTTGAAACACAATGAAGCTTTACTTTGACCAAAAGCATTATGCCTTGTTATAACCACCAGTCATGTCCTCAGAATGTACTTGACTGAGATTTCTGTGTGGCTACCGTGGGAATGGGAGCCACCTCTTTTGTTCCCAGGTCCGTGGTCTGTGTTAAGATCACACCATGTGCCTAGCACTGTGTTCCGCTTTCCATGAATAAGGAGGATTGAAAGGCCAGTCAGCTGGGCACCTCGTGTGTGCCGTGGACTCTGACTGAGTGTTAAGATGAAAAGCCGGATGTGGCTGCCTGGACCCCCCACTTACTATAAAAGCGTAGAAGACAGTTGGGTACATGGGGTTTGGGGTCTGCCCAAAAGAGCACTTAGTTAAAGGAGTCCTCCTGAAGGAAAATTCTAGTACAGCATATATTTTTCCTGTGTTCCCTGATAGTAAATTATTTTGTACCAAAAGTTAAAAGTCCCAAATCAGGTACTATTTGTGAGAGAGGTAAGTTAGGAGAAAACCATGAAATTCCATCCCAACTTTTGTATGTGAAAATCCATTTCCTTCTGCAGATGCTGCAGTCACTCCATAAGAAACCCCATTTAAAATTTCCACAACTGAACCATGGGAAGAGACAAAGTAGAACATTGAAAGCTAAGGGTTAGAAGTAAAGGTGCTTCCATCTTGGTTTCTTCTGTGTTCCCAACAGTTCTTTCCACTTAGAAGTGTGAGCATTTTATTTCCAGGTCCTGTATTTTGTATATCGAGTGCCTCTTGTGAAGGACCTAGAGTGTGGCATTGCAGTAAGAATAGTAAGACTTGATTCCTGCCCCTTTTTACCCTTAACCCCAATTTCCGTTTCTTCCTTCCAGCCTGTGTCACCCTGCTGTTGCTACCCTTCAACTCTTGGTCTTGTTCCTGTCACCGTTTTCCTATCAAACTATCTTTTCCTTTGAAGATGCCCCTTGGAGCTCTCCTGTCTTGCTCTATCCCTGGGCCTCTGATCCTTGGTTGTTAGACCCCCGCCCCCCCCCCCCCCCCATGGCATGATTCCTAACACCTGCTCCCATTCTCCTTTTGGGCCCAGTAGCAGAAGGCAGCTGCAGTTCAGGGTCATTGCTTCAGGAAGCAGCGTTAGATCCGAGTAGGAACAGAAGCCAGTAAAATCCATGTGTCCCAGTGGTGATGTCTCCGAACATGATTTCTAACTTCTCAGCTGCTCCAGACAGAAACAGCTGTGCCCTCCAGGAGTGTTAAGACAGCAGCAGCTCCTCGGGCCAGCTCATTCTCCAGGGAGTTCTTGGCAACTCTGTTTGAAGCATTGGGTTGGTTGGTAGCCTGAAAGGTGAGCGGAAGAGTTAGGAAGTATCCATGATTTTTCTTTTTTTAACATCACATACAAAGATGGTCTGATATTCTTCCAGATAGATGTGTTAATAGGGAGTTAATAGATGTGTGAATACATCTCCGGTTTTCTCCTCCCTGCCCCATGTCTTCAAGTTAATTCAGTCTCCACGGTTCCTTCACCTAAACCACTGTAACAGCCTGGTAAACGCCACCCTGTCTTCATTTTTGTTAGTTTTGTACCTTTTCCCGGACATCTGTCAGAATGGCCTTTCTGAGGTGGAGACCTTGTCATCTGGCCTTCGGCCTCAAATCCCTCCGTGATTTCCTGTTGTCCTGGCAAGGTCTGCACATCCCCCATGGTCTGGCCTCTGCCTGTTTCTCCAACTTCATCTTCCTTTGTTCCTGCCATACTAGGCCACTTAAATTTCTCAAATGTCCCGTGTATTCCCTTTCCTTGTCTTCAAACCTGTACTCTTTGCCTGTAATGTTTGCCTCCAGCATTTCTTTGCTTAGCTCCTTGGTTCAGGCATTACCTCACCCGGGCAGGCTACCTGCTGCCTGCCGCTGGCCCGCCGTGCTCCCAGGCTGTGCCTGGTGCTCTTCCCTGGGCATTGTACTGCCCTGTACTTACCTCAGTCATAGCTCTTAAACACTCTCTTGTTTGGAATTTAAATGCTTTTCATCTCACTAGATAACGAGCTATTTGAGGTCAGTGTCTGTGTTGTATTTATTGGTTTTCCCAATGCTTAGAGCAGGACCGGGATAATAAAAGGGAGTAAATAAATGTTCACTGGGTAGATTATTGAAAATTAATAAGTAATTCTGTAGCACATGTGAAATTGATGGAATTGTGTGTGTGTGTGTGTGTGTGTGTATTTGCTTAAGTATTTATCGGGTGATTACTTTATGCCAGGCAATGTTCTGGATCCTGGGGAAACACGAGTGAACAAAGTACATAAAAACCTTTGCCCTTTCTAGACTTACATTCCATTGAGGAAAGGACGTCATAAGCAAAATAAGTAAATAAAATATATACTCTGTTAGATGGTGATAAGAGTTATGAAAATGAAAAGCAAAGAAGAAGAATAAGAAGTATGTGTATGTAGAGTACAATTTAAACAGACTCAGGAAGCACCTCAAATTGAGAAAGTGACTTTTGAGGAAAGACAAAGAGTTGAGTGCAGTGCTGTGAAGATAGGAGGGGGAAGAGTGTTCCACACACAGGGAACAGCAGTAACAAAGGTATCGAAGCGTCACTGTGCCCATCATATGTACTATGGTATTTTTTCATAGTGTATTTGAGATGGTATTGAAATTTTACCATATAAAACTCAAAGTGTTGAAGAATTGCCTGCCTCTAGATGAAAAGGACAGAAATGCAATCTGTGACCAGACTTCACTGTGACCAGTAAGGTTTCCTCTGTCTGGCTAAGAAGTGTCAAAAGGAGTGTGTGTGTGTGTGTGTGTGTGTGTGTGTGTGTGTGTGTGTGTTGGGGGTGGGGTGCGTGACAGCAGGGGTCAGCTTAGGGACTTGCATAGGGGAGTTGTAAGTAGACAGTAGAAAGATCAGACTAACCCTGAAAAGGCATTGGCTCTCTTAAAATACCTCACACATTTATTCTGCCAGTTGATCCTTTGAGTAACCCCCTTTGGCAGAAGATAAGACTGAGAAATCCAGTGACTCACTCCAGCTTGCTCTGGTGTAAGTGACATCCTATCACTTAGAGCTTCTGCTTCCAAGCTCTGCCTGCTTTTTGCCTGGACCTGAGTGGTTTCTGGCATGCAGGCCTAATGAGTCCTTCCCAGCGGGACATTCCACTGTGGCTACCGGGTAAAATGGAAACTCCTTCATGTGATAGGGAAAACCCTCAGTGAACTGACTGGCTCTTCCTTACCCCACCAACCATGATCCCGACACCAGCTCTTTTGAAGTTTATGTTTTAGCTCTTCAGAATTTATATCTCTCTGAAGTTAACATCCTTTTTCACACCTCTGTGCCTGTGCAGATATAATTTCCCTGCTTAAAGTGCCTCCGTCTTCTTCCCACTCCCAGCATCTAAGTCTGAGCTCAGAAGAGCCTCCTGTGCGGAACCTTCTCGAAGCCCCCTGAGCAGACACGGGCCTCTTCCGTGTCTCATGGCTCTCGCGTGGACACCCTGTGAGTGGTTCTTTGTGATGGTGTAACCGATCCACAGCTGTCCCCTCTCCATGTGGCGGTCTTCTTTGAGAGCAGGGACCCCCTCTCTTTCTGAATCCCCAGGACCTCACCCGCTGTAGTTCCTCAGTGGCTGTTGATTGGCATGTGAAGAACTTCAGGAATTATTCTAGCTGCCGTGGATCGGGAGAGCCTTCAGACTTGGGTTTTGTGAGCTCCAGATCGCTTAGATTTGCAGGACTCAGGCATGGGCACCATAGCTACATGTTGTTAAGTACATAGGAGCTGTCCACTGACCACTTACGGGCTCATTATTCGAGTCTTTTCAAAAGCATCTTCCTTTGCATAAAACAGCACTGCTGAGTTTGGAATTAAATGTAACAAACTCCTGATGAATCATCATAGAAATTGAAATAAAAGTGGTTTCGATTTGTTGCCTACACATAATAGCACTCAGTGGAGCTAGCTTTCACTCAACTGTCACTTCACCTTGTTTCTATTTTCAGCCCTCCCATTCTCTCCTTCCACCCCCTGTAGTTCTGAGCTGCGGGAGGATAACTTAGGTAGATTACTAGGTTTGAGTGAAAGTACTGATAGAATTTGTGGGGTTATTTCTGACAAAAGGCCTGTGCATCCTGATGGGAATCCCCACCCGGAGCCAGCCAGCCAGCACAGGCTCCTGGAGCTTTCCTAGCTTATTTTTGGAGTAGCCCACCTTGCCTCAACTTCTCTTTTTAGTGACAGAGGATAATGATAGATGGTCAGCCAGAGAGAGTTTTCTCTCCTTGTATTTGCCCTGATTTCCCAATGCTTAGAGCAGGACCGGGATAATAAAAGGGAGTAAATAAATGTTCACTGGGTAGATTATTGAAAATTAATTCAAATTACTTCTTAGATTTAAGAAGTAATACACACATGGCCACAAAACTCAAATGATGAAAATGGTATACAGCAAAAAGTCAGTGTTTCCCTTTTGGTTCCTTCCAGAAATAGTTTACGGATATGCATATGTATGTAACAGTTTTTTATGCAAATGTGAATACACACATTGTTACTTACACTGATTTTGTTTTCATATATACCTTACCTTTATAATTATTGTAAACGCATCTCGAAGTGTGATCTTTTCTAGCATTCTTTTAAAAAAGTTTCAGGAGATAAAATCAGTTAAAAATGGAAACATGTCCTTTAGTTTTATATGCTAGAGAAGCAAACCCAGCAGGGGATGAAATTCAAAACTTTATGGTAGACTATTTCTAAAATGTGGTTTTTTAAGCCACTAATTGAAAATACTAAATAGAAAATTATCTCAAGCAAATAACCCTAGGGGGGAAACACACCACCTGTTTAAAACTTCCCAACCAATATTACCAAGAAATGGAGACTATTAAACCGGAATGGATTTATTACCTCTACTAGTAAGCAGTAGATTAAGTCATCGAGCATTCCGTAGTCGTGAATATTTAGGCATATTTTCTTTTTACAGGGACTTGACCATATTCTTTAAAGATATTATATTTTATTCACCCCCTGAAGAACTGCAATGCCTCATTTTGGGGAAAAATTAGAATAACTTAATTCTCCTCACTTTCTGTTTTAAATTTTTGATGGCTTTTTTTGTTATTAGTTTTTGCAGCCTGTGATGTTTTGCAATATCACTTTGAATACTAAATATGGGAGATTTTGAAGCTACCTGTAAAGTCCTTCAAAAGCTTCTTAGAAGCCAAAAGCTTTTTTCATACCCTTGGATCATGGCATTGAGCTTAGTTGGGAAAAGAGAGAGAGCTTTGAATATACCCTACACACAGAAAAACAGCGATTTCAGATGTGAGTTTGGATGTATAACATTGATGGAAATCTGTCAGGAGCATAGGGAGAAAGGGCCTGATGTCGTGGACAGGGCGATAGGTGAGAGGCGAGAGGTTTGCCTCGCTTCCTGGCTACCAGACCACAGCCGAGGCTGCATGGAGGGCAGACTGGCATCTCTGAATCGGGAACCGTAGTCTCAGTGTGCACATCACTGCGTTGGTATGAGGGTCAAATGACGTTCACGTCAAAGTGCTTAGACACTTGAATGCCATACGCTTGGGGGCTGAATGAATGAGATGAAGTGTTGGAGTGAGTAGGGGGATGCTTTGGAGTATTTTGAGAGAAATTGTAAGCTCAGGGGAAGAACTGTTATTAAAACTTAAATATTGGAAGTAATCACGACCAGTAAAGTTCCTTGAGGAGGAGCTTGGAGGTAGTAATGATAATGGTAAGAGGATAACTTGCATGGAGGGCTGGAACTTAAAACACACTAATCCATCTAGCCTCATTTGATCTTTATGAAGATTCTATAAAGAAGAAATGGCTTCAATTTTAATAATGGAAAACCTGGAGCTCAGGGAGAAGAACCAGTAATCAGGGTATCTGATGCCAGTTCCTGTGCTTTTTACCCATAACTGATTTTCCTTTTTCTTAGAAGCCTTTGCAAATTGTCCCTTCTCATTAGTATTGTGTTTTACACAATAAATTGAAGTTTTGGAAACCTTTCTGTATATTTAACAAATATTTGATGATCCATAAATTTGAAGATACTTGGAAACCTATCATCGAAGAATTAATTACCTGCTCCTACTCACCACCTTCTTAGGACAGAATTTCAAAACCAAGTATACTTATGCCAAGGGGTTGAACAGAAAATGATATTCTCAACTCTCTCTGTTGTCATTAGAGAAGAAAAAATGAAAGACTTGTAGATACAGCTTGAATCAGGTATTTAGTTGGATACCTACCATTGCGTGTCCTCTATGGTTGTTGTTGTTTTTTTTTTTTTTAAAGATTTTATTTATTTATTTGAGAGAGAGAGAATGAGAGACAGAGAGCACGAGAGGGAGGAAGGTCAGAGGGAGAAGCAGACTCCCTGCCGAGCAGGGAGCCCGATGTGGGACTCGATCCCGGGACTCCAGGATCATGACCTGAGCCAAAGGCAGTCGCTTAACCAACTGAGCCACCCAGGCGCCCCTCTATGGTTGTTTTTATTCACACTTGCATATATATGTATAAAAGGGATGAGAGGGAGAATGTACATGTGTGTGTAAAAAAAAAAGAGCCAATCTAGATGTATATAGAGTGACAGCATTAAATTCATCAGTGAAAGTTGATCGTTTGTAAAAGGACTCTAATACCAAGTCTTAGTTACATTTTGTGGGAGCTCTTTACATACTGGGCTTGTCAAGATCCTTATAATTTCAGGGGGCGCCTGGGTGAGTTAGTCGGTTAAGTGTCTGCCTTTGGCTCAGGTCATGATCTCAGGGTCCTGGGATTAAGCCCTGCATCAGGCTCCTTGCTCAGCGGGGAGTCTGCTTCTCCCTCTCCCTCTGCCTGACGCTCCCCCTACTTGTGCTCTCTCTCTCTCACACTCGCTGTCTCTCTCTCTCAAATCTTTAAAAAGAAAAAAAGAAGAAAAAAAGATCCTTACAATTTCAAGGGCTACCCCTTCCTTGTTGACCAAATATAAAAGGATGGTTTTGGGGGAAGCATTGTGCTCGGGAGTCACAGGCCACCCTGCTACTTAACCCAGCGGCCTTGGTCAAGTGTCTCACCTCCTATGAGTCTCTAAAACAGATGATACAAGTAGAGTCCGGTCGCACAGAATTGTTAGTATTAGATGAGGTTCAGTTCATGTATGTTTAGCGTTATGCCTGTCTCCACACCAAAGACTGCAGTATTAGGTATTTGTTCTTAAATAATTCTTAGTAAAGTGAACATATTTGATGTATAAAGAATGTGAAATAAAAAATACAGAGGGGTGGGGCGCCTGGGTGGCTCAGTCGTTAAGCATCTGCCTTTGGCTCAGGTCATGATCCCAGGGTCCTGGGATCGAGCCCCGCGTAGGACTCCTTGCTCCGCGGAGAGCCTGCTTCTCCCTCTCCCAGTCCCTCTGCTTGTGTTCCCTCTCTTGCTGTGTCTCTCTCTGTCAAATAAATAAATAAAATCTTAAAAAAAAAAACCACAGAGGAGTTAGATAATTTCTACTTAGTAAAGAAAAATAGATTAAAGTTGTTTAAACCATGTAGGAATATATTGGCTTTAATTCATTAGTCTAAGGTTGTACTTTGAGTGAAGATCTGCTCTGAAGATTTAGTGGAGTCATACATGAGAAAAAAATGTGGAACTTCCCTGATTCCACACCTGGAGGGATTTCCAAGGATTTATTTTATTTTCATGATTGAATTCCTGTACATTCATAGGATTTTAGCCTTAGAAAGGGGATCATCTGGTGATGTTCCTTTGTTTTACATCTGAAGAAACTGAGCCCCCTGAAGAGTCAAGAGAGAGGATCCCTCTCTTGACTCCCTCTGTGGAGTTCCCGTCACTCTTGGTTTGTGGTCCTGTAATGGTGCTTATATTCAGGAGGCTGCTGTGGGTTGCTTCTCTGTATGTCTTTGTCTGTCACTACTTTTTAATTCCTTGAGCGTAAGCTCTAGGTCCAATTTGTTTTCTTAGAATGATGGAGAAAAAAGTACTTTAAAATACCTTATTTTACTTGTGCCCCATAACAAAGCATGAGGAGGGTATGCTTATTGACTCCTATAGGTGCGGAAACCGGAAGTAACTTGCCCCAAATTGCATCCCTACTGAAAGAGGGCCCTGGAGTATACAGTACTACTGACCTCAAAGCCCCTACTACTGTTGGCCGTCTTCCCTTTTACCCTGTACCTGATTTCTGCTGAGCCTCTGCTGAGCTCTGGAAAAGACAAATTCATGAAGTATACGTGGTCTCGGCCATAATTTAATAAGCTATAAATTAATATTTCTGAGAAAAAGAACTGTAAAGTAAATTGTGTAGTGGAGCTACAATTAAAGTGAATGCTTTTGAGTAAATCCCATAATCCCTTTCATTTTCAGAATACCTGCTTCATGCCAGGCCTTGGTTTGTGTATTTTATATATAGAGAGTCTCTTCAGCCTCACACCACCATGCGGGCTGTGTTTTACTGCCATTTTGTAGATGGCACAATTGAGTTTGTAGTTGTTAAGTAACTTAGCGCAAGGTTATCCAGCTGGTACCTTCTGTGTGTCCATGCTGAGTTCACTTTGCTGTGTCATTTTCTTCACTGGCAAATATATGAACATGAAGGTTGCACGTGGAGACTGGAGACTTTCTGTGGGATAAAGAAAGCCCACACAAATGTTATTGGTAGTAATTATGCTCGTTATTGCTTTGTGCTGCCATTTTGAAGCTCTGCCCTCTACCGGGTCTTGGGACTTTTCCATAAATTGTATCAGAATACAAAGAGAATAGAAATGAGAAGGTGTTACATAATCAAGGTCAGATGAAGAGTGTGTAGGCCACTCTCCCCAAACAGGTACCACATCCCCAAGATGCCAGAAAACAAAAGGTTAAAAACTGAATGTGGAGAAAACCTGCGGGAAACCCTTGAGAGAATGGAGCTGGTGGGCTTCATGAGCAGGGGTGGGAAGCAACAGCCTGGGAGAGATGGGGCTGCATGGTTCTAGCCTCTCCTTCCCAGTGCATTGGGCAACTGCACACTGAGGGCTTCGGTCTGAACCACAGGGTCAGAGTGACTTACGGGAAAAAGGCGTCCTCGTTGTGGTGAACATGGGCTTGCTGGTGGAGTGCACAAGCGGGTCACAAGGTGCTCCGTGAAAGGACAGCTGTGGAAGAGCTCTCCCGCCCCCCTGAAGCCCTGCCCATCACATCTTTGCCCTTGCTCTTTCTGCTACTAGGCAGGAACATGCTAACTGGATGAGGTGTGGGGAAACAGGCAACAGTGGTGCCCAGCCAGGGGCAAAGCAGGTGTAGACGGGCTGGTGGCCCTGAAGCAGCGGCCCTGTACCACATAACCTCAGCGCTGGCTGAGCCCACCGTGTGTGATTCAGGCTGCTGCCCGAGAGTTCAGTCAGCTGGCAGAAAGGGGGTGGGGGTAAATGTCAGCTGCAGAGGCGGCACTGGGAGCGGAGGCGTGGGATCCCCTTTGCCTAAATCCGTGGCCAGAAATAGGAGCCATATGCGGCGGATTCCCACATCGCTTCTAATGGCAGGTAGATTTGCTTCTTTCACGCCAGCTTTCTGTCAGGTCTTAGCTTAGTCGTATCACACCATTCTATAACTGCCCATATTCACACCATTTTATAACTGCTCGATTGTGTCTCCAGATAGACTGCATTCCTGGAGGAAAGGGTCACATCTTCTTATTATAGTACATCACCTGGCACAAAATAGGTGCACAAGAAATATTTGCTGAACGAATGAAAGATGGTGTTGGAGCTTACTTTGGAGAGGTAGCTTTCAATCCCAGCTCTTTTTGACTTGAGATAAATCTGTGGTTTTTGCAATAGGACTGAGTGTATGCATAGCAGTAGGGAAAAAACATTGACTTTTTCCTCAAATCCACCTCCTGGAACTCAAGAAGATTAATTGGTTTTTATCAGTACTCCCAGATTGTTCCCTAATAGGATCAAGAGAGAAGTGTCAGGCTAGGTTTGGTAATATAGACTCGACATTGACAAATCTCCTGTGTAGCTCAGAATAATGGCTTACACATTAGAAATGCTGACAGCTTACTATAATTAGGTGTGTTTCTGAGAACCAAAGGTAGATTCTGGAGTTTTTTTCCTAATTTTCTTATATTAAAATATAAACCGTATCTTCCCAGGAATTGGGAGTGATTGAGTTACTCTTGTTCAAGTATTAGGCTCCCTGTTAAATATTCCAAAATCATGGCTGAGCTGCTATTGCTTCGTTGACACCCAGAACAACTCTAATGTAAATAAATGTGGCCAGTTAATCACTTATTTTTCTTTCCTGTCAACTGTTGGATTCTGGGTTTTGTTCTATTTGGATAATTTTATTGCTGTTAGAAAAGCTGTTAAGAATTATGGAACAATATCCCATTGAGCCCCCAACTGAGCAGAGTAAAAATTGGTTGGGTGCTCTCTTATACAACTAGAAGTGTTTTATGATTTCAGGAACAGGGATAGGTTTTTTCCTAACTTACCCCTGGAGAAAACACTCCTCTACTTAGCTGGCTAGGCATTTATAGTGGCATTATTTGAACTGCTGCTTTGTTATTGAGAACACTTAGATGGTCCAGAGAAAATTTATCTAGGGGCAATGATGACAAAAATTATTTCCAGGGTGAATTATAAATGATCAGATAATTAGGGAATCAGTCTAATGTAGGATGATGGTAGTTGAAAAAGCAAGTGGATAATATTTTTTAACTGGTTGGGAGATTTTTAAGGAAGAAGAACAGAGCAGGAGTCCAGAAACCTCCTTCCAGACTCAGTTCTGTGTCTTGTCTTTGTGGTCTGCAAAATGTACCACCTCTGCCATTGATTGCTTAGGGTGGTTGTGAGCCTTGATAAAACAGCAACAGGGGAAGAGCCAAACACTGCCCTGTAGACGTGGTCTTCTTGTTGTTACTTTGTTCTGTTTTTGTTGTTGCTCTTTTTGTTATAGGCTGATCCCAAAGGGCTAATCAAGATGGTCACCAGGCATGTGACTCGATACGGACATGAAGCCTGGCCAGAGGACCTGGTCTCACTGACCAAGCAGTTGCACTACTACAACGAACGTCTCTTGGATTTCACTCAGGCTCAGATCCTTCAGGGCCTTCGGAAGGGTGTGGATGTGCAGCGTTTTACTGCCGACGACCAGTACAAAAGGGAAACTATCCTTGGTTTAGCAGAGTAAGGGGATGCCTTTGTCTCATAAAGGGATGGATTTAAAATATAAAAGGGGGTGCCTGGGTGACTCATTCGGTTAAGCATCTGACTCAGGTCATGATCTCAGGGTCATGAGATGGAGCCCCACATCAGGCTCCACATTCAGCAGGGAGTCTGCTTGAGATTCTCTCCCCCTCCCTCTCCCCTTCCCCGGCTTCTCTCTCTCTCTCTCTCT
The DNA here is from genome assembly GCF_002201575.2 of Neomonachus schauinslandi. Classification (NCBI taxonomy): domain Eukaryota; kingdom Metazoa; phylum Chordata; class Mammalia; order Carnivora; family Phocidae; genus Neomonachus; species Neomonachus schauinslandi. The sequence goes on along the minus strand of NC_058412.1, from coordinate 11,370,624 downwards.
CTCTCTAATTTTTCTTTGTGGGTATGGAATGCCCCTTGGTTTTAATACTGGTCTCCATTTTTTAGTTTAGATCAAATGAGAATTACTTACATGTCAGAAGGTGGAGAAAATGGGGGGGGGGGGAGAAAAAAAAAAATTAAAAAAAAAAAAAGTGGGAAAGTGTGTTCACCCACAATGGTTATTGAGAAGATATTCACAGTTTGTGGAGTGCTTACCATGTGCAAGGAGCTGTGTTAGGTGCTCTGTAAACTATTTTATAAATACCGCTTAATCCTCAAAGATAAGCCTATGACATAAAATGTCATCCCCATTTTATAGCTGAAGAACATGAGACTTTAGAGTGTTGAGCAACTGGCCCAAGTTTACATGGGTGGTAGGATCATCACTGGGACGTTGACCTCGACCTCTCACATAACAAAGCCATCCCATCGTCACAGTGCCCTGTGGCCGCCCCCCTACTGCCTGGTTGTGTTCCCAGGAAAGCACCGGCATACAGTTCAGTCGAGGCTTCCAGCCTTTGAAACTAAGGTTAAATTGTGCCTATATTTAATGGTTATTCTTCCCTCCTGGTACATTACTTTAAAATAACAAAGATAGCCCTGCTTATGAAAGTGATATATGCTATTTTTCATTATTATTATTTAAATCTTTAGGAAAGTGGCAAAGTAGCCTTGGCACTCTGTAATAAGTTTATATTAGCCCGAGCTTCTTTCCTACCAGAAGACACCCCAGATTCTCTTTAGAGTAAGGCAGGGAATAGAGAGGTCAAAGAAAAGATAGAACAATCTGTCACAGGATTTAGTTTAATTAAGAGAACTACGGAATCACTTTTTCTTTGCCCCTCTGTTCTTGTAGAGATTAATAATTTCATAGAGTCATTTAATGTCTAATTGGAAAGTGACCAAAGAGGTCATTTAATCCAACCTCCTCACTTTTGGAAGAGGAATCTGAAAATCAGCTTTAAAGAGTGGTTCAGGGTCACACAGCCAGGGAGGTGAGAGCCTCAACTTCCCATTGCCAAGTCCAGTGGGCTTTTCCTCCAGGCATTCGGTAATCCTTGGGGCCATGCTCATGGCTTCTTAGAAGAGGGTTATTATGTAGAATAAAGGTTACAAGGTAAGGCACATCTTAACATCATCTATTACATTTTGCTAGGGTTATTGTCCTTGATTTTTTTTTTTAAATATCCAGCTAGTGTATGCTATTTGGAGTATGTTGATGAGGACAAAGACCTGCTTTTGACAAACATATAATAGAATCTTCTTACTTGGAAGAAGTACTTAGAAAAATGTACAGCAGCTTTTGAATGGCTTGTTTAAAACGTCCGAGTGTCCGCGGCATTTCTGAGCTAGCGGTTCTGATTTAGAGACAGGAGTTGGGCATCTTACAAACGAGAACCCGTGAAGCACCTGTTCCTCCTGGTTTGCTGCTCTACCTTCAGCTGTACGCGACGCCACCATTCTTCATTTTCTTACTAATGTGTGTCTGTTTTTCATGGCATTTGTATTCTGTAAGTGCAGCATGTCTGTCCTCTGTTCCCTGTGTAGCTTACACAATAGGTCGGCACTGGTTAGTCAGGCTAACCTTGGAGAGGACACAACATAGCGTGGTTTCTTCCCACCTTTATCGGGTGGCAATGGTATCCATACCTGGTGAGCACGCTCGTGTGCTCAGGCAACATCTCAGACTCCCCTAACAGAAAGGATGAATTGCTAATGGTTGCCATCCTCGGGGATTGCTCATTCCATCATGGAGAGGTGAAGGTACTCAATAAGTACTTTGAGAAATTTTTAATTGACAGTGCCCTAGTAATTCTTGCCATGACAGACTTATTCCACCCCTGGGCCTCTTTTTTATAGTCCATGAGCAAAGAATGGCTTTTACATTTTTAAAGGTTTGTGGAAAAACAAGAATAAAAAAATAATAGGAATTTGCTACAGAGACTGTATGTATGGCAGCAAAGCCTGAAAGATTTATTAACTTGCTGTTTACAGAAAATGTCTCCCAACTCCTGGCTAATCAAACATCTAAGAAAATGTCCTGATTTTCTTTGCTAGGGTGTATGTAGTCTTAGCAGTATTACTTAATAAGAATAGAGATTTCATTTCTGTGCCTGTGGTTCTGTCCACCAATCCTCCAACCAAGAATTGGTTCTGCTTGGGGATTTAGGGGTCCCGTGAGGGTCTTTATGGAATGGCTTTAATGTGGGCACCCTGGCCCGGAATTCTTGATATATCTAGAGGGCCTCAAGTTTGGTGGCCCCATCCCCTGATTTAAACCTTCTGCTGGCTCTCCACTGCTAAAGGATAAGGTGCAGACCCCTTGGCTGACCTCTCCTCTGCCTTCTCTCTCGGAACTACCTTGCCGCTGTTTTGCTTGTTTATCCTCCAGACTTCAAGCTCAGATCGGTCGGTCACTCGCTCATCTCTCCTTGTCAGTATTGGAAGTCCTCTCTGGTGGCGGTCCCCGTGTTGTATTTAATTGTCGGTTCACATCTCACATCTTCCACTAGGGCTGTGCTGGGAGTTTCTTAGGAAGTATCTTGTTTGTCTTTATGTCCTAAGCAACTAGCCCAGTACCCGGCGCTAGAAAACAAACGATTGTTGAGAGACGAACTCTGCTTTCTTGTATCCCTGCCCTGCAGTTATGTATCTGTTTCCTTTGCACTGGTTTTTGACTGTAGGCTCTGGGGTCTAGACCAGAATTTTTCCACTCTCTGTACATTTTGGACTAGATAATGCCTTGTGGGAGAGCTGTTCTGGGCATTGTAGGGTGTCCCACAGCATTCCTGTCTTCTACCCACTAGATGCCAATAGCACTCTCCTCCTCTCCCGCCATGATAATCAGACACTGTCAGATGTCCCTGGGGGCACAGCATCCTCCTCGGGTGAGAACCACTGGTCTAGACCGTTCCTTGGTCAGTTGCAATGCACCACAGTGAAAACAGAACATTAGAATTCCTTGGACATACTTTTCCTGAATTACTGTGAAATGTCTTATTAAGGACTGTGCCGACCGCACCCCTCGCAGCTGGAGAGAGTCCTAATGAACATTTTCTTTGCTGATTAAGGTAATGTGTTTCTCTTCTCTCCCTTCCCCGTGGCTGATGGACATTCTTGAAGAACACTCGAGGAGAACGTCTACAGCGTCGCTCTTTCTCTGGCGCAGCGTTACAATGTCTCCCGTTGGGAGGTTCTTATGACCCATTTGGAGTTCCTGTTCACCGACAGCGGGTAAGCATACGATTCGTATGTACGTTTATTGCCATGTCTGTTTTTTCAGATTCCATTTAGAAGGATCTTGAAGTCGTAAAGTACAATTTCACCTTCCCTTTTGAGCTACGGTAGACCAATATCTGGACATTCTGTCTTTATATGTTTCTGATACACATTTCAGTATTCCAACAATAGCTTATTATTTTTTGCCTTTCAGTAATAATAGTCCTGAGTTACATTAATATTCGTGCATTTATTCAGAGGTGTTTTTTTTTTTTTTTTTACTGAGAATCTGCTGCATACGAGGAACAGTGGTAGACACTTGGGTTACAGTAGTTAGCAAAAACAGGCATCCCAGCTGTCTTGGAACTTGTTGTTTAGTGTGGGAGACAAGACTGTCAATGAATAATGAGAGACAAATGTGAAATTAAAACTGTGACAAGTACCACAGAAGAGAGCCCATATAGGGGATTTGGCGTAGTTAAGGAAGACTTTCCTGAGGAAATAATGCTAAAGCTGAGATCTAAATATTGCATCACAATTATGTACACTGCAATGAGAAGGAAACCATTTTCTAGGGAGACAAGACAGTTAAGTGCTAAAGCTTTTGACAGGAAGTAGCATGATGCATGTGAGGGCCTGACAGGTGGACAGTGTGGCTGAGGTCCAGAGAGTCGGGGGAGCTCAGTGTGAGATGGCTCTGTGGAGAGGCCTAGAAGCCAGGCTGTGGGCAAGACTGCAGGCCTCTCACACGAGTCCTAGGAGACTACTAAAGTAGTCTCTAAAAGAGAGGGAGGTAATAGGATCAGGTCTACATTTTGATAAGATCACTTTGGCTCCCATGTTGAGAAAAAATTTTAGGGAGACCAGTGCAGGCATACAGAGACCAGTTAGGAAGCCGTTGGAGTAATAGACTGTGACTTTCAGAGATATCTAGAAGGTGAAATGGTTAGTACGAAATGCAATGATCGATAAGGACCAACTAGATCTGAATTCAGTGAGAGGGGAAGGGTCAAGATCAGCGCCAGGATCTTACTGGGTCTCCCTGTTGGGTGCTGACATCCTTCAGTGAGATAGGTAGCCCTGGTTACAGACAAGACATTTTGAGGGGAGTGTGAGGAAAAGGCAAGGAATTGGGCGAAGTTACACCCATTGAAATGCCCAAGAGGAAAGGCCATGCAGACAGCGGATCTTACTGCTCTGGAATTCAAAAGAGAAGGAGGAGCCGGAAATCCTAACTGGGGAGTTACATGCACATAGATGATAAATAAGCCATGTTGTGGGTGCACTTTGGGAAAGTATATGGAATGAGAAAGGAGAGAGACCTAAGACACACCTTGAGGACCTTCCACAATTAATGGCAGATAAAGGGCTGCCAGCAAAAGGGACAGGGGAGCGCAGCCGAGAGGTAGGAGGAAAGAAATGGGGCATCCTTGTGCTAGGGAAGCTGTGGGAAGAAAGAGTTTAAGGAAAGGGAGGGAGTATTGAGTGGGGCCAAATCCTGCTGAACAGTCAAGAATTGCTTATAATTCAGCATTTTTAATTTTTATTAAATCTTTAAAATATTAGCATCTACATTTTAAGTATTTATGAAATTGCTACACAGGTGGGTGATAGTGTTATCTGTGGTAAATATTGCACAGACTTCACCATTTTTGAAGCACAGTAATATGTTCAAATAAATGTTTCTTACGCATATTGGCATTTAAAAAATACCTTGGCATTTTATTAAATATCTTTTTCCTTTCATTGAATGTTACCTAAAAGGCTGCCATATCTGTACAAGCAGGATGCTCCACTGGTCTCTGAATATATTATGAATTACCAGGCAATCTAGTAATGTGCAAGACTGTTCACAGCATATCATTACAGCTGATAGCAGTGTGATTATGCAGACGCAGCAATTACAAAAGCAGGAAATCATTACCTCCTGGCGTCATTACTTTTGAGTGACAAAACACCTAATATTGATTTAGAAGTGGTGTTTAGTAGTGCCTCTCGCTCTTTACTTAAAAGATGTCGTTTGCCTTACTATTTAATCAGACTCAGGGACATAGGTATTTGAAACCAGCCTTGTCAATACAGTAGAAATTGCCCGACATTCACTCGTTGAGGCACTGCCTATGGGAAGGTAACAGATCAGAGTTATAAGAAAAATAACGGTCTTTTCCTTAAGATTTTGTTTTCCTATCCCTTTAAAAAGCCACTTTCCCCACCCAGTGGAGAAAATATTTTTCTCTATTTTCCATGCTCTTTCCTGTTGGTGGAATTCTGGAATGTTCCCTGTGTCAGCACACGTCCCGGTACGTGCGCGCCCGCAGTCTTCAGGGAGGTGGCATATGCGACAGAGCGTAGACCTTCAGATCAGGCTGGCTAGATCAAACCCGACTGTCTCTCTCTAGCTGTGTGCCCCTGTGCAAGATAATCCAATTCTCTGAAACTCATTTCCCTTAACTCTAAGGTGTAATAAAAATTAAATGACTTCACGGTAAAGTAGCAAACCTATGTTCCTGTCACACGATTGGTGCTTCATTAATGGCAGTTTTTCCTGCCATTTCACTCCTCTGTGAAGGAGATCATCCTCATAAACACCCGTACTTGAACTCTGGTCTCCTTTGCCCCCTTATTTTTCCTCCGTGTTTTTTCTTCTTGATAGTGTGGAATGTCCGTGATGGCTTTGAGTGGGCCCGTGGGCCTGGCGTCCCTTCCAGCTGGCAGACACTGGCTTACCCAGCCTCCTCTTCTCCTGGGGCTTGTTCAGGGCTGATGCATCCTGAGTAGCCAGCATCCCTTCCGGGCTGTTCGGGACGCTTTGGTGGGTCTTACCTCATTAACTACCAGTGTATGTGTGGCTTAGCGTGAGGGCATGGGTGTTGGAGTCAGGCCACATTTCAGGGTCCAGATCTGCCCATAACCCCAACTGTGTAGCTGTGATTGAATCACTGTTTTCTCAGTTATCTGACCATTATGCTTACCTTGTAAGATTATAAAGATTAGAGAAAAATCTGTGGAAGGTATATAGCTGGGTGGCTCTGTAATACTGTTGCATTATTCCTGTTACTGTTCTTGTCGATTCTGACTCCATGAGTGTCTTTAAGTTTTGGACACAAGAGCATTTTTGGAATACCAGAGGCTGCTTCTAGGTGATTGAGTAGTACCACATTTGTTTGTTCATTTAATATTTTTATAGTGTCTTCCTATTCTAAGCTTAATTTTAAGTGCTGGGTACATCATTACCCTCATAGAGCTTATATTCTAATAGGGGAGACCCCCCCCAACAACCACCCCCAAGACACACACACACACACACACACACACACACACACACTTACTTAAAAATAGCCCAGACCTAAATTGCTAGTCATGGTGAATCCCATAAAGGCAATGCCCAAGGCCGAGGGTTCTGGGGCCAGGAAGGTCTTGGAATAGCTACAGGAAGACCATTGTGGCTGGAACATATGGTGCCTCTGAGCACAGGAGAACTAGATAAGGGCCAGAACTACCTTTGACTGTCATCCTTGATGACACCCTCCATTTTCCCCCTTCTTAGTTAAATAACAGATCTGAAGGCCACTAATCCTGCACTTTCAATTCACTCTGATAGCCAGCCACCTTTTAGTCTCCCGGGTGATTACCCAAGGGATTTTGCTTGGGTGTCTGAGATCATGATACCGTCTTCTTCTCTGTCGGTTGGTGTAGTACTGTCTCCTTTAGACCCATGGCTAGGGCCCCTGGTCACAGGGAATCTGACTGTGCACTGCTGTTTTCCACAGTCAGTTTCATATTCTCTGGTAGGATTCTTTTGGTCTCAGGTACAAGGATGAGCAAGGGCAAGTTATAGCTGTGGGAAGATGAAAACACTGTAAGGTGTCTGCCTTTTTTACGAATTAGAAGATGCACAGGACCTGTGCCCCAGGGTTGCTGCTGCTGAGAGTGGGGATTGTGTCCAGAGAGCCACTTTGTAAAGGATGCTGAATTCTGGCTTTTCTCCCATCTCCTCCACCCTTAAGCAAGCCTGGCATAGTTGAGGAGGTAGTGTGAGAATAGTATGGAGTGGGGATTTAAGGTAGCTCAGCTTGTTAAAAGTAGGTCATAATGTTGAAAATTAAGATGAAATAAAAACTCAGGACCAGGAAAAATCCATATTAGAGGAGGAGGGTTGAATATAGATGTTCAGGTCATGGGTTTTATAGAATTGTTCGATTTGGTTTTGATCTTTCTTTTGGCCTAAGGGGGGAGGAGATCATGACCAAGACTGTGATTTGCATTGTGCATAAGAAGAAACCTACCATTCCTAAAAATGGAAGAACTAATTACCACTATTACTAAATTGGAAGCAACTCCTTCCTTACATATGTAACCTTCCTTTCCATGTTGTGATCGTTAAGGTCACTTCTCCCCCAAAGAGTAAGAAGCTCCTGACGCTGGCATAAAATGTAAGCAGGAAAATGCATCTTGGCTTATTTCCATCTTGTGGAAAGTGCTCAGGCTTTGAATCCTGCACGTCTGGGTTCAAACCCTGGCTCTTTGACTTGTATGCCTAGGTTTCCTCATCTGCAAAATGGGTGTTCTCATTCCATTTGGCAAAACTGCTGTGGGATTTAAGAGATTTATACAAAACACCTGACATGTAGTAGATGCTCAAAAAAAAAAAAATAGCTACTATTATGACTTCTGGAAACAGATCATATGTGCTGAACCCATCCTGTGACCACTGTTAGCCTAACTTTGCACATCTGATTCTTGAACAATTATTTCTCAAGTCAACACTGACATTAATTATAAGGTATCTGCTTTGTGAGAAGTGAGATGACATGATACTTAATGCCTAAGTGCTCAATACATGGTGCCTATTACTATTTCTGTGCCATGGTGTTTTTTAAAATATTTTTTGTTAGGTTATAATGTGAGACTGTACAAACCAGTCAGAATTTGAGGGGTTGGGATTGTCACTAGAGAGGAGACGAAGCCTGACCTCATGGCTTGCCCCGTCATACTCAGGTCATATAAAACATTCCACAAAGAGGGCTGGCTCAGTCGGTTAAGCGTCTGCCTCTTGGGTTCAGCTCAGGTCATGTTCTCAGGTTGTGAGATTGAGCCCTGTATTGGGCTAGGTGCTGGGCGTGGAGCCTGCTTAAGATTCTCTCCCTCTCCCTCTGCCCCTCCTCTCTCTGTCTGTCTCTCTACCTCTCTAAAACAAAACAATACGAAACAAACAAAAAAACTTAAGTAAAAATAAAACATTCTGCAGAGGATGTCACCGAGTATTCGTATGACAAGAAATAGAGATACTCATTATTGGTCATCCCATCAGCTCTGTAGGTGAACTTAGAAAGTTAAATTCCATTTTTCAGTTTTGCCAACATTTTGGCCAAGTGTCTTTGCAAACTGAAAAATGCCATGATTATTTTTGACCTCATTTTCTCCTTCAGTCCCATGTTCAGCTGTCAGGCAGCATTGCAGATCAAGTCAGCCACATCGAGTTCATTCTGAGGCATTTGTGTGGTGAATAGCTTGGATTGTTTCCCTCACGTCAGAGGGAAACTTCGAGGGTAGAATTGTCTCTTTCCACAGGCATCTCTGGGGGAACCCTGTTCACCCATGATCGTGGTCATTGATTTGGACCCATATGTCTTTAAACTTGTAGGATTAGTCTTTGGGGGAAATGCCTGTTAGTTGCTACATATGGATTCTGTGAAGCCCTACCCCCATCCCTTTCTGTCCATCTTTCCCAGTTACCCTCTCCCTCCTCCTACCCCACTGTTATTCTTCCTCCTCCCCCTCTCCTCAGTATTCCTCATTCAGGTAATGGAACTGTTATCAATCAGTCTCAGACTGAGTAAAGAAAAAGGTGTTTAAATAAATTTGTTTTCCTATACAAATATAAGTTCTTTCAATACATGGTGTTCTTGAATCACAGTTTTGAGTGATTGACAACTTGAAGCCATTACAGAACACTAATCAAAGGATTAGCGCTCATAATTTATTCTTTGTGCATTGGGTACAACTAATGCTAGTTTCTTCCTGTAGTTAATCTCTAAAAGTTAAATATGCACCATATTATATAAGCTGCTTTATAGCTAAAACTTGGCTCCAGAAAAAGCACTTAAACAGTTTTTAAGGGTAATCATTAATTTGATTAGTGAAAAGTCCATAGTGGTTTCATGGTATTTCTTCCTACTCTCCTGAATATGGGTTCTTTGGAATTGTTTTCTAAGCCGAGATTTCATTTCTTATTCCAAAGGGAAGATAACAGCTTCTTTCAATGGAAACTATTAAAATGGGTTATTGATTACTGGCATCTATGAAAGATCTTAGCACATTGTAATTTACTGAAGAGGGAGGTTTTGGTATTTATCATATGTCAGTAAAGGTATTCCAGTATCTGTCTTGACAAGATAATTAGGTAAAATTGTACATCGGGCAAACTGAATTGTAGGCACAGAAGAATAAGTGGGTGGGCAAGGGGGAAAGTAATGCTTATTGAGAGAGACTATATTCAGAATGAAGCCAAACACCAGTGAACCAAAACTGTGATAGTTTAGTCACTGTCCACTTTGTAGATGAGACTGTCTTGAGTATTCTGTTTATCGGGGTGTTAGGAATGAAGTATGACAGAACTCTTTTAGAGTAATGCTGCTGGGAGAGAGAGCTAATGTCTGTGTTACAGAAAACAGTCCTGTTTCTGGAATGGTTGGTAGTGCAGGCGCTCGACCTTCGTCAGTCGATGGCTGCTTTGTGATAAGCCGAGCAGAACGCACACAGGGTCCAAACATATGTGGACCCTTGGTCCTAGGCGAGTCGCTTAACCTCTCTGATGGCAGTTTCTCATCTGTAGGTTGCTAATTACGTAGATTTAGCTTGCCTTGCATAGTAATCATAGCGTCATAAGTGCACGTGTGTTCTCCCCTTCCATCAGGCATGCCGTTCTGCCTGCAAATCTTTGTTAATACGAACTGTCTTAATGGGGTGACGTGGTTTCTTATTTACTTTTTCAGACTTCATTTTGCAAATTATGCAGAAACATAACAAATTCTATGAATCACTTTCATATACCACTGTGTATACAGTGTCTTTCAGAGATGACATTGCATACTTTGCATAGTGATAGTATCAAGAATATTTTCTGGCCAGCCATTCATTTATACTCCGTGTTTGTTGCACAGACCTCGTGCTTTCTTGTCTTGATACTTCTATGATATTATTTTGCTTCATGCCTTTTGACAGTGACAAGCTCAAGTACTTCCTTCATTAAGACTTCTGTTAACATTGACAGCCATGTCCTCTGAAGTTACAGCTTTAGTGATCCCACTCTTAGTGGGAGTATGATTGTGTGGCCTTTGTCCATCCATACCATTATTTTGCATTGTTGTTTAAGTATTTATAGCTCAACCAGATTTTCAAACCACTGGATGAGAGCTCTGTGTTGTAAACCTTTATGCCCTCCTTGGTGCTGAGCACAGTGCCTGGTCCATGGAGGACACTTAATTTTTGTTCATCCACCCATCTATTTGGCATTCAGAAGACACATGTTGAATGTTTCCTTTTGACCACACACCAGTGCTTGGAACTGAGAAACTAAAGATAAAGAAGATGTGGTATTATCTTTGCCATTGAGTGATCTATAGTCTAGTAAGGGAGACATAGAAGGTAATGAAAAGCTAAAGCATGTTATGAGTACCAGAATAGAAGGATGCTCAGAAGACGCAGCCAGTGAAATTTTTATAGACCAGGGACATTTTTATACATAGGGATATTTATGTAGATGTTTGAATTTTGTCTTGGCAGAAAAACAGGATTTCTCTTGAAGTGACAGGTTAAAAGAGCATTTTTTAAAAAATTACTTGATGTTTTCACTTTGTGGATTGCTGCTGTTATCCCACGTATTATCACACACTTGTAAAAACTTTAAAACATAATTTATATTAACTTTATCTCCAAAAACCAAAAACGTGTCTTGGCATTTTCTAAAAATGGGAGTTCCAATAAATAGGGTATCGTATTCCAGAGGAGTTGCTTTTCAACTGTAAGTAATCTAACTTTGATACTGCCAGAAGTCTCACTAGCTGCCCCCACATATGTTGTTTGCCACTGCTGAGGGCCCTGGAAATGTGGCATTTCTAGGAGTACTGAGGGCTGCCTGAAGGACTCTGAAAATTAGAGTTTGAAATTTATTCTGCATGGGGCATCGGGGTTACACTGGACTGGAGGCATTATATTCTGTCCAGGGTGAAGCCAAGACTAAAATTAAGTCTCCCCCCCCCCCAATAAAAACTGATCAACCAACCAAAACTCCTTAAAATTTTTTTCAATAGTTTAAACTTAAGTGACCTTTTTTTTTTATTATAGTATAAAGGCATCTAAGTCAGGATGAAAAGATCAAGATACGTGTTTTATTCAAATGGCATTCATTAATTCAAGTGAAAGCACATGCATCTGTTCTTACCTATTTTAATTCTGTTTGAACACAGTATCAAATTTGGATCTATGGAATAGCAATTCAGGGCTCTTGGATGTGAAACTTATATGCCTCAAAGTTGGAGCTGTTTCTTCCCCTCACCATTTCCTAAATTCCTGAAATAATAAGGTTGTTTACATTTCTATAATGAAGCTCAGATTTTAAATGCTTCTTATGACATAAATAAACAATGCATCATGGAGGCTGACAAGTCTGGGTTCATTTCCTGGCTGGTATGCATTGGGGGACTCTCCCATCTGAAGGAATGTGAAGTCATGCCTACTTCACGGGGTTGCCGTGACCCACATGAGATAACATGAAAATTGTATAATAGTAGGCATTTAACACGTCTCTTTCCCTTAATGTAAACTGCTTGCCTCCTGGTGGTTTACTGAATTTGATTGGCGGGAAGAAGGGACTTTGTAAGAAGCAACCTTTCTTCTTCAGTATTTAAAAAAAAAAAAAAAAAAGAGCACATTGTTCAATAAAGGGACCAAATCTTAACACAATTTCTTTGCCCTAATTTCAGTTTGTCCACAGTAGAAATTGAAAATCGAGCCCAAGCCCTTCATCTCTTTGAGACTTTGAGGACTGATCCAGAAGCCTTTCACAAGCACATGGTCAAGTATATTTACCCCACGATTGGTGGCTTTGATCACGAAAGGTTGCTGTATTATTTCTCTCTCCTGGAAAGCTGCGGCTGTGCGGATTTGGGGAAATATGCCATTAAACCAGAAACCCACATTCGGCTGCTGAAGAAATTTAAGGTAGTTGCTTCAGGTAAGATGATCATTTCCCTGCTCAAACTCATTCTTTAAATTAAATCTAAGGATTAATTTTTTGTACACAATCATGTTTGTGCATTGTGGCTGGCATAGATCTGAAACTACAAGATACAACGCTAATTGACTTTTGTTATCTTTCCAGCTCCTTTACTTACTGTTGAAGGAATTAAATAGCAAAGAAACTATAAGAAACCTATTGGAAGCCACATAGTAACTTAGAGTAGGCCTGGTACTAAAATCCGAAGTTTTTGACTACTCCTCCAGAGGTTTATTCCCTACTCCCAGGGGTTATATTTTGCCTTATATAAAGGACAAGGCTGAGACCCTTTACAATTGGCAGTCTGGCATAATTTCACTTCACTGGAGCCTCTAAGTTTAAAGTGTGTGTGGAACCCTTCAGATAAGTGCCTTTGAACCTTTGATACATTGTGGAAATCTTTAGGATGGTATCCGTGTCTCTTTATGCTCATAACTAAGGAAGTCAACATATTAATACCTCTCCAGTCTGTGTGGTGCTTTATAACTTACAGGGCACTTCGAAATCTATATTCATGTGATACTGGTAACAGTCGTGAGAATTTACTTCCGTTTATCAGTGGTTTACTGAGTAACCGAATTAGAAACTGGACCATTAGAAACAGAGGAAAAGGAGTAAGATCTAACCCCTGCCTTCGGGCCCTCGGGTAGTGGAGGGGAGGCCAGATGAACATCAGGTGACCAGAAGGCAGTGCGGTGAGTGGGCTGGTGGAAGAAACCGTGGGTGCCCTGCAGGCCAGAAGCAGCGGGGCCGCCATGCCTCCAGTGCCCCCTTGAGGCGGTCCGTGGACGAGTTGACTCCACGGCCCATGACCCTGCAGGCCGAGATTGGCGCTCAGGTCTTCTGACCTGTGTAATCAACAGACTGTCCACTGTAAACCGGGAGATGAACTTTTCCCTCCAGCCACACAGAGGGCTATGGATGTGTGTGAAAGCTCTTGGAATGAACCTACTCTCTGTTTTTTTTCTTTTCTTTCCATTAGGTCTTAATTACAAAAAGCTGACAGATGAAAACATGAATCCTCTGGAAGCGCTGGAGCCCGTTCTTTCAAGTCAAAATATCTTATCTATTTCCAAACTTGTTCCCAAAATCCCTGCAAAGGATGGGCGGATGCTTTCCTCGAGCTCTCTGTACGCCATCTGGTTACAGAAGTTGTTCTGGACCGGAGACCCTCACCTCATTAAACACGTCCCAGAGTCCTCCCCAGAGTGGCTCCACGCCTACGAAGTCTGCATGAAGTACTTCGATCGCCTCCCCCCGGGCGACCTCATCACTGTGGTGGATGCAATTACGTTTTCTGCAAAAGCTGTGACCAAGGTAATTGAAAAGATAGCTTACAGTGCATTGGATGCTTTAGAAGAAATGAAAATTGTTTGTTTCTATTTACTTTCTCGAGATGGAGAATACTTACATGTTTGACGTTTTAGTTTTTTTGCTAAGCGTGAGGTATTCTAATTGGGAAATCATTTTCTTCTATCACAGATGTGCAAGTCGTCTAAATTAGACTCCGACTGTTCTCATTTACATGTACATTTTGTACATGTTACAGTTCTCCTATGTCATTTTATAGTAAATATTCCATCCTGTTCTTTGCAGTTCATAAGTGGGAAACACCTCCAGCACTCAGCCCACCGTGCCTGCATTCAGAGGCAGGCCGACAACTTAGCTGTGGTTAAATTGAGCACTTAAAAAATTTCGCATGAATGCCACGTGGTAGTATATGGCTTGGTGATACGATTATCCATGAAAGTCTCTGTAGACATTTTCTAATGTCTGCTCCATGCTTAGGTCTGAGCCCCTTTAACTGGACTCCAAATCTTGTTCTGGATCCTTCTAACAATGTATAGTTTCACACAGAGTAAATACTGTGGGTCCCTCTCCTCCCCTTCTTACCCTCTGCTTGGCCACAGGGCACTCTGTCCTAGACAGTCTCCTACCTCTGCTCTCAACTGCTGAGCTCTGTTGCCTTTGGAACTTCCTCTTCATCTGCTTTGCTGCTGCTTTCTCTTTCCCCAAGTTGATCGGCAAGTCCACCCAGTATCTTATCACAAGAATTTTTACTGTGGCTAATATTATCTTGAAAATTTACTGTAAGGGCTAAGAATTCAAGTCATTCATTTGGAGGTTGGCACAGGTAGAGGTTCAAACATCTGTGGGGATTTCTAGTTTTGTTTTGTTTAATTTTATTTTTTTTTTAAAGTCTTTATTTGAGAGAGAGAGTGAGCATGAGCATGGGGAAGAGGGAGAAGCAGGCTCCCCACTGAGCTGGGAGCCCGATGTGGAACTCCATCCCAGGACCCTGGGATCATGACCTGAGCCGAAGGCAGATGCTCAACTGACTGAGCCACCCAGGTGCCCCAGGATTTCTAGTGCTAACTAACTTGTTAGATCAACAGTTGTGGATAACGAAGGATTTCATGTCCTTATTATTAGAACTCAAGTACTTCAGTTAATAACTTGGTTTTAAATTCTATGAGCACTGCTATGAAAAGGAGATGATCATTTCTGTTGTTTTTAAGGAAGAAACTAAAGATTTCAAAGGGAGATAGCATCATATATTTGAAAAGAGTACAAGTTTCGAGTCCCGTAAACCTGCCTTGAACTTTGACCTGCCAATTAATAGTTCTGTGGTTTAGAGTGAGGAATCTGCTAGACCTCTGTCTCCTTGTGGCCGAGTTATCTGTGGTGCAGATAGTATTATTACTCCCATTTTGACAGGTGAGGAAAGTGAGACTCCACGAGCTTAGTTTGATAATAGAGGAGCCACACCCTGAGGTCAGGAAGGCTTTTTTCGAGGGTCTTTGCTCTTAACTGTAGTGTATATAAGGAGTCTCAGAACAAGCAGTTAGAGTCAAGGGCCCGGAGCCATTCTAGGAACTGTGGGAGGGCAGGGACCAGAGAGCCCCAAGGATGTTCACTCCAGTGGAGAAGGCTTTCATGGGATGTGTCCAGAGCAGGGCTGAGTCTAAATGAAGAAGGCCAGTTAGGAACCTGGCAAATATAGGGAAAGATAAGAGTCCAGCAAACACGGGTTTTGAATTTCCCAAGAATGAGAAGAGGGTCACAGTTCTGACTGTGTATGTATTAGCAATGTAGGAAGTATGTATCGAGGGAAGGGAATGAACCAACTGGGGAGTTGAAATCCAAGGAAAAGCCTCTAGAAGTGGGACCGTGAACTGGCTACAGGGGCTAGACAAGCAAACAGACGAGGTGCGAAGCCAGGAAGACAGAGGGTCCTTCACTCCAAGGCCGTTTCCTTCCCCTTATGCTGAAGCAGCTTTTCAGTATTTTATGTGAGGGCAGCAACAAAGACTAGCTCCATGACCAAGGCCATATGCTAATTGTGAGCATGTATATGGACATGGACAGACAGTTCTAGATTTTCCAGCAGCAGTTATTGACTCATAATTAAACTTAAGAGTTGGATGTAGAATCCACTACGAGTGTTCGTTTTTATTTATGTTTTAAGTCAGATGTTTGCAGTTACAGCACATTCTCATCACCTTAGTTTCTTACTTATACCTTCAGATATCCTCCCACCACCTGAGAATGTAGGACACAGTTGTTTGTGCACATAGGTGCATTTTTCCTGAGGAAGAGATGCCTGGCTGATCCAATAGAGAGCGAGTCAGTTAATTATGTGGCATTGCTTTCTCTTAGTTCAGATGGTATAATCCTTAGCAAGGTACTCTTGTCTAGTAAACTATCTCAAGAGATGGTTTTCTACGGAGTCAGGTAAGCTATAGAAAAGTGAGGCAGAGGCATTTAAAGTTAATTTCACATCTTTAGTCTAGCTTTATGTTTTCCCTCATTTTATTAATTGGCAAGCTTTTAATTTTCCATTGAGAGAGGAAAAATAAAAAGTTTAGATACAAGGCTTGCTTGAAATCACACAATACTGTGCTAGAGCGAGTGAGAGCAAGAGAAATTCAAATTGAAATACAACCCTTACATGTCAGAGGACACATTTGGAAAAGGAAGTGCAACTGGATTTGGCCAAATTTGCAAAACACCAGATGTTCCCACAGCTCCTACATGATGTTAAAAATGTAAAATAAGGGGCACCTGGGTGGCTCAGTTGGTTAAGCGACTGCCTTCGGCTCAGGTCATGATTCTGGAGTCCCGGGATCGAGTCCCGCATCAGGCTCCCTGCTCGGCAGGGAGTCTGCTTCTCCCTCTGACCCTCCTCCCTGTCATGCTCTCTGTCTCTCATTCTCTCTCTCACAAATAAATAAAATCTTAAAAAAAAAAAATTAAAAAAAAAGTAAAATAAGTGTATACTACTCAAATATAGGGTGCAGTTTTCAAACGTATGCCCACATTTAATTCAAAACCGAACTTATGGAAAGAGCTGGTAAGCTAATTCTAGAGTGTGTAACAAGAACAGCAAGCAGTTGTTTGGATGCTAGAATTCAGACAGGAGTATCTGTAAAGCCCGCTCTTAGTATCCATCCCCTGATGGAATAAAGCAGAGAAGGCCCTTTACCTTCAGGATAATTGTCATTCAGTTGCCATTTGCATTAGTAAAATTTGTGGAAATTCTGAGGAAAATATTCACAACATGGTATGATGTCATGTAGGCAGAGATTGAATTTGCATGACATTTGAGGTGATGAATATGCAGAAGGGAGAATATGAATGTCTAAAGTTTGGAGCATTTGCTCCAAATTGAAATTGTTTCATTTTTGTGGAGTCAGGTAAGAGTTGCTTTCCTATGTCTTTTCCAGTTCAGCAATTAGAAACATTTTTTAGAAGGGACAGAGAGCAAGGTAGTGGGTTAGAAATCCCGGAAAATGGTCAAAGAACCTAAAATTCAGGTCAGAACACTATGTGCTTGGTTCAGATGTGATGTGGTTAGATAAGGGGGACTTCTGTGCAATCTCAGCCTTCATCTTAATCCCAGCCTTTCATGGTCCCCATGCACTCTGGTTGCTGGGAGAGCTGCGTTCATAAGTAAGGACACGGGAAATACCCCTCTCACCTATGAGATGCTCCCCAGGAGTTTGCTTAGGACCCTTCTTCAAAAGCCCCAGAGCGTCAGAGAACTAGAAGAGTCCTTCTGTCATCCTGCCTGGTGCTTCTCAACCTGGAATTGGATAGGCATTTACCACCCTCAGCCCACCCCACATGAGCCCTCTGTTCCAGCTCCCACCATTTGTTTCTGATGGGAACAGGCCGTCTCCTTTGGGTTAGAGTGGGAAAAATATTTGGAACCTCTTATCTAGTCTGACCTCTGACCTTCAAGCATCATATCTATTGATAATCCAGCTACTACCCCTTGTGTGTGTGTGTGTTTATGTGTATGAAGGATTTTTCTTTGGGCTTCTTATAGTTTCCACTTTTTGGTTCTGCTTTCTAGAGCTATGGAAACAGCATAAGGGAATCTCTTTTTCATATTATGACTTCTTGAAATAAGCTACTGTTTCTTCCTTATCCTATTATCCAAATTATTTGCTATAAAAATCTGGAAGAGTAAATTTGTCTTAAAAAACATATGACCTAAAAATCAGGGGTGCCTGGGTGGCTCAGTCGTTAAGCATCTGCCTTTGGCTCAGTTCATGATCCCAGGGTCCTGGGATCAAGCCCCACGTCGGGCTCCCTGCTCCACAGGAAGCCTGCTTCTCCCTCTCCCACTTCCCCTGCTCATGTTCCTTGTCTCGCTGTCTTTCTCTCTCTCTGTCAAAATAAAATAAATAAAATCTTTAAAAAATAAAATAAAAATCAAATGTATTTTCTAAGTTTGTCTTAATCAAAGGCTGCAATATAGCAGTAACTTCAGGGTCTTCACAGTGCTAATATTATCTCTTAACGAAGAATGGCAGCACATTTTTCACCATAATAAGCAATCAGTGTCTGAAACCACTGTAAAAATGTTTAGATAATGCATATTACCTAATTGCATGGTATGATATATGACTTTCTGATGCACAAATCAAATGCATATTGTGTAGATTTCAGACTTAATCACTAAGTATTTAGGCCTTAGCTGTGTACCATATACAATACTAGTTGCCACTGACAACATTAAGATGTAAAAGACATTCCTAAGAAAGTTAAAAAAAATTTTTTTTGAAGATTTTCTTTTTAAGCTGTACACCCTACATGAGGCTCCAACTCACCACCCCAAGGTCAAGAGTCGCATGCTCCACCAACTGAATGAGCCAGATGCACAAAATGGTTTTTTTTCTTTACAGTAAAATTATTATAATTGAGAACTACACTCCTTATGAAAGTATAAATTCTTTGAGGTGGTACCTTTTACCTAATTCTCCAGTTCCTAGTACGGTATGAAGTAGGAACTCCTCAAGTGTTTTTTAAACCATTATTATGAAAATTGGTGATTGTAAAACCTTTTGATCTCTGGGTGCCTTAACATTCTTAAAAATTATCGAAGACCGTAAAGAACTTTTGTTTATTAAGGTTATATCTATTGATATTTATCATATTAGAAATTAAAACCAGGAAACTTTGGAAATACTTAATTCACTTAAAACTATCAATAATAGACCTGTTATAGGTCGACATGAATAGCATATTTTAATGGAAAATAACTATTTCCAAAGAAAAAGGATTAATGGAAGACTGACATTATTTTATATTTACATGTCTTGCTTAATAGAACACAGCTGGATTCTTGTGTTTTTTTCTGCATTAGGTTTTTGCTGTTTGGGTTGAAGTAAATGAAGAAAATCCAGCCTTACACAGGTTGAAAAAGGGAGAAGTGCTTTAGTAGCCCATAACTTGGGGTGTTCCCCTTTGATACTGCACTGAAACTCAACAAGTGGTAGATTCTTAGAGGCCAGCTGCAATGTGGAATCTAAAACTACGTCACTGAACACTTTGTACTCTGTTACATTAAAATCACTGGTCTATATTGCACTTTGAATGGATCTTTTACCCATGTATGGTTTTTATATAATGCATTAGAGCTTTGGAAAATAGTGATCCACTGAGTTATGCAGATCATCCAAATGTTGATAAATTGCATTATACAATATCAACAAAGTCACATGCATTAATATGAGCTCTCATCTCAGCAGATGAGTCTTTAAGTATTGGGAAGCTCTCAGTCTCACCGTGGTAGATACAAGTTTTCCAAAATTCTAATTTTTTGCTTGACAGCTCAAATTTTATCAGTGGCAGCAAATATTATGAATTGTTTTCCTTGAAGTGACAGGCTCATTTTGTTCACTTTGGAGAAAATGTCTGCCAAATATCCAAGTCTAAATAACCAGAGTTTTCTATTAGTTGTACTTTTAAGCAGAAATGGTGATGCATGCAAAAAGCAGCTACTTGAGCTCATAATTCAAACCATCACACAAATGCTTTTTCCTTATTATGCTTTGGTATACGGTGAAGTGCTTTGTGTGTATATGTCAGTTCTTCATACAGAATCTGAAAAACCATTCACTCAGTGGTTGAGATTTAATAAAATTAATCATTTTTACTCCTTCATCAAGAACATTCTTAAGTGAAAATTTGCCAGCGAAGACCAAAGTGGCTCTTAGTCCAGTCTGGTGCCACTCCCTTGATCTGTGCTAAGTCCTCACGGTTTTATCCACTGTTGCTTTTTTATCGACCTGTAAGTGCCAATACAGTGAAAAAAGATAAACAGTGTCTTAAGTGTCCTCAAAATAATTTTGACTTAGCAGACTGCTCGAAAGAGTCTTGGACTCTTGTGGTTTGTGGCCCACACTCTGAGAACCACTGTCCTAGGTTATTGTTTCCAAAACTACAGGTGTCTTTGATGCCTATGTGAGAGATCATTTCAGCTTCCTAAATATTTATAATATCAATAAGAATAATGAAAATATGTTCTGGTAAGCACATAAAGGATTACCTTAAATTTGCAGTTCCTTAAAAAAGACTAATGTCTTTTCTTTTTTTCTTAGAGAGAGGGAGAGGTTGGGGAGAGGGGCAGAGGGAAGAGAGACTTTCCAGCAGGCTCCACGCTCAGCGCAGGCCCTGACTCGGGGCTCAGTCTCAACCCTGAGGTCATGACCTGAGTTGAAATCGAGTCAGATGCTTAGCCAGCTGAGCCACCCAGGTGCCCCAGAGCAGCCTGATTTCTCATCAGCTTTCCAGATGTGGAAATACTATAAACTGAAAATGCAAAAAGGCGGAGTGTGTGCCTGGTTGTGCCCTTACACCACCCTTTGAATTTGTGAGCCGTGCACTGTACTTTTTTCTTTCTTCACATTTTAGTTCTTATGATTTTTTTTCAGCCAGCACATTTATCTTTTATTGTTCATCGAGCCTAGCAGGGAGCTCCCTGGGAGATGTCTGAGAGACGTACCGGAAAGGAGAAGGGGCTTGGAGTAAGGGGGCGTCTCCTAAGGGACCCTCAACTCCGTGTTCCTAGGCCAGGATATCAGATCAGAGGAAAGGTGACTTTTCTGGGGTCTGTTTGCCGTAGGGTTTGAGGGGGATGCTTAATCATGTTCCTCTCCTTCTTCACTAACACCCACTTTTAGAATCCAGAAAGGTGAAAGCAAAAGCATCAATAAGTAAATGTTGGTAACTGTAGTTGGAACAGCTGGTGTTGGAGAGTGTGGCCTCTCTTTCACCTTTACACTCGCGTGGAACTTGACTCATTAGTGCTGCCCCAGAGGCCATTCTAGAAAGAAGTGGAGAATGAGTGCACACTGTGGACAGGCAGCCTGTGGACAGGAAGAGCCACACTCCCCGGGGCTTCTGTTGGCTCCCGTCCTGTGGGGACGATTAGGGAGCAGAGGGAGAGAGATGCCATGGGTGTTCCTCCTGTAGTTTTCTTCCTGTTGACTGGAGTGAACTTTTCTCCCTGTCATGGGAAGACGAGGAATGGGCAGTGGGCTTTTTGCTCCCTGACCTGACTATAGGCTTAATAACAAAAGCTCTTGCCACCAAGGGGAGAAAGCTGTCTGGGGTCTGTCAGAACCTGGTCCCGGGGCTCCCACTTGATGAGGCCATTCCCCTCATATGTACGAGTGTCTGAAACCCACGGTGGCAATTAAGCCATAGCTTCCAGAAAGCTCCGAAATAGAGCAGAAGAGCACACTCTTCTGACTCTTCTGACTAGGCTAAAAATTTACTCTTTATTTCCTATCTCAGATTTTGCCCAACTGAAAATTAAAACTCCTCAGAAGTTAAACAAGAGCTTGAATGAGAGTAGAAAATGTGCCAAGTAATATAGGTCAGCAATTTTAGTCCCCATTTAAATTCCCAGAGGAGAAATTGACATCTTAAAAATAAAATCTTCTTTGCCCTTTTATTTGTAGTTCAGTTACATCAAAATAAAAAATTCATAAGTTCATGGAGGTAAGGCTCACAGATTTTTCCTCGTTCCTGCTTTCTTAGCCAGAGAGGTCTGACTTAGGTGTCTGGGTAAAAGCAGGTTCCTTCAGCAAAATACACTTTCTTTCTCTTGAGTAGTATAGCTTCTCAAATCTGAAGTTAAATTAATCCCACCTCAAATTTTTATGCATCTTATTTTAAAAATAGGGAAAAAAAAGTCATATCAGCATCAGCTCCATAGCCATGCAACTTAACCAGCCCTGAAACAGCCGAGCAAAAGAAGGTTCTAGAGTTCTGGTCTTAGTTCACTCCAAACACACATTCCTAGAATGCTGGAGAGCAGAGCCCATGGCTCAGTGGTGCGTGGGGTGCCGGGGAGGACAGTCGACACAGGAAACCCCACTGGCTTTAGCTTTGCCAGGATATCAGGTCAAGCCATTTGTCCAGAGATTGGTTGAGAGAGTCTCCTATCAAGGGGTTAACTGTGGCGTGTGTTCTCCATGAGGGAAGGAAGATCTGTCCATCCATGCTATCTCCTATCTGAGATGGATTTATTTTACATGTCCCTGTCTGTAGTCACTCTGCCTTCCTAATTTCCACGTCATCATTGGAGCCCTTCTTCTCTCAGTTGAGTGCCACATAGCTGCTGTCCCTGCCACTTTGCTGCAGAATCCCACGTGTCTTGGGAAGCAGTTTCCTGGGGGAGTTTGCCATTCATGCCCGTATTCGTTTTAGTTGAAAACCACCCTCAACTGCAATCAATGTAGATGTTTTTGAAACCTGTACCCCTCAGGACCTGGGGAGGACCATGACCTTTACTTGGTGCTTGTCCCTGAACTTTATGTTGGTGCTACTTTGTGAGAGTGGAAATATTCCTATCCTGTTTTTAGGGTTTGATGGGGAAAGAGCAATAAATAACAACCCATCTTCTCAAGTTAAGATCAGTGAAGAGATAGATCAGGTGGTTGGAAATCAAAAGAGCTTTGTTTTTGGTCGAATTGGAGTGGCGATTGTGGCTCAACTCTGCACATCAGCGTTCCTGGTAGTGCTCTGCGGTGCTCCCTGTAGTGCTCCACACCTTCAGACAGCTCTGCCAAGAGCACATTAGAGCTGCAGAGCCTACGTGCTCTCTCAGAAGGGCTGCCTACCAACTTGGTTTCCATTCATGGCATCCCCACAGGTGGCCTCTAGATCAGTGCTGCCCAGTAGAAATTCATTATGAACCCCAAGTGGAATGTGAAATTGTCTAGTAGCCAAATTAAGAAAAGTAAAATAAAATAGGTGAAGTTGCCCTCATTAACATTTCAACATTTACCCAACATAAAAATACTAATGAGACACTTCTTCTCTCTCTCTCTCTTTTTTTTAATGCTCTTTGAAATCCGGGGTGTATTTAAATCACATATCAGTTCAGACTAGTCACATTTCAAATGCTCAGTCGCCACATGAATGTATTGGATAGATACACTTCTCTGGAACCAAAGTCTGGGCCTGACCCACAAGTGTTTATCCCTGGAAGGAGAAGAGCAGTCTCCTCCTGTCAGGCAGATCTCAGAAAGGAAAAGGACTAGCCACCCATCATCAGTTTCTTCTCCCTGTGGCACCAGATGTCACTCCTCCTGTCTTGAGTACTGAAAGAAAGAAGCACAACTTAATTTCTTGGGGCCCATAGGGGAACCTTCTGCTTTATGGGTAAGGTAGGCACTCCAGAGTCGGAGAAAATGGTCCCTCCCACACATACCCAAATGGATGTCAAGCTAATAATAATAAATTATAAGACCTGAGATGTTCTCTCTCATCTACAAAAATCACTGTCCCTGCTATACAATAATGATAATAAAAGCTACCATTTGTTGTTTATTATTATGTACCAGGCACTGGCTTGACATTTTACCTTCTCTCTAATAATCATCACAAAAGCCCTGCAACATAGCATTATGTCCCAGTTTAGAAATGAGTAAACTAAAGGTGAGATGTTAAGTAATTTGTTCAAGGTCAGAAGTGAGTTATCCTAGTCTTACCTACTCCATGTTAGAGGTCTTCAGCAAATGGTAATCTTTTACTCCCTTAGACAGGGCCCACTCACTGTGTTCAGAGGCAACCCATTCACTTGTTGAATCCATCTGTTCATTACTCTCTTACATGCAGTTCTCATCTGCCTTTTTGATCCACCCTCCTTTCTGTAACTACAGAGAAATAGAGCCACTTCCTCCTGCCTGTGACTGCTCTTTGGGTAATGGAATAAATTATACCTTGTATCACCCAAGACTTTTCATCCCCATTATTTCTTTATTTCTCAAATAACCTGGATTCCATATGTTTTCATTCTATTCATCTTTTCCTTGAAGTTTATGTTCCCCTTAAAAAAAATAATCCCTCTGTGTTTTAGTTTTCTAGTGCTGTTGTGACTGATTACTACTAGGCTTAAAGAACACAAATTGCCTTATGCTTCCATAGGTTAGAAGTCTGACAAGGGTTTCACTGGGCTAAGATGGGGGTGGACAGAAACTGAGGACTCTGAAGGCTTTTGGGGCAAATCCATTTCCTTGCCTTTTCCCATGTCTGGAGGCTGTCTGCCCTCATTCCTTGGCTTAAGGCTCCTTTCCCCCATATTGGCTATTCAGAGCCAATAGCATTACCCTCTCTCTGACCCTTCTGTCTTCACATGTTCCTCTCTGACCAGAAGCCAGGAAAGGTTCTCACGTTTAAGGATCCATGTGATGAGACTGGAGCTTGTGTAGATAATGTAGGATAATCATCCCCTCTCAGGGTCCATACTATTAATATATCTGCATAGTCTCTTTGCCACGTATAAGGAGCATATTCACAGTTTCCAAGGATTAGGACATAGACATCTTTGGGAACCGTAGTTCTGCCTATCAATACCTTTACATATACTAAGGTTTTAGAGACTTCACAGGCTTTATAATAAGGTTTTATAGAAGGACTGAAGTTAGGGGTGCCTGGCTGGTTCAGTCAGAAGGGCATGTGACTCTTGGTCTTGGGGTCGTGAGTTTGAAAATTGAAAATATAATACATACATATTTTTTATCTATAAGAAAATGGATTTTAGTTTATCCAGTATATAACATTTGTACTTTAAAGCTGAATAAACTACATGTATCTCTGTTTCTAATTAACTGGTGTGTGTGTGTGTGTGTGTGTGTATAATGACATGGATCAATTATTGGAGTATATATTGTAACAATGAATACAAATCTTTCGATTAGCATGACTTTTTATATTGAAAGGATATCTAATCCACATTTGTCTCAGAAAGCACTGCATTTCTGAAGCTCTTGTTCCTGAGTGGAAAGTGGCATACTCATATGTTTTTTAAGACTTCATCATTTTTTAAGAGCAGTTTTATGTTCACAGCAAGATTGAGAGGAAGGTACAGAGATTTCTCATATGCCACTTGCCCCTCCAGGCACAGCCTCCCCCACTATCAACATCCCTCATTAGACGGTACATCTGTGACGACTGAAGAACCTACACTGACATAACATCATCACCCATCGTCCATAGTCTACCTTAGGTCTCACTCGTGGTGTCGTATGTTGTAGGGGTGTGGACAAATGTATAATGACATGTATCCATCTACCCGTCATCAGAATATCATACAGAATATTTTCACTGCCCTAAAAGTTTTCTGTACTCTGCCTATTCACCCTCTACCCTCAACCCCTGGCAACTATAGATCTTTCTGCTGTCTCCATAGTTTTGTCTTTTCTAGACTGTTACAGGGTTGGAAGTGTACACTATATGGTCTTTTCAGATTGGCTTCTTTTTTTTTAAAAGATTTTATTTATTTGAGAGTAAGAACACACAATTTGTGGGGGAGGGGAGAAGGACAGAGGGAGAGGGAGAAGCAGACTCCCTGCTGAGCAGGGAACCTGACATGGGGCTCTATCCCAGGACCCCGAGATCATGACCTGAGCCAAAGGCAGACATTTAACTGACTGAGCCACCCAGGCGCCCCTTAGATTGGCTTCTTAAACTTAGTAATACAAATTGAAGTTTCCTCCGTGTCTTTTCATGGCTTGATAGTTTATCTCTTCTTGGTGCTGAATAATATTCCATTGTCTGGATATATCACAGTTTATATACCCGTTCACCTGTTAAAGGACATCTTGGTCACCTCCAAGTTTTGCAGTTTTGAACCAAGCTGCTATAAACATTCAGGTGCAGGTTTTTATGTGGACGGAAGTTTTCAACTCCTTTTAGTAAATACCAGGGAGCATGACCACTGGCGTATGTTAAGAGTATGGTTAATTTTGTAAGAAACTGCCCAGCTGTCTCCTAAAGTACCTGCGCCATTCTGCATTCCCACCAGCAATGGATGAAAGTTCTTGTTGCTCCACATCCTCGCCAGCATTTTAAGTTGCCACTGTTCCCTATCTTAGTCATTCTGACGATTCTAGTAGGTATGGAGTGGTATGTCGTTGTTGTTTTAATTTGCATTTCCCTGAAGATACATGATGTGGAGTATCTTTTTATGTACTTACTTGCTATCTTTGTATCTTCTTTGGTGAGGTATCTGTTAAGGTCTTTGGCCCAATTTTTAATCAGTTGTTTTAAAAATGTTTTAAGAATTCTTTGTGTATTTTGTGTAACTTTGCAGAGTGAAAGTTTTCAATTTTAATTTAATCGGTTTTTTCACCAGTTTGCCTTTGGTGCTGTATCTAAAAACTCACAGCCATATCCAAGGTCATCTAGAATTTTTTCTTTTGTAATCTTTTAGGAGTTTTATAGTTTTATGTTTTACATTTGGTTCTGTGGTCCATTTTGAGTTAATTTTTGTGTGGGGTCTAAGGTCTGTGTCTAGGTTAATTTTTCTGCATATGGATGTCCAGTTGTTCCAGCACCATTTGTCGAAAAGACTGTCGTCACCCCATTGTATTTCCTTTGCTCCTTTGTCAAAGATCAGTTAACTGTATTTATGTGGGTTATACTTATGTGTTAGCCCCCTCCTCCCCAATTTTATGTTGTTCACTGTTGCTACTTTTTAATCATACTAACCTCAACTATGAAAATATTATAAAATGTTTCCTCAGTGTTACAAGATGACTAAATGTTACCTTTCTCTTCTTCTTCTTTTTTTTTAATCTAATGAGTATTTTTCCCATTGATACCTGGTTTTGGTTTAGTCATCATTTGACTCCTTTGATTCTGAACTGAATGAGTTTTATTCATGCCAGATACATTCAGGAACTGTTGATGTGAGTACTTTTTCATTGCCATTGTTCTAGGTGCTGTAAAAAAAAAGACTGCCAAGTTTGCCCTTGAGAAGCTCATGGTTGCTTGGCACAAATGTATGCATGTGTAACAGATGAGTTATAAGTTAATATAAAAAGTACTATTTAAGGGTTTAATAAATGCTGTGTGTAGGAAGAAAGACATAATCAACATTTATTGAAGGCCTTCTGTTTTGTATATTTGTTAATAATGATACCCGGTAGTGTTTGTTTCAAGATTTTCAAATGTGCAGTATATACTACTCTCATCTGACTTTCAGCTAGCCTGTGCATATTATTATAGATGTAAACATTATCCTTCCATTCCTGCTCTTGAATGCCTTTGCTTTTAAGGAACTACTATTTCTGTTTCGCAGAGTGGAAGTTTAGTTCGATAAGCATATCCTATCTTGACAAAAATGCAAAAAAACAGGAGCTTAGGAGATAAGCATAGAAGAGAAAACCTAAAAAGGAATTGGGTTTTTTTTCCCATTATGACTGTCAAAGGCACAGAATAAATGGGAGCAGAGAATACTTAAAGGATAGAGAATACAGTTTTTGAAACTTGATGTAACATAATTTACTCATATATAAATAAAATATAGATAGTCCTAAGAAAAATGACCATCTATTACAGGACTCTAAAGAAAGGAAAGGTTCCCCCTTTAAAGGTTTTACATGGTGTTTATACTTCCAAACTTGATTATTTGTCCTACCTGCCCTTTTTCCATTTATTAAGAGTAAAAAATCCATAACTTCCTACAGAAGTCAATCTGATTTTCCCATTTGGCTTAGGATCTTCTTTTTTTCAAGTATACATCATTGGTTAATTTGTTCATTCATTGAACAAATATTTATTGAGTGCTGGGGAAGACAGCTTGTAAGATGGCCCTTAATGATCCCTGACTCCCAGTATTTAATCCCCTGTGTAATCCCCTCTCCTAGAATGTGAGCTGGATTTATTGATTTTCCTGCAATGAACAGCATACAGCAAAAATGATGGGTTGCCACTTAGAAAATTAGGTTACATGGCGCCTGGGTGGCTCAGTCGTTAGGCGTCTGCCTTCGGGTCGGGTCATGATCCCAGGGTCCTGGGATCGAGTCCCACATCGGGCTCCCTGCTCGGCAGGAAGCCTGCTTCTCCCTCTCCCACTCCCCCTGCTTGTGTTCCTGCTCTCTCGCTCTCTCTCTCTCTCTCTGTCAAATAAATAAATAAAATCTTAAAAAAAAAAGAAAATTAGGTCACAGAAAGATTGTGGCTTAGGTGCTCTTTCTCACTTTCTCTTGCATGACTTACTCTTGGGAAATGTAGCTGCCATGTGGTGAAGAGCGCCATATGGCAAGAACCCAAGGCTGCTGATAACTATGTGAGTCAACGTGGAAGTGGATCTCCTCCTGCCACCCAACCAGGCCGTCATATGAAACCTCAGTCCTGGCCAATTGTTTGATTATAACCTCAGGAGAGACGTTGATCCAGAGCCACACCCAGATTCATGATTTATAGAAACTATGAGATAATACATTTTTAAGCTTCTAAAATTGGGTAATTTGTTATACAACAATGGACAAATCGTTATCAGTGCCTACTATGTATCAGGAATTGTTCTCAGTGCTGGGTATCTAGCACTGAACGGAATAGACAAACACTTGTGGCCTTAGGGAACCATGCATTAGTGAGAGGTGGAAACCAGACAATAAAGAAGAATGAGTAGGTTCAGACATGTGAAATGGCAATCAATACAAGTGAAAAATAAACCTAGAAAGGACTCAAGATGCAGGATGGCTACAATTTAAGGTAAGATGGTCGAAGAAGACTTACTGAGAAAGTAACATTCAAGCAAAGACCTTAAGGAAGTAAGGTGGCAGTGGGCTCTTTGGTTATCAAAAGTAACATGGATGGGGAAGTGAAAAGTCTTGACAAGGGAGCATGCTGGAGGAGCAGCAAGGAGGCCAGCATGGCTGAAGGGGAATGAGAGAGGAGAGCATGGGAGAGGAGGTCTGGTCAGAGATGTAGCAGGAGAGCAGGACCTTGTATGAGAGAAACCATTTGGAGAATTTGACTGGGCCTGGCATTTTAGCAGGATTATTCTGCTGTCTGGAAAATATTGTAGGAGGAATGGTAGAAAGAAAGGATATCACTTAGAAGGCAGTTGCAGTTTCCCAAATAAAAGATGAGAGTGGTTTGGATTTGGGTGGTAACAGTAAAAATGGTGAGAGGTGGTCAAATTCTGGTTTGATTTGGAAGATAAGACCAAAGGGATTTGCTGATGTATTTGAGGTGAGATGTGAGGAAAAAGTTAATACAGGATGGTATCAGTGTTGTTGTGAACAACTATATAGAGGTGCCATTTTCTAAGATTGGGAAGCAATAACTTTTGGGAGGGGTAGTCAGGAGTTTGTTGCAATATTAAAATTGATGTGACTTTTTAAGATGTCACCATCAGAAGAAGCTGGGTCATGGGTAACTGGGATCTGTCTGTACTATTTTGCAATGTCTTGTGAACCTGTAATTATCTCAAAGTAAAGATTTTTTTGTTTGTTTTTTTTAAATATCAATATGACTTTTAAGTATCCAAGTCAGGCTGTTGACAGGCCTTTGTGTATATGAATCCGGAGGTCAACAGAGAAGTTGGCTGCAGAAAAACATTTCAGAATTGTCAGTGTATAGAGAGGAGTCAAAGCCAGGTGGCTGGGTAATGTTCCCGAGGGAGCCAGTAGGTAGAGAAGAAAAGAAGAGGATGAAGCTGCAGGGCACTCCAACATTAAGATTTGAGGATAAGGAAGAACCAACAAAGATGGACAGACTTCTAAGATTTTTTTTTTTTTTTGATTTAACAGTTTTTTGTTCATTAATGGAAAAAACCTAGTAATGAATGGAAAAAATGCTTTTGGAAGGAGAGGGGAGAATTTCTGCTGTAATTGGTGAGAGTGGACAGGCCCTAGAACCCAGAAGGAGCAATTGACCTTGGACAACATCCCTGTCAGCCTCCCATGATGATAGCAGGAGGGAGGCAGAGCTGATGGGCACAGATGCGGTGGTAGGAGATGGAAGGCCACTGCTTCTGTTTTTTCAGTCAGAAAAGAGGCAAAGAGGGACGCCTGGGTGGCTCCTTCGGTTAAGCGTCTGCCTTCGGCTCCGGTCATGATCCCAGGGTCCTGGGATCGAGTCCCGCATCGGGCTCCCTGCTCTGTGGGGAGCCTGCTTCTCCCTCTGCCTCTGTCTCTCTCTCTGTCTCTCATGAATAAATAAATAAAATCTTTAAAAAAAAAGAAAAAAGAAAAGAGGCAAAGAGAGAAAACTGAGTGAGTATAAAGGAAGGACTGTGGAGATTTGAGAGAGGAGAAGATACAAAGCAGAAATCATTTAAGAGAGTGGGGAAAATAGGGAAATGTAGTCAGAATGCTGCCCACCTCCAGCATTTTAATGAGCGTCTCTCCCAATTTTTAATTATAACCCTAATTATGAGCTCTCAAAATGTTACTAAGTCTGCCATCCCTAGAATCTGCATGTTTTGGACAAACCTACCTCCCCTCCAGTGCCTTGGCTTTCCCTATATTTGACCCTGCTGTTTGCCCTCCGCTTGCCAGATGCCTGTTTTTATCCTTAATAAGATTTATATGTTCATAAAACTTACTAGAATTCTTTCTTTTTCAGTTCAGCCATTTCTATATGATGAAGTACAAATATTAGGGTTTCTTACCTAATGACCCAATTCCAGTGTAGTGATTTGAACCATGCTTGGGCAGTAGTACATATTAAAATTAATGTTGGCTGTCACTGCTAATGATGTTGTTGCTGCTGATACTGAGCCCTATGTTAGTTCTATGGAGGAAACCCAAAGGAAATGTGAGATGCGATCCCTGCCTTCTGTGAGCCTACGATCTAGGAACACAAGGCAAACATGCATAAAAACAGAGCCAAGAATTCAAGGCAGCATGAAAGTGATCACAGAGTTTGAGTGTCATAATTTCCCCAAATATTATATCATTTGATATTCACAGATCTCTTGTAGGGGCGGAAATTGAGCATGCATTATCATCTCCAGCACAGAAGTTCAGATTCCTGAAGGATAATTGTCCCAAGTTTTAATAAGGAGCAAGTGTCCAATCCCATTTTCACACCCAAGTCTCCTGGTTCCAAATTTGACATTGATTGCATGACACAGTTCTGCTCTCGGAACTGAGAAGAAAGGTCACTGCAGCTGAAATAAGTAAAGTCCAGGACATAATTAAGTATTTTTGTAGGTTCATGAGCCCATGAAAAGTCTGTCTTACCTTTAGGAAGTTGGAGAGTTTGGTCCGAGTGGGCCTGTGTTATGAAGAGTCCCCAAAAGACACATAAGCAAGAAGCCCGTGGACACCAGTGCACAGTGCATGGGCTGGAGAAGGATAGTCTGAGGAGGGGAGGGAGAAGTAGCATTTGAGTGCCTGGGCTGTGCCAGGAGCTACTGCATACAGTATCTTCCAGACTCTCCATATCAACCCCATGGGGTCGATGATGTGCCCCCGTTTGACAGATCATCAAACAGCCTCAAAGGAGTTAAGGGCTTACCCTAGACCGCTAGCATTTAAGTGCCAGAACCAGGATTTGAATTGAAGTCTGTCATAGTCTGAAACCTCGTGCTAAACATGCTGTTTATACAAAAACTACTGTTTTATGAATTTATTTTCACTTGTTACTATGCTTTAAATAATCTGCCTTAAAACTGATAACGTTATGTCTGTACAGGCTAGCGGGGCAGGTGGAGGACGGTCGTTAGAAAGATAAAACCGGAGTGCCTCTGTGGGGCCAGCAACCTAGAAATGGCTCCGGGTAGAAAGCATTTGAAGGCAAAAATTGGTGTGAGGGGATCAGCCTCAGCTTTCCTCATGCTCCGTCCGTCTTACTTGTAAACCTGTGCGTGGCTCAGAACGAAGCTGTGTGTTGCGCCTGGGGTTGGCATTGGGTGACACTGAAGGGAGGACAGTCATGTGGAAATTCTTTCCTCGGGCAAATGTGCAGTGTGCTCCGTGCTTTAGAATTCTGTGATCATTTGTTTCTTTCAGGCTGTAAGGAGCAACCCTCCCCCCACTGCCCTGCACCCCACTACCCAATCCGATTACTTCCATTAGTGGGCGTTACAGTAAGAATACTGTGTCCACGGAGAATGTGAGTGAAGGGAGACTGTCTCAGTGAACAGCTCACAAGTCACGACCTAGAGGTGAACACCTGCTCACTTGCACTTCCCGCCCTCCTCCCCGCACTCTTACACTCACTTACACCCCCCACCCCAAACATACACTGCCTATTAAAATTGCCCCAGACAGGATCCTTTTTGATTGTGTCACTATCCAGCGTCGAGCGGCCTTGTGGGACAGAATTCTCAGACACCCAGCAGGTCATCATCCAGCCTCTGTGGCTGCCCCTGGCTGCAGTGCTGGTCCCTGGTCCCCTCAGCTGTGGTCCGATTATGAAGAAGTTTGTTGCCAAGCAGAAACCCTATCTTTAACAGGCCCCTTTTGGCTGCTTCCTCAAAGGAAGATCGTGGACATGCATTCACTGTGAATATTGGGACATGTAGAAGTCTAAGAGTTGGCTCTTAAATGTCTGTCCGTGTCCCCCCGTGATGGTAAGGGGAGGTAATCTCTCCTTCCAGAGTCTCCCACAGACCTCCAGGCCGCACCCAAGTACTGGTAGGGGTGGACCAGTTGCCTTCATTTACCTCTTCACATCCAGCCTTCCAAACAGATGCCAGAAGAGAAAGAAGAGCATGATATTGTAACGTTGCTCTGTGAATTGTCCAGCCAGCCCTGGGGAGTACTTTATCACCATTTTAACAGAAAAGAAAATTAAATCTTAAGGAAGTTGAAGAACAGCTCCAGTGTCTTGTGAGCTAAAGGTGGCAAAGTCAAGATTTACATAGAGGCCTGCTCCCAAGATCTTGCTTTCTGTTAGCAACCTTGCCTGAAAAATTTGGCTGCAAAAGCCCTTCTGGGGCGATCATGATTATTGGCCTGACTGGCAAACCGAAAACTCATTCTCTGTGGGTGCTTGGGAAATTATTTCAAATTGGCTAAAGTAATAATTAGTAACAGAGATTGAAAATTGGCCGGTCCGATCAAAAATGAGGTTGCCCCTGCTCCCGAGGAGGGGTCTGGCCGGACACCAAGCCGATGTGTTTCTGCAGCCCTTGCAGGCCTTCCCTTTAATCCATGCAAGAAGGAGTGCACACTCCTTCCTGTGAAGCATGCAGCCTCTAAATCCACGGCGGGTGGAAATCGTGAGGAAGACAGAGGAATAAATAAACAACCTCTGAATAATGTGCAGCAAATACCAAAGCATCTTTTAACATGAAAGAAAGCGGGGAAGAGAAGTCTGAAAATAACCTCCCTCCTGAAATGCTCTCCTCTGGCAGATTTCTCAGTTCTGAGTTTACTGTGCAGCTGTAGATCTTCAGTGATGTGGACTCCCTTTATGTCTCCATTCTCTGTTCATCGCGTGCACTCCATCCTCTCGTCTGAGGACCTTTTAAACTTACACACAGATTTACTTCCAAATTGCTAGTCTATAAATACTTTCTCTAGCCTATACAGCAACGGAATTTGGAAGAAAAAGGCGTGCCCTCTCCTCTGCGCTAGTGCCTACTGCTTTTGTGAGTATTGGTACCCGTGGGAAGACCCTGGTCTAACTGCCCCTGGCCCCAGGATGCTAGTTGTTTTTGCCTACTTGCCAGTGGGGGGTACTCTTCAGAGATGAAGCTGGTCAACAGATAAGTTAGTGAAAGATTCATAACTGTTGATTTGATACATGATTCGTGATGTGGAAAAAGCAAGGTAGACATGGTTAATAATTGGGTCAACAGGGCTGGGGTATAGCCAGGAAAGGTCCCAGAGTAGAAGAGGTATTTGAGCTGAGTCCTAATAAAGGAGGATATTTGTCATGAGTAGCACGGAGGGAAGGCTTAGAAGGGGAGGAACATTTCAGACAGATTTAGCAGTTTTAATAAAGGCATAAAAAAAAAAGAACCCTAGTATCTTCAGTAAACTACAAAAAATATGGTATAAATGAAAGCATAGGAAGGAGGCTCTAGAGATAAGGAAGGGCCTGGTAATTAAAACTTGTGTCCCTGGCTAAAGAGTTTAGACTTCATCCAGGTCGTGGATCAGACATACATTTTAAGCTAAGTAGTGACACTGTCAGATTTTCACTTTAGAAAAATCACTTTGTTGATGACTGGAGAAGGAGCAGAAGGTACCAGCCTGGGGACAGGGAAACTCCAATGTGAAGACAACTGCAGCATCTTTTTTTCTTTTTTTGAAATTGAAGTGTGGTCAACATGCCGTGTTGTATTAGTTTCAGGTGATAACATAATGGTTCAGCAGTTCTGTACATTATAGGGTGCTCTCCACAATAAGTGTAGTTACCACTGGTCACCATACAGAGGTACTGATTATTGACTGTACTTCCCGCATTGTACTTTTCATCCCCATGACTTGTGTATTTCATAACTGGAAGTTTGTAGCTCTTGAACCCTTTGCCTATTTTGCCCATACCCCCCCCACACACCCTTCCCCCTCTGGCAACCACCACATTGCTGTATTTATGGGTCTGTTTCAGTTGTTTTGTTTTTTAGATTCCATATGGAATTTGTTTTTCTCTGATTTTTTTTCACTTAGCATAATACCCTCTAGGTCCATCCATGTTGTCACAAATGGCAAGATCTCATTCTTTTTTATGGGAGAGTAATAGTCCATTGGGTATCTATACCGCATCTTCTTTGTCCATTCATTTGTCAGTGGACACTTGGGTTTCTTTCATATCTTGGCTATTGCAAATAATGCTGCAGCAAACATAGGAGTGCATATATCTTTCCAAATTAGTGTTTTTGTTTTCCTTGGGTAAATAGTAGTGTAATTGCTGGATCACATGGCATTTCTATTTTTAACTTTTTGGGCAACCTCCATACTGTTTTCCATTGCGGCTATACCAATTTACATTCCCACCAAGTGTGCATGAGGGGTCCCTTTTCTGCACATTTTCTTTAACACTTGTTATTTCTTGTCTTTTTGATACTAGCCATTCTGACAAGTGTAAGGTGATAGCTCCCTGTGGTTTTGATTTTCATTTCCCTGAGGATTGGTGATAAGCATCTTTTCATGTGTCTGTTGGCCATCTGTATATCTTCTTTGGAGAAATGTCTATTCAGGTCCTCTGCCTGTTTTTTAATCAGATTATTTGTGGGTGGTTTTTTTTTTTTTTTTGGTGTTGAATTGTATGAGTTCTTTATATATTTTGGATATTAACCCCGTATCAGAGAAATCCTATACATATATCTTCCTCCATTCAGTAGGTGCCCTTTTTGTCGATAGTCATTGCAGTGTCTTCAGGGAGATGATGATGGGTCTGGGTAAGGCATCGACACCAAACTCACTTGATTTGTGATAGTTATGATAACACAGGCATGCGTGCCGTATGTATTTGTTTTCTTTCTTTTTCTTAAGATTTATTAGAGGGGGGGAGAGAGAGAGAGAGCACGAGCATGAGCAGGGAGAGGGGCAGAGGTAGAGGGAGAAGCAGACTCCTTGCTGAGCAGGAAGCCCGATGCGGGACTCGATCCCAGGAACCTGGGATCATGACCTGAGCCAAAGTCAGACGCTTAACCAACTGAGCCCCCCGGGCTCTCTGTATGTATTTGTTTTCACAGTGCATTTTTATAAACCTCTTTTGGCGAATTTCCACATACTACTTAACCTTTTTTTTTTTTTTTCCACTGAATCACCTAGCAAAGTTCCTTAATCAGAGTATAACCAGTTTTTGTCCAGTATACCTGCTCTGATGAGGGATTTTTAATGCCACCTGTATGTGTAAAGACTATGAAACATTGATACCAGCTATGAGCAGATGTTAAAAATTCTCATGAGGAGAACAGAGAAAAGCAATTTTGAATCACCACTGACCCAGGGAAATCTGAGGAGTTTCATATATTAATATTGTAGCTTCTCAACATATTGAATTGAGATAAATTGATGGATCTTAGACACATCTTAAGTTCGTTTAATGGTAGCATAGTGATGGAGAAAGAGACAGGTTTATGTAGTTAGATCTTTTGAGTTCTCATCCAGCTTGACCTTGGGAAAATTACTCTATCTTCTGAGTTTTCCTCACTGTATAATGGGGAACAATAATTACTACTATATAAATATAGATTAGTTTTAGAATATTTTAGACACAAAAAATCCAATTAAATTGGCCTAATTGATCAGAAAATTTACTGGCTAATGAACTGTAAGGTCCAGAGGTGGGGCTGACTTCAGAGTTGGTTGATCCAGCAGCGTGCGGTCATCAAGGAACAAATTTCTTTCCATCTCTCTTCACTGCTGTCTTATGGTGTTAACTTCATCATAGGGTTCTTTGCTTCAGTGTGATAGCTGGAAGTAATTGGGCTGCATTGCTTCCTAATTTACGTCAGCCAGATAGAGTGAGAAAACTTCCCCACAGGCACCAAACAGAAATTCTAAGTTTTCTGCTGATAAGATCACCAGGTACTGATTGGCTTTGATCTGGATTTGCCCGAACTAATAAACACTGTGGTGAGAGGAGTGAGATCCTGCTGAACAATCTAGCTCTAAGTCCCAGAGCAGCACTGAGTGGGTCCTCCGCAGATGCTCGGTCAGCTCTTGGTACACGTGGTATTGAGTGGGTATAAGGGAGATGCCTGAAATATCTGGAACGTGTACCATGAGTAACTATGGTGAGGATTAAATAACTTAACATATATAAAGATTTCAGTGCAAGTAGGTCCACAAGTATTGTTCAGTTCCCCTTCTGCTTTTCTTTATTAGTCTTTCTGTTTTATTCTTACTTATAAGGTAAAAAAAAAAAAAAAAAGTTTGAATTTTTTTTAGTCCAATTTCAAAGCTCTAGCGAACAGTTTTGGTTTTGAATGACCTTCTGTAGCTTTCAGTGTTGGGTTAAGATCTGGATTTTCAGATTCACATTTGGTTTTGATATAGAGTGGATCTACTTAGAATGATCTTGAGTACAATTTGTGTTGTGATTCCAATGCATGCATATGATAGGAAAAGATTTTTAAATGCAAAATTGAATGAGTGCTTTTAGATCTTGTTAAAACCTGGATATGCACAACAGCAGTGGATGGTAGTATTCATTACTGATTGCAGTAATATTTCATCTCATTTCTAACATTCTTCATGTCTTTCTCTATTAAGATAAAGGTGACCTTCAAGCTATTGAAAAACTTGGAATGTATTAGCTTATGTCACTGCTGAAAGTGAATAGTAAAAAAGATGGGGCCATTGGCACTTGCTAAAGAATAATAATGACATTTCTGTGGTTAGTCTACAAGGCAAAAGGCAGAGATAAAGTGGCCTCTGTCCTGTGCCATTCATTTTTATTGTATAAGCAATTGATGGTTACAGCAAAAAAACAAAGTTATAACATTGATTTTCTGTTAAGTATATAATTGAAGGTGACAAAACATGAATTCTTATTTTTGTGGTTGAATTCTAGTTAACAATATATTAAAGCAAAATTTCTAAGACTTCTCAATTTTCATTTTCTGTTGTATACTACTTCAGATACTACTTTATAATATTTTATATTTGTAATTTAAAAACAGTGCTTAAAGGAGCACCTGGGTGGTGCAGTTGGTTAAGCATCTGACTCTTGGTTTCAGCTCAGGTTGTGATCTCAGGGTCATAAGACCGAGCCCCATGTTGGGCTCTGCGCTCAGCAGGGAGTCTGCTTGAGACTCTCTCTCCCTCTCCCTCTGTACCTCCCTCCACTCTCTCTCTTTCTCTCTCTCTCTCTCTTTCTCTAAGATAAATAAATCTTAAAAAAATAAAATAAAAACCGTGCTTAAATGCTGTCTAAGTACTGAGAATTAAACATGAATAAGATATGGGTCCTGTTCTGATGGATCTCATAATCTAGTAAGGAAAGCAGACATAAAAATAAAACATATATGCAGCATTCAGTATCCATATAGAAGTTAATGGTGTGCCACTGGTAAAAAATAAAGTGATTTTTTTCTTTAATGTAAAAATTCTTTAATGAAGTCAATTAAATCTAACCTAGACAATTTGATACTTCGTTTGTGTCCTTGAAGTTTGCTGGCCCCTGCAAGTCATCCTGTTATTGTTGGAGCAGCTTTGCAGGTGTTTTACAGACGGAGTTATACCCCATTAGTGAGTCCTGTGATTAAGTGTTGTGATCGGCATTCAAAACAAGCAAACCAAAAAGACTAGACGGTAGATTAACATCAGAAACTATCAGTATGCCTCTCACCACAGTAGGGGTTGTATTGTTTCAGGAAACTTTTGTTTGTTTTTAATATATTCATATATAGATATAGATATTGAGTTTTGCTATGCAGTGTGCTTCTTACTCTGGGTCTTGGACAAAAGGGTTTGGAACCTGCTGGTTCTGCTGATAGGCACCTGGCTGCGTATATCGGGGGAAGTGCATACTCGGGCAGCTAGCCCAGGACAGCATATTGATGTCTTAGTTCTATTATATGTATCATCTAAATTCAGAACTGCCCCCTTCTTTCACCTCGCCCTTCCCCACCCCCCAGCCCCCCAACCTGTCTGGACTCTTGCAGTGACCTCTTACTGCCCCTCAGCTACCTTCCCATTCACCATCAGCCAGTTGATTGGGTCCTTCAGAAGCTTAAAGTCCCCAGAGCTTGCAGTCATGGGTCACACACTTCCATTGCCCTTAGAATTAAGTACGGGAAGCTTTTGCGAAAGACAGGTTTCTTCCCACCAATGCCAGTGCCTTCCCTAACCCCACACGCAGAGTCATAAGTCTAACAGGGGCTCAAGAATTTTCATTCTTGAAGTAATGCTCAGTTATTTCAATGCAGGTGGTCTAAAAAATCACACTTCAGGTAATAGTGTGCAAGATAAAGCCACCAGCATAGTTGAGTTCTGGTGAGATCCCTTTTCCTGCTCCATGGTTGGCACCTTCTCCCTGTGTCTTTACACAGTGGAGGGACGGGGAGCTCTCTGGAGCCTCTTGTAGAGGGCGCTTGTCCCTTTCACAAGGGCTCCACCCTCATGACTGAAGTACTTCCCAAAGGCCCCACCTACAATGCCATCACTTTGAGGGGGAGGGGGATAGGATTTCAGCATATGAATTTTGAGGGAACACAAACATTCAGACTGTAGCCCTTGATACCTAAGATTTTTGCATCATAATATTAAATGGGTACAAAGGATGAGGTAATTCTCTATATTTTAATTGTTGACATTAAAGTAAAACTGTTAGGTAGCTTTGTTTGTATCAGGGTAATCTACAATAATATAGCGATTTTATAATGACCACCGTCCCTTTAAAAAGTATAAGAACAAGCACATCTTTAGCAGTTGGAAAGGTTGCATCCTTCCTTTTTCTCAAATGATTTGTACTCTGTTTTGTCAAAGAGAAATAAAGCTGGGCACTAGTTAAGGGCAATAAAGACAGGTTTTATTTCGTGATAGCTGCTGCAGTTTCATTGAGTTCAGCTTCTCTGAAACAAAAGGCAGGAGACTTTCAGGGCTTGGCTGGAAAGGCCCTGCCTGGGTGGGGGTGGGGTTGGTGCATAGGACTGGGTCATCTGTTGATTGACACCGACCTGGAAGAGAAACAAGCTTCTGGAGTCTTTATGACAAGATAGTGGTGCAAGTTAGAGCTGGGTGCTCTACCCTCCCACAGGAATGGGGAGGAAGGGCAGTCTTCCTGAATGCTTGCATTTCAAAGAGATACTTCCAGGTGACCCTTCTGGGTGGTAGCAGATTTACATCTGGGAGAGGCAGAGAAAGGATTTAGAATGGCAAGCCTTCTAAAGTTACTGCTCTAAGAGTGGGTTCAGGGGCCTACTGGCCTATCTCTGGGTTTTGGCTAGAACAAACAGTAAATTCTACTGAAAGGAATCTTAAGAGACACTGTGGTCATCCTAGAGACATAGCCTTAAGCTGCTAGATGTCCCACTAGAGTTTGGTCATGCCCCTTAGTGAAAGAGTTCGGGAGTCAGTGAGCAAACGAGGAGAGTGGTTTTTGTGCCAGGACTTTCGTAGTTCACCTTCATGTAATTTTAGCACAGTGCAGTGTTTTTATGCTTAAAAGTCATTTCTCTGCATCAAAAATCATTATACAAGAAATTAACATTTAAAATTTTTCTTGTGACCATAAAGCTCTAATATTTAAAGAAATTATTCTGTATTGAGTTATTGTTTCAGGTGTACGTTTGATCAGAACAACATAGAAGTGTGAACTTTTGATAAATAGGGATCCTAAAATTAAAATTGTATTTAAAATATACCTCTTGGGGCGCCTGGGTGGCTCAGTCGTTAAACGTCTGCCTTCGGCTCAGGTCATGATCCCAGGGTCCTGGGATGGAGCCCCGCATCGGGCTCCCTGCCCAGCGGGAGGCCTGCATCTCCCTCTCCCACTCTCCCTGCTTGTGTTCCCTCTCTCACTGTGTCTCTCGCTGTTAAAAAATAAATAAAATCTTTAAAATATATATATATATATATATATATATATACCTCTTAATGAGATGCATAGGGCTTTAAACATTGCTTTTTAATTAGTTTACGTGCCCTTCGGTGAGTGTTACTTATTGCTGCATTGAAATTGCATTCAACATCCGTTGTTTCCATTTTACATTTTTGTAGATATGAATATTTAAAAACCCTGTTCACAGTGGTTGGGGAGGGAGTTTTGCCATAGCAGTGCCCCTCAGGTTTGTGCCCTCCCAAGTTATCAGCCAAAAAATCACATCATGATCTATTGTTAAAAATTATTTTTAATGATTTATCAACTGACAACTCAATTAGATCTTTCATCAATTTTGTTGAAAGTACAAGAACTGGAGACCTTGTGACGTGCAAAAAGATATTCATTATCCAGTTGTTGGAGTCCTGTCACACACCAGTATTTTCAGTTGTCCCTTGTCGTGTGTCCTGGAACGTTCTAGACTCCAGGATGATGTGGCAGAGTCAGATTCAGAAAGAATGTGATGCATGTCTTTCTTATGTAAGTGGAGCAAGGCCTATGTGAGAGGTGAGCTGAGAAAGAGAGTAGGTTTGACATCTTGACCTCCAGAATGTTCTCAAGATGAGTTTGAGGACAGATTTTGGAGAAGGTGAAGATTTAGAAATGGATTCCCTTACAACCCTCTGCACAGGTGTGCCCTCCAGAAAAGCTCTGCATCATGTTACTGGCACACGTAGCCCAGTTGGAGACCCCTGACCTGAAGGCGAATGTGTTAGCACCCTGGGGACCCCAGCCCCATCCCTCCTTTGCATCTCTTGCCCTGCAGGACAGTCTCCTGCCCAAGCACACACACAGTTTCCGGTGGTGCCCCCACAGGCTTCTCCTCGCCCCTAGCACGGTGACTGTCTGGGTCTGGCCTGGGAGTGAGACTGGAGGAGGGAGGTGTCTAGCTTTTCGTGGCAATGGGGTGGGGGTGCACCGTGGGGCATCAGAGTCCTGGGATTGTTTGCTCTTTTTCAAAAACACTTCTTCCTCTTTTCCCCAAATACACTGTTAGCTGCTGCTCTGCACCCCCTGCCCCCACCGCCAGAGATTCTTTGAGGTAGTGAGCTGCTAGGTTTGGGGTGAGGTATTCTATCCCTCAGGTGTTCTAGAGTTACAGGCCCAGAACATCCTCTTCTGTAAAAGCCTTTTTAAAGTCCTCATGCTGCTGTCTCTGCCCGAAATCCACCCCACCCGCTCCGTCCACATGAATTCTTGCTCATCCTTCAAATCCTGGTTCAGGTATTACCTACTTTGTTAAGACTTTCTTGCCTTTCTAAGACCGTTTTTCTTGATGCACCCACATCCTTCGTTTATACTCGTTACATTTTATAAGTGCTTATTTTTGAGTGTGGCTTTCCCAGTACGATGTATGTTCTTCCCAGGTAGATATCATGTCTTATTTTACCTTTGTACCTCCTGTGCGTAGACCAGGGCTAGCATATGGTAAGTGGGGAAGTGTCTGTGCTTAAAAAGGAGGAGGGAGAGATGGAAGCTTCTGTCTCCCTCTCCCTCTGCCCTGCCCCGCGCTTGCGAACGTGTTCTCTCTCTCTCAAATAAATAAAATCTTTAAAAAAAAAAAAAAAGTATCTGCTGAGTAAAATTGATCAGCCTGAAGGAACCTGTAGATGAGGAAAGTTGTCTTGGTGAGTTTTGAATCAAGCCATGACCTGAAAAGGATAGTACTGATCCCGTCAACTTCTGCTTAAGCTCTTTCCGGTCACGCCTTCCCAGTCATGATGGTAAAGCCCTGTCCCATCAGCCTGGCAGACAGGCCCTCCGTGTGGTCACCACTGCTGGGTTCCTCCCCGTTCCCTGAAGGCCCTTCACTTGCACACTCCATTCCAGCCAAGCCAGCCAACTCGCTTCCCCACTTGCTCCTTTGACCTGGTGGCTCTTGGAATGCTTCTCCTGTCCTCCTGCCTCCTCACTGCTGAGGATTCCCCTCAGGAGTGGCCGCCGTTGGCAGATGTCTCCCAGCCTCCCAGCCGCTCACTTCCAGTTGGGACAAAGCTCCCCTTCTGAGGCCTCTACCCTGCCTCCTCCTTACCCTGTTGCTGTTTCGTAAGGATATGCTTCTTCGTCGTGTCTTTTCTCTCTCTCTATTTCAGACTAGCCTTTCACATTCCCGGGGGCAGGGACCTGATCGAATTTTGTCTGTGTTGCCGGCACCCAGCCCATAGGCAGATGTACAGCATGTATTCACTGGATGTGTATCAAATGAATACACTCAAAGTGATCACTAGTTTAATGTCCTTGTGTCCCTTCTGCGCGACCTCCGCTGCCGATGGCACACATCGGGTCCCAGTTGGTTGGTTGGTTGGTTTCAGGTCCTTTGAAATATCCTTTTGCAATTTTCGTCTCCAAAGACCTTCTCACGGGAACAGGACATTGCCGGGTCCATGGTAAGTTGGAGTCTTTTGGCCCAGTCTGGACCACAGGTTTCTAGGAACACACTGAGAGCACTTTCTTTGTACTTCTAATGGTTCTCTTTCCCCTCCAATGTTGATCAGAGTTGAGTGATTTAGCAGCTATTTTCTGCTTGTCTGTGATGTGCTGGACATTGTTTAGGAGCTAGGAATACAGAGATTTAAAA
Organism: Neomonachus schauinslandi; assembly: GCF_002201575.2. Classification (NCBI taxonomy): domain Eukaryota; kingdom Metazoa; phylum Chordata; class Mammalia; order Carnivora; family Phocidae; genus Neomonachus; species Neomonachus schauinslandi. Next base: position 11,327,501 of record NC_058412.1, on the reverse strand, counting down.
AAAAAAACAAACCACAGTTTCTACCCTAAAGGATCTCCTTGACTAAACAAGGAGGTGTACAAGTACCTGGGTGATTTGAATGTGATGTGATACGTTCTTTGATAAAAGTAAGCACAGAACGCTTTAGAAATGTCTGTGAGTGGTTTATGACCTGGGGAGATCATGTCAGAGATGCTTCCAGACGTGTGAGCTCTGAACTGATTCTGGAGGGACAGATGAAGGGAGGTTTGAGAAAGAATGACATTTTTTACTCAGGTACCTGCAGTTTCATATTTTTCTTCAAAATAAGATTCTTCGACAGTGTGTTTTTAAACGGGAACTGAATAAGGCGTTTTTATATAATTGTAATCCTCAGTATACGGGTTGCCTTTGGTGGTTTCTAATTCCTGTACCTCAGATTCCATAACCAGCCTGGTACTCAAGGCCACTTACAGTTTATTCTCAATTCTCCTTTCCAACTACAGCTGTTTAATACTGTAGATCAGGGGGTCACCCAGCCTTGGCCTACAGGTCAGACTCAGCCCCCTGCCTGTTTTTGTTATAGCCCTTAGCTCTGATTGGTTTTTACACCTTTTTAAAGGATTGTAAGACCAACCAACCAAAGACCATGTACAGAGACCATCTGGCCTGTCAAGCCGGAGTATTTTCTACAGGGCCCTTTAGACCTTTGCTCTTTCTAACTGCAGTGCTCCCTAGTGGTTACATATGTACCGTATGCCACAGGCTTTCCCACCTCTGCAACTCTGCTTCTGCTATTCTCCCTTTTTAAATGTGCTCATTCATACATTAATTCACTTCCACATTCAACAAATTGGGCAGTTGTTATATATGAGCCACCATTCTGGGTTTGGGGTTCTGGGAATATAACAGTGACAGCACATGGAAGCGTAATTATGTCAGTACAGGGTAAGGAGAGAGAGAGAGGGACACCGGTTAAGAGGGGGAGGGAGTACGAGCTCTTATAGAGTGGTCAGGGGAGGCCTCTCTTATGAGGTGGCATTTGTGCCAGGTCCTCAGGAACGACCATGAGGATACCTGGAGAACATCTTAAGCAGAGGGACCAACGTGTGGAAAGGCACAGAGGGACTGCACGGAAGTCCGTCTGTCTAGAGTGGAGCAAGAGTGTCGGGAAAGGGAGGAAGAAGGATTAGACAGGTAGGGTGGGGAGAAGAACAAATCATAGCGGGCTTCATAGGGCACTGAAGGCTGAGTTTTACTCTTAGTGAATTGGGAAGCTGTTAAATAGATTTGAGCAGAGGAGTGACATGGTCAGATTGATGTTTTTAGAATATCACTTTGCTCCTGGGTAATGCTGGAGTATCCAGTAAGCCCCAGGATCACAGTGGCTTAACACAACGAAGGTTAATGTTCCTTCATGCTCCTAACTCAGTAAGAGACTGTAAAGGGCTCTCTACCACAAAGCCACTTAGCATCCAGGCTGATGGAAGCTCTACCGTCTCTCATATTGGTGCCATCTGGGACCTGCCCCCTCCTCAATGCCATGGCTGGGAAAGAACGGAGACTGGATCATGATGCATGGGGGTTATATCTTGCCTTGGCTCACAAAAGAAATGTGTCTCCTCTGCTCAGATTTCCTTGGCTGGAACATGGCTCATGGTAGCCGCAAGGGGATTGGCAGCTCTGGTGGGGCCCATGGAATGCTTGTGTTTGGTGAGCACTGTGCTCTCTGCTATAGCAGGAGACCAGTTAGAACCATCACAGTCCAAGAGAGGCGATGTGGCTTAGAACTGAGGGGTGGCCATGAACATGGGGGAAACTGGGTAGAGTCTGGATATATTTCAAAGGTAGACCCAGTAAGATTCGCAGCTGTCAGGGATGACTCCTCAATTTCTTCCCCTTCCCACCATCTTATTTCTTATACTAAATATGATTTCTTTGAGCCTGGCTCGCGTTTTCTCTCATTTTTCCACAGGGCCTATAAAATAGATGCTGAATATATACTTTTTGAGTAGCAGAACAATTTAGGCACTTTAACATTATTTTACAAAATCTAATTTTTTTTATTAACATAAAATGTATTATTTGTTTCGGGGTACAGGTCTATGATTCATCAGTCTTACACAATTCACAGTGCTCACCATAGCACATACCCTCCCCAGTGTCTATCACCCAGCCACCCCATCCCTCCCACCCCCCACCACTCCAGCAGCCCTCAGTTTGTTTCCTGAGATTAAGAGTCTCTTACGGTTTGTCTCCCTGTCTGGTCTCATCTTGTTTCATTTTTCCCTCCCTTCCCTTATGATCCTCTCTCTTGTTTCTCAGAGTCCTCATAGCAGTGAGATTATTTGATACTTGTCTTTCTCTGATTGACTTATTTCGCTTAGCACAATACCCTCTAGTTCCATCCGTGCCATTGCAAATGGCAAGATTTCATTTTTTGATGGCTGCATAATATTCCATTGTTATATATACCACATTTTCTTTATCCATTCATCTCTTGGTGGACACCTAGGCTCTTTCCATAGTTTGGCTATTGTGGACATTGGTGCTATAAACATTGGGGTGCAGGTGCCCCTTCAGATCACTACATTTGTATCTTTGGGGTAAATACCCAGTAGTGCAATTGCTGGGTCATAGGGTAGCTCTATTTTCAACTTTTTGAGGAACCTCCATACTGTTTTCCAGAGTGGCTGCACCAGCTTGCATTCCCACCAACAGTGCAGGAGGGTTCCCCTTTCTCCGCATCCTCGACAACATCTGTCGTTTCCTGACTTGTTCATTTTAGCCATTCTGACTGGTGTGAGGTGGTATCTCATTGAGGTTTTGATTTGGATTTCCCTGATGCCTAGTGATGTTGAACACTTTTTCATGTGTCTGTTGGCCATCTGTATGTCTTCTTTGCAGAAATGTCTGTTCATGTCTTCTGTCCATTTCTTGACTGGATTATTTGTTCTTTGGGTGTTGAGTTTGATAAGTTCTTTATAGATTTTGGATACTAGCCCTTTATCTGATATGTCATTTGCAAATATCTTCTCCTATTGTGTCGGTTGTCTTTTGGTTTTGTTGACTGTTTCCTTTGCTTTGCAAAAGCTTTTTATTTTGATGAAGCCCCAGTAGTTCATTTTAGCTCTTGCTTCCCTTGTCTTTCGTGATGTTTCTAGGAAGAAGTTGCTGCAGCTGAGGTTGAAGAGGTTGCTGCCTGTGTTCTCCTCAAGGATTTTGATGGATTCCTGTCTCACATTTAGGTCTTTCAACCATTTTGAGTCTATTTTTGTGTGTGGTGTAAGGAAATGGTGCAGTTTCATTCTTCTACATGTGGCTATCCAGTTTTCCCAACACCATTTGTTGAAGAGACTGTCTTTTTTCCATTGAACATTCCTTCCTTTGTCAAGATTAGTTGATCATAGAGTTGAGGGTCCATTTCTGGGCTCTCTGTTTTGTTCCATTGATCTATATGTCTGTTTTTGTGCCAGTACCATACTGTCTTGATGATGACATCTTTGTAATAGAGCTTGAAGTCTGGAATTGTGATGCCGCCAGCTTTGGTTTAATTATTTTTTAAGTAGGCTCCATGCCCAGCATGGAGCCCAATGTGGGGCTTGAACTCATGACCCTGAGATAAAGACCTGAGTTGACATCAAGAGTTGGACCCTTAACCAGCTGAGCCACCTAGGTGCCCCGAAACTTGTATTTCCTAATCTCACCTTATAGTCTTTCAGTGACAAACCTGTTTTTAATAAAGTAAAGAGTGAAAAGCTTAAGTGTCCAATGAAGCAAAATGCCCAGTCCTTATATCTTCTATCATAATATCATTCTGCCTCTTATACAGGCCCAGCTCCCTCAGGAAAATTAATTTAGGGTTGCATTTGTTTACACTCTATATTCTTAGTAACTCTTGGGTTATTTAGTTATTCTGAAAGATTATTAAACATAAGGGGTGGGGGGACCTTTTCTGACAACACTGGTGATGAGGTCCAGTAATTTAAGCTCCCAGAAAATTCACTTGCCCCTAGTGGCCATTCTGTGGCCGTTCCATAGCAGGTTCTAGGAAAGCACAGACATCAGTGTGAGGCCTAGACTCAGTATTGCTGGGCAGTTAGAGTTTCCATGTATATAAGCCAGTAGATGATGCACTTGTTAGAATAGAAGATCTGCTGATGGACTAGCCAGTCTGAAGAAACAGATGAGTCCAGGATGACTTGTGTGTGTCTTGGTATTAAAACGGGTAGGACTGTGCCTTGCAAAGAAGAGAGGAGAGAGCATTTTGCTGAGACAGGATACCTAGTGACCCCAGGGAATGATGAAAAATTTATGTGTATGGAGCTTGGAATGGGGGCTACAATTATATTTGAGACTAGAGGTTAGCTTGGAGCCAGCTTGTGGAAGTCCTGAAGTATCATACCAAGGAATTTTCCGAGCTTATGAAAAGGTTTTTCTAGAAGGGATTATGTGGCAAATTGATTAGGAAGATAAAAAAAACTAACTGGTAGAAGATGGCTTGTGTATTGTATCAGTTGGTCAAATTACAATTCAGCTTATTTTATATATTATCTCATTTAAATTCTCAGAAGGACATTGCATACTAGATGAGATTTTTCACATTTCACACAGAAGAAACAAAGGCTTGAAGCATGTTGTCAAGTTGTCTAGTCACCCAGTAGTGAACATTAAGCACAGGTTATCTGAGGTGAGTGCTCTTCCTACTTACCGAGCCATTCCAGGGGTGGTTGACAATGGCACATTAAAACTTGGACAACCAAGACCGCATCTGGACCTGTCCCAGGGTATGGAGACCAGCTGTTTCTCCCAGGACGCTGCTCCCTGCACGTGTGAATTGCCCGTCCTGTCCCTACTCTCTTGCTGGTCTGTGGTTGAAATTCTTCCATGGCCCTCAGTAGGCTAGGAGGGAATAGACATTTGGCCAGCTGGTATATCCAAATATTCCCTAAACCTGTCTGTCTTGGGGAGACAAATATGAGTGAACAGAAAGGAAGGGTTCACTCTGCCATATTCTTATTTGTCTTTGCTTCTGTGGAGCACCCAGCCAGCATGCACCCATCATCGCTCTGTCAGAGCCTGTGAGGAGGTAGCCCCGGCAAAGTGGAAGCTGTGTGATGTGCGGGGAAAGGGCAGCACCAGCTCCATAACAAGGCACCTGGATGCTGGCTTTTAGTCTTGTCTCTTACTTGAGGAACCCCAGCATATCTCACAACCTCCCTGGGGCTCAGTCTTTCCATCCACATGATGGGCGAAGTAAGGAGGGCTATGAACTACACAAGGTCTATTATCTTCTATTTCTCCACCACAGAAAAGAGTTCACAGTGTATGCAAGTGAAGAGAATAATGTAACTACTTGCCTGTCAGTTGGGGGCTTCTGATTTTGTTGTATGTCATGAGTGCTTGGAGGTAGCAGTCTGGCCACAAAGCTTACTTGAAGCTGCATTTGCAAAGCATACACTTAGTTAAAATTCAGTGGAAATAGTACTTCCTAAAGTTACCTTTTACCCATATGAACATGGGATGAAGAAGATGTCAGCCATCTGCATTACACAACATGAGTTCTGTGTAGAGTGACTTGGAGGGAGCTGGTGGGAAATGGGAGGTTGGGAGGGGTTGGCCTCCGAGTACGGTCACTGATGCCATGTTTTGATGCCTGTGGTACTTCTCAGGATAACCAGAGACACACGGTAACTGATTTTAAGAAATAATAGTAAAGATAAGATTTTGCCCAGGACTCTATCTGTTTTTATTTTATTTATTTCTTTAAATTAACACAACGCCCTTTTAAGGCTATAGTAAAAATGTGCTTGAGTAGTTGACATGAGGCTAAATCTAGGATCCAAAGCAGCACAAATCAGTGGGGCCTGAAAAGGCCCAACGTGGCTGACCGATGTGTGGTGCCTCCGTCAGGATGGGTTATGTTCAGACTTCAGGCCAAGTAAGCTTAATATTTTTAATAATAGAAAAATATGATTCCCGCATGCCTAACAAAATGACTCTCACATATCAAAATTCAATAAATACTTGGTAAGTACAGAAGTGAATATGACATTATTATAGAAAATTTGGAAAGTTGAGAACAAAATTGCTCATAATCCCAACATGTTAACGTCAGTAGTCACTAATATTTGTGTGTGTGTGTGTGTGTGTGTATTTGTGTTCAGCCATACACACAGGATTAGTTTGGATTTTAATATAAGCACAATGTAGACAGTTTTGATTTCTGATGCCTAAAATTTAAAATTTTATGATAAGCACTTAGCAAATTGCTATACTGTTTTTATAATTTCTTTTTTTGTTTTTTTTTTGTTTTTATAATTTCTAATTTTAATGATGGCATAATGTTCTATCTAGTAATTTATCATAAGTTAATTACCATTTGTTTTATATCAGGCAATTAGATTGCTTTTGAGGTTTTATTTTATAGTCTTATTCCAGTTAAAATCTTCATGCCAATACTGTTTTCTTCTTTTTAATCATTTCCTTATAGTAAATTATCAAAACTGGTAATTGTGGTTGTAGAAATGATTCCTCCTTTTTTCACTGTAACCAGAACTCTGTTTGAATGCTAGTTTCATCATATATTGCCTACTTTTGCATATTAGATTAAAAAAATCTATATTTACTAGTTTAATAGCTCATATGGTCCCTCATGTTGTTGTTTTCCTCACAGAAGAAAAGCTAATATAACAAAAGCCTATTCACTGGTTAAAGTTGTATGCCAACATTTCACTTTGGTTCTCTCTGCCTCACTAGTCCCTTGTTAAATATGCCATCTCTGATAACGTGGGGCTGGCTTGTCTCACTGTTCAATCCCTTTTTGTGTTGAAGCTGTCTGTGGAAGCACGTAAAGAGATGACTAAGAAGGCTATTCAGACAGTCAAACATTTTACTGAGAAGCTGCGGAAAAGAAATTTGGAAGAGGACATTCAAGAAGCTAGTGACTCTAAAATGACCTATGCAGATGCCCTGAATCATCTGGAGAAATCACTTGCTCACCTGGAAACCCTCAACCACAGCTTCCTTGTTTCTCTGAAGAATAGTGAGCAGGTAATGAAGTGAAAACTTGTTCCCCATGCTCACTCACTCAGATAACAGCAGTACCCGCTTTCATTTCTCCTTTCAAGCCATATTGGTGGTTTTGCTAGGGTTTTCAATCTTGCAGATGTCTTTAAAAATGGTCCTCCATCATTTATCCTTTAGCTTCTTCATTACCTCTTGATTGTCGATTTGGTTTTCAGTTCTTTGAAAAGGATTTGAGGCCACTTATCAGGATTAATCTCTGGCAGGGAGGAGGTGGGAAGGATGGGGGAAAGAACCCTGAGTTGAACTCAGGTTGGGTACCTGGGGGAGGGAGAGGTCACTGAAGCTGAGAAGCGATCAGGACAGTGGTTTGCAAGCCCGACAAGCTGGTAGGTGTTTTGCTGTCTCAACTGAAAAATGATAGATTTTTTTCTCCCTCATTTTCAGAAAAATTCAGAAAGAGCCATCTGTACCTGCTTCAACAGGTTTTTTTTTTTTTTTTTCCCAGTTATATGCACTTGTCCTATTTTTTTGTATTTCATGTTTCCAATATCATTTTATTATTGATATAAATTATTTTGGCTAGTAGAATTGTTCCTACTTGGTTTCCAGTTGAGACTCTCATGGTGTCTCAGAAAATACTCTCACAAGAGTCCGGAGCCGCTGCCCACGAGGAAACGTGAGGCCCAGTGTGTGAGGACAGCTCGGGGAAATCCTCTGTAGCTTTTGTAGTTTTTCTTCTGTACCGTTCCAGCCCAGAGAGTTTTAGCTCTTCTTTTCCATAACTGAGAAGTTGACAGATCAATCAGTAAATGGTTTCATGTAGGTGAAAACAATGTTTAGATGTCTAAGTAATTTTGCATTTGCCCATTTCATGTTGATGGTAAATGAAGCTCTAAGTGGCCACTAATCTCCTCTTTTATTTTTCTCACACCGTACATGTTGACTGAATTGTATTCTTGGCTTGTGGAGAGCTCTTCCTGATAGAAAGGCGGGTCAGTGGAGAGCAGTTCAGATAATGAACAAATGGAAGACTTCAAAATTTGTATGAGACACATAAATGCAAAGCCCTCATGGAAAAGATGATGGGAAGAATTCAAAAGTTTGATAGTAGTTTTATTTCATTTTGTATTTTTCAGTGCTATTAGCCTGTCTAATGAATCACGTTAAATGATGTACAAGCAATAGAGAAGGCTTTGCAGGGAACAAATTGGCTTTACCAATCTGGATTTTATCCAGATGTACAGTGCTATAATCCATAATTATGAGAACTAGGGTAAAATTTGAATTCTTCAAGTAAAAGTGATTATACTTATTAGTATAAAAATTAAATACTTGTCTTATTTTTTAAATTAAATATACGGTGCTCAAATCTGGAGAATTGTCATCCCTCTCCTTGGAACAAGTATTGTCTTCGAGTGACTAGACCAATGTATATGAGGTCGGGGGGATGATTAACAGAAACAGCCGTTTGTTCGCGCTCGGCTGTGATTTAAAGGTACCAGTGGCTGCTTGCAAATGCCGTTCGGTCAGACCATGGATGGTCCATAATAGCAGACACTTCTGGTCCCTAAAGTGGACCTTATTTGATTTTATTCAGGTGCTTTTCATAGCAAACACTGGAAATCACTTTCAGCTTCATACATTTGTCCCTTTTAAGTTCAGGCCTTAATTTTAACCTCTTCACTTGTACACCCAGTGCAAGAAGATCCCCTGTACCCTAGGTGAGTGCAGTCTAAACGAGAGGCCTTTATCCTGTGGTGCCTCGGTTCCCTCTTGCTCAGGACGCATACGAGTAGCTGCCCTGTTGCACTCACGGGCGTTTTCTGTTACTAGAAGTTTCACAGCAGGGAGAAGAGTAAAATGAAATGTCGTGTGCTAAACTCCCAGGGCAGTCATTCACCAGTGATCAGAATATGACCTCTCTTTTACTTCATGCATAGTCCCACCTACCCTCACCCCGCTCCTGTGGATTATTTTAAAGAAAATCCCAGTCACTGGTTTACTTTATCTGTAAATACTTGCACATCTGTTTCTAAAGGATGCATGTAAACACACCACTAGAACGTGATCACAGTAAAAAAAAATTAACAGCAGTTCTTTAATATCATCAACTATCCAGCTAAAGTTTGGATTTTACATGGTGGTTCTGAAAGACAAGAGAGCATATTCAAGATTACCTGAGAAGCTATAGAGAACCTGGAAAGCATTCTTTACCCTAAGTGACCGTGTTTGGTATGATGAAAAACAGTAGCTTGTGGCCTGTTTCATACATTATTTATTGTCACGTTGGTTTTTACAGACGTTATCAGAGGGGCAGGTGTGTGGCATGGGGGCCGGGAAATGTAGTCTTTTGGATTCTGATCCTCATTTCCCGAATTGCTAGCCATGTGACTCTGGGCATGTTACTTTACATTTTCGGTTTTCAGTTTACTTTTTGGCAAAATGGAGCTAATGAAAACTCTTTGCAGGATTATTAGAAGCATTAAATCAGGTGACACACGTGTACTACCTGGGTTTGGCAGCTGGTGGTTGTGGACCTGAGCTGTCACGTGGTTGTGGCCCAGTCACAATAATAAACTTACGCTTCATGAGCTTTACTTTGGGCCTGACGTTGTGCTACAGGCCTTTTACATTCTCTCATTTAATGTTCACGACACGCCCTGTTCGCAAGAATCTCTGTCCTCCTCCTCATTTTGCAGCCACTGAAGGCCCACAGACTACTACATGGTAAAGCAAGGATCTGTCCCCAAGCCTGGTGTCCCTGGAGCCCCCGCTCCTACTAACCACTGCCTGTTCTTCAGTGTGGGGTTTGAGAATCTTCTAAATATGCTTCGCTGTGTACATGTGGACACACTGAGTTCCTGTTTGATACTCAGGTGTTGCATGCCATATCTTTACAGGAAACACTGCGGAAGTACGGTGACCTCTATGATCTGTCCCGATCAGAGAAAGGGAAACTTCATGACCAAGCTGTGGCCATGTGTCTGGACGGTCTGCCTCTAAGAATGATTCAGCAGCTGCTGCAGGTGGCCGTGGGCCCTCTCGACATCTCGCCCAAGGATGTGGTGCAGGATGCAGTAAGGAAGATCCTTTCTGCATTGAGGTAGGCTAGAGAAGAGTCGTTGGAAACCTGCGGTGATAGTTGCTAGTAGTGGTGCTCATTTCGCAGTAACGGAGAAAAAATACCACGTATGTAGAAGCACTTTATGAACGATGAAGTACTTTATAAAGGCGAGACATGTTCATGAGATTTCTCAGAGTCTTGTGTCTTAAGAGATCTTGAGAATGGAGAACCATGAAAATGCTTCCCCACTGGTGTTGTGTGTAATGTGTCCTCAAACTAACTTTCAGCTAGACCCTCTTCTCCCCTGGCCCCCAAATAATTCTTGAAATAGGGTAAGGCCAAAATGGCCTGTGTGGGAGGTAGCCGAGTGTCAGGTTGTCTTGGGACCCAGGTTGATGGGTCTTGGCTTTTCTACTTCCCCTTCCTTGTAGAGGCTGCCAAATGGGTCCCAGAAGCTCCTGTTGAAGTACACAAGGCAAGATTAATCATATACTGAAGGTTTAGACATCTGTTAAGTGTCTTAGAGTTTTATTTACCTGCAGTTGATGGCATGAAACCAACAACTGAGAAGTTCGAGCTCTCTGTCAGTGTGCCCATGTCTTGGTGGGAATGCATCCAGGAGGGTTAGGGAAGGGGGCGGGGGGGAAGTTAAGCTCAGAAAAGAATGAGGCATGAAGTGCTTTCTGTGAATAATGCAATTAGGCTGAAAGATTTGGTTGTGTTTAATGTATTCTCTTTTTAAGCCTCCTTTGTAATTCTTCATTGCTCTTGAGGAACTTTTTGATTAAATGCATGTCAGTTTTCCACAGCTGAACTGAAATCAAATGAGCCTTTATCAGTTTAATTACCCCAGCCTCCTACAGTTTTCACCTTAATGATCTGTGGTATCTGGTAATTTGAGAGAGAGAGAGAGAGAGAGAGAGAGAAATATAACATTTTTTTAAGAAATAACAAATGTCAAATTAATAAAACTTTGTTCTGTTATTAGCTTATTATGTTTTGGTGGTGGCTGTAAGAGCCACCCGCTCTCCTCTCTCAGATGATGACAGACACTTGTTGGTCATATTTTGCACCTTTTGATCCATAGCTATCTTATTATTTTTTCTGAAATTGAGATTTAGATGAGCCTCACAAAAACATTTTGAAAACTTAGTGCTTTGACAAATTTAGTTTATTTCCTAAAAATTACACATTGTCATGAATAATTAAAATAAAATGTGATGTGATATTTTTACAGTTATAGAATTCTGACATAAATTATACTTCTCTCTCTTTCCCTGCGCCCAGTTCCACTTGTAAAGACGGTTCTTCTCCAATAAATGTTACGCTTAGCACAGAGAAGACATTCAGTAAATGTGAACTAAATCTTTCTGCAGTGGGAGGAAAGGGAATTTCAGGAGTTCAGCTACCTCCTTTTCAAAGGAAAAGCAATTGCTATTGACAGCATCCATAACATTTACCTTTTAGAAAGTTAGTACAATTCAGTAGATATAAAATAACAAAGGCACGTAAAGAACTGAATCCAGCAGTTGATTTAAATCCTATCACTTAAATTGTTCAGAAAACTCACCTAAAACTTTCCTTCTATTGCTTTTTCAAAATTCAGTGGAGTCCTAGACATACACAGTTATAAAATGGGCATAATAATAGTACCTATCTCGTAGACCGCTGGGAACTAAATGGTAGAAAATATGTAAAGCACTTGTACCTGGTAAGTACCACATAAATAATTCGTTTGTTTTTTTTTAAGTCCATCTGGAGAACTTAGATGATGATATATTTAATGCTTAAAATAGCTCATATATTTAATGTCCATTGAATGTTTTTTAAATGACAGAATGCAAGTAGATTTTATTTTCTTCATAGGAAAAGAAGCATATATTAGACTGTGAGCTCCTTAAGGGCAGAAAATGTTTCATTTCCATATCTTTAGCACTCGCAGACCGCATATACCCCGCATGTCTATGAGCTGGCAGCATCCTCTGCCAGAATCCAGCTGGGTGCATCTGAGTGTGAATGCCACACTGCTTTCTGAGGTCGAGCCCTCTTCTGAATCGGTTCTGTCTCTCTCCCTTCACAGTGGGGGCAGTGCTGACCTCGGTGGGTCGGGGGACCCCCTCCAGGTCCTGGAAGGTGTTGTTGCAGCTGTCCATGCCAGCGTGGACAAGGGGTAAGCCTAGCACCGTGCGTGCATCTCCCCTCATGGCACTCGTCAGAATCGCAGGATTACTTTTAATATCACTGTTTATGTAACTGCCCAGACGAACCTCCTTTTCTAGGCGGTTTTGAAGGAAGAGCTGAGGACTTTCCGCATATCTAAGGAGGCTCTGCATTTGGAGTCATGGTTTCTCCAGCTATCCTCTTACCCTGTCAGCTCTAGAAGGACACCCGCCTGCTCCCCAGAGCCTTGTTTGCCTGGGAGATCATGGTCTCCTCTCTTCTCGTTCCACGTGAGGCCGGGAGGGGGAAGGGATTCACATCTCCAGGAGGTTACTGGACTGGTTACGTAAGGAAACTTTCTAGAGTACATGTATTTTTTTTTTTTTTGAAAGCTTTATATATGTTAGGTCTGCCTTGCCTGAGGGCCATGAGTATACAGGCTTTATACAGAGTACATGAGGATACAGAAAGGTGTGTGTCTCTAATGCCATTTTTTAAAAATTTAAGTTCAGTGAACATATAATGTATTATTTGTTTCAGAGGTATAGATCTGTGATTCAACAGTCTTACACAATTCACAGTGCTCACCATAGCACATAGCCTCCCCAATGCCCATCACCCAGCCACCCCATCCCTCCCACCTCCCTCCCCTCCAGCAACCCTTGGTTTGTTTCCTGAGATTAAGAGTCTCTTATGGTTTGTCTCCCTCTCTGGTTTCATCTTGTTTCATTTGTCCCTCTCTTGCCCTGTGATCCTCTGTCTTGTTTCTTAAATTCTGCACGTTAGTGAGATCACATGATAATTGTCTTTCTCTGACTGACTTATTTCGCTTAGCATAATACCCTTGGTTCCTTCCACATCATTGCAAATGGCAAAATTTCATTTTTGATGGCTGCATAATATTCCATTGTGTATATACCACATCTTCTTCATCCATTCATCTGTCAGTAGACATCTGGGTTCTTTCCATAGTTTGGCTCTTGTGGTCTAATGCCATTTTTAGACAGAATTTTTCATTCAGGTGCAGTGGTAGTGGTAGGAAGAACTGCAACAACAAGTTGGTGGTTATGTATTTGCCAGAGTTTATAGACCTCTTTCGTGTATCTTACAGCCATGTCACCCCTATAAGGCCTCGCCCCAATTTTCTTATTTTATTTTTTTTAAATAATCTCTACACCCGATGCAGGATTTGAACTCATGAGCCCAAGATCAAGAGTCACCTGCTATACCAGTTGAGCCAGCCAGGTGCCCCTGTTTTCTTTTTTTTAATGGGAAATATATAATAATAATGAAGAAGTATTTGTGAAAACGCCTCACAGTTCATTCAGTAATATAATTATTTTCATTTGCATATTACTTTCTAGTTATTGTACAGGTACACATATATTTTTATATAGCTTCAATCAAAATGTGTAAACACTTCATATTCTTCTTTTATTTACTTGCTACTGTAACTCTTCTCATTTGTCTTTTTAGATTTCCTTATGATTATTTCTGATGGTTGCATGTGTTGTTGCCATTTTCGAGGAGGCCTTGCCCTGAGTCACAGGCCGGGGAAATGGAACCAGGATCCCAGCCGGGCTCTGAGAACTAATTCAGCGCTCAGATGCCTCTATAGCACATTCCATATGTTGCTTTGTGCCCGAGGCTTGAGTGGAGGAAAATAGGAGAAGCCATATAGGTGAATCTGGGAAAGCATTGCAGTCAGGGCCCTCTACTTACTCAGCCTTCCGCTTTGCACCGTTTTTCTAAGCCCCTTTGCTTTGGGGTCTTGAAGTATAACGAAGCTATTTTACGCCTTATTCAAAAGCGAAATGAAATGATCTCCACGTTCACTGTGTGTCATGCCCCGTGCTGAGTGAGGAGGAGTTAGATACGGGGAAGAAATAGCCTCGCACCTGAGAAGCTCAGAGTCTTGCAGGCGAGACAAGCCTTCCCCTAGCTCTAGCTGCCATACTGCCGAGGGGTAAGTGCTGTGCAGAAAGCAGGGTGGACGGAGCGGTTTATTCCATCTGGGGAAGTCAGGGCGGGGTACGCAAGGGACGTCGTTGGTCCTGGTCCATGAAAAGGGAGTCTGTGAGGAGGAGGAGGTGGGGAATGGCACCCCAGGCCGACGAGGCCCCCTGAGCCACTGCAGATGCAGCAGGTAGCGAAGCCAGGCAGATGCTGCGCAGGGAACCCTCAGCCGCCTTCCAGAGGTGCGTCCAGCATCTGCCATTCGGGTCAGAGCCCGTCCGCCGGCCCCCTGCCTGCCCCTTCCCGGTGAGCTGCTGTCAGAGCACGGCTGCTTTCAGCTGATGCAGACCTGCGCCCGGCCTCATGGGATGACACGATCTGAGCAGGCAGTAAGTCTGCCTTCCAGGGGAGACATCTCAAAAAGATTAGAAGGCAGGATTCTTCTGAGTGAATTTCCAGCCAGAAACACAGGTGAACCCAACTTGGGTTTCTTGCATACAGACTTATTTTTTTTTTTAAGCTTTGATTTCCAAAGAGGAAGACATTGGGGAATGAAGAAACAGAGCAAGATCTTACTTTTTATTCCAGAGGAACAGCATAACAAAGTTTTCTTAACAGAAAAAACTTCAGTGAACTTTTTTTTTTTTTTTGGCTTAAAAAAAAAGGAAGACGAAGTCATAACTTTCATTTCTGGCAACGACTTTTTGAATCCATGCAGTTAAAGCCTAAATCCTTGGCTTCAATTTCTTTTCCCAAAACTGTACCTGGCAGATCACATGGGGGAGCCACTCCCGGGGGGGGGGTCTTTGGAGTGACATGGGGATTCAGACCCTTTGAAAGTAACCCTCTCGGTCACTCACTCCATGGCCTGATATGGCCGCCTCACCTCCAGTAGGCCACGCCAGGCCTGTGTGTCACCCTCACCCTTAGGGCCATACCCAGCCTCCCTCAGTCCTCGCCCCGAAATGCGTCAACATGCACTGCTCTCCATGGCATCCGTTTGCGGAGTAAATCCCCTCTCTTCGTGCACACACATTCCTGTGCTCTGAGGTCAGGCCCCCACCAACCCAGAGTGTTCCTGGCAGGTAGACTGCACGGAAGAGTCAGAATTTGGGTGTGTGTATTCATGGCTACCACCAAGTGTGTGGTTTTGTTCCTAATTTTTAGACAATTTATGCCGTCATCAGCATGTCCTCCTTTGACTTTGTATATTGGTACAAGTCTGATTCGCCTTTGAACTGCAGCTTCTGCTTCATTCACAAAGCCCCCTGTGCCTCCTTGTCCGCCTGTGCCAAGTGCCACTCAGACAGGCTTTCTTTCCAGCTTAACCACATTCTTGCCCCCAGACATCAGGGCTAAGTATTGTAAGGATTTGAAATAGTGTCAAAAATCTTTTATAGCATCAATGATTAAAGATGAGATTAAGGTAATAAATTATTGAGAGGCTCGGGTACATAAATTGAATTTTATAAGTGTGTTTTCTCCCATGATTTATGTATGTCTGTAACAGATTTTGAGAATATAATCTAAATTTCCTATTTGGGTTAAGAATTAGTTGATTAGATTGCTTAAGAAAAATGGGTTTAAAAACATTCACTAGCTAAGATAACTTTCTAAAATAATATATTTGTTAAACCTAGAACTAAGAAAAGATCATCAAGCATTTAAAAACAAAAAAGTAATGAACATCAGTGACTCAGGGCTGAGATCTTGGAAGTGGCTGTTCAGCAACCCACTTAGTCCTCACAACAACCCCCTTATGGTGTTGTTGTTGCCTCCATTTCAGATTAGAAAATGATGCTCAGACAGGTTTGGTAGTGTGTCCGGGCTCACCCAGGTAAGGACATGCTCTGAATTTTCTCTCACCAGATCTCATCTGCTTCTGATATTAAAGAGCCTGCAACGGACAGGTCTTCTCAAATGCCACTGTGCACAGGGATTACCTGGGGGTCTTCTTAAAATACAGATTTTACTCGAGTAGGTCTGGGTAGGGCCTGAAATTCTGCATTTATAACCAGCTCCCAAGTGCTGCTTAGTCCACGGATGACACTTGAAGCAGCAAGGTCTTTGGGCGTCACTTCCCTCCGTTTTCCCGCCTTTTGCATCTCCTTCCCTCTGCCTTGGCCTCTTTTCCTTTTCTACAACCCCCCCCCCCCCCCCCCCCCCCCC